>NC_134354.1:449226425-449568925 GCF_048569485.1 Anomaloglossus baeobatrachus
CACGTACATAACCCTTGCATTTTAATAAGTCAGTTCTCATGACAGCTGGCTGTATGATCACCAGAGTTGCCCCATAGCCAGCTAAGAGCAGTGGTGACAAAGCCTAATATGCAACTAACCTATGCAATTACTAACTCAAAGGTCACACAGATGCATGACACTCCTTAAAATTTAAGTCGGAATCAGGTCAAGTAAATCGGATAGATGACGCAATATGGGGTCCCCAGGAAATGACTAAAACGCGCTCCAAACGTTAGTGGTCATATTTAAAAGGATGGCCCTATTTGAACCCCGATAGCTTTGGAAGGCAGGATCCTAGAGATTCATCGATGGTCTTGTTGGAATCGGGGTGCGGAAATCTATGGGGGCCTATGTAGACACTCTGCCAGAGGTCTTTACTTGGGAGATATTTGACTCCAGGGGACAGCTCGGTCATGTACAGTAGGTTTGTTGCCCCTGGGCAACACGCCTCATGACAGCACGTTAACGCTCATGAAAGGGTTTTGCAGTTAACCGCCTGAAAGCAACGGTGAGAGAAGCAAACACGTACATAACCCTTGCATTTTAATAAGTCAGTTCTCATGACAGCTGGCTGTATGATCACCAGAGTTGCCCCATAGCCAGCTAAGAGCAATGGTGACAAAGCCTAATATGCAACTAACCTATGCAATTACTAACTCAAAGGTCACACAGATGCATGACACTCCTTAAAATTTAAGTCGGAATCAGGTCAAGTAAATCGGATAGATGACGCAATATGGGGTCCCCAGGAAATGACTAAAACGCGCTCCAAACGTTAGTGGACATATTTAAAAGGATGGCCCTATTTGAACCGCGATAACTTTGGAAGGCAGGATCCTAGAGATTCGTCGATGGTCTTGTTGGAATCGGGGTGTGGAAATCTATGGGGGCCTTGGTAGACACTCTGCCAGAGGTCTAGAGGTCTTTACTTGGGAGATATTTGACTCCAGGGGACAGCTCGGTCATGTACAGTAGGTTTGTTGCCCCTGGGCAACACGCCTCATGACAGCACGTTAACGCTCATGAAAGGGTTTTGCAGTTAACCGCCTGAAAGCAACGGTGAGAGAAGCAAACACGTACATAACCCTTGCATTTTAATAAGTCAGTTCTCATGACAGCTGGCTGTATGATCACCAGAGTTGCCCCATAGCCAGCTAAGAGCAATGGTGATAAAGCCTAATATGCAACTAACCTATGCAATTACTAACTCAAAGGTCACACAGATGCATGACACTCCTTAAAATTTAAGTCGGAATCAGGTCAAGTAAATCGGATAGATGACGCAATATGGGGTCCCCAGGAAATGACTAAAACGCGCTCCAAACGTTAGCGGCCATATTTAAAAGGATGGCCCTATTTCAACCCCGATAACTTTGGAAGTCAGGATCCTAGAGATTCGTCGATGATCTCGTTGGAATCGGGGTGCGGATATCTATGGGGGCCTTGGTAGACACTCTGCCAGAGGTCTTTACTTAGGAGATGTTTGACTCCAGGGGACGGCTCGGTCATGTACAGTAGGTTTGTTGCCCCTGGGCAACACGCCTCATGACAGCACGTTAACGCTCATGAAAGGGTTTTGCAGTCAACCGCCTGAAAGCCACGGGGAGAGAAGCAAACACGTACATAACCCTTGCATTTTAATAAGTCAGTTCTCATGACAGCTGGCTGTATTATCACCAGAGTTGCCCCATAGCCAGCTAAGAGCAATGGTGACAAACCCTAATATGCAACTAACCTATGCAATTACTAACTCAAAGGTCACACAGATGCATGACACTCTTTAAAATTTAAGTCGGAATCAGGTCAAGTAAATCGGATAGATGACGCAATATGGGGTCCCCAGGAAATGACTAAAACGCGCTCCAAACGTTAGCGGCCATATTTAAAAGGATGGCCCTATTTGAACCCCGATAACTTTGGAAGGCAGGATCCTAGAGATTCGTCGATGGTCTCTTTGGAATCGGGGTGCGGAAATCTATAGGGGCCTTGGTAGACACTCTGCCAGAGGTCTTTACTTGGCAGATATTTGACTCCAGGGTACAGCTCGGTCATGTACAGTAGGTTTGTTGCCCCTGGGCAACACGCCTCATGACAGCACGTTAACGCTCATGAAAGGGTTTTGCAGTTAACCGCCTGAAAGCAACGGTGAGAGAAGCAAACACGTACATAACCCTTGCATTTTAATAAGTCAGTTCTCATGACAGCTGGCTGTATGATCACCAGAGTTGCCCCATAGCCAGCTAAGAGCAATGGTGACAAAGCCTAATATTCAACTAACCTATGCAATTACTAACTCAAAGGTCACACAGATGCATGACACTCCTTAAAATTTAAGTCGGAATCAGGTCAAGTAAATCGGATAGATGACGCAATATGGGGTCCCCAGGAAATGACTAAAACGCGCTCCAAACGTTAGTGGCCATATTTAAAAGGATGGCCCTATTTGAACCCCGATAACTTTGGAAGGCAGGATCCTAGAGTTTTGTCGATGGTCTCGTTGGAATCGGGGTGCGGAAATCAATGGGGGCCTTGGTAGACACTCTGCCAGAGGTCTTTACTTGGGAGATATTTGACTCCAGGGGACAGCTCGGTCATGTACAGTAGGTTTGTTGACCCTGGGCAACACGCCTCATGACAGCACGTTAACGCTCATGAAAGGGTTTTGCAGTCAACCGCCTGAAAGCCACGGGGAGAGAAGCAAACACGTACATAACCCTTGCATTTTAATAAGTCAGTTCTCATGACAGCTGGCTGTATTATCACCAGAGTTGCCCCATAGCCAACTAAGAGCAATGGTGACAAAGCCTAATATGCAACTAACCTATGCAAGTACTAACTCAAAGGTCACACAGATGCATGACACTCCTTAAAATTTAAGTCGGAATCAGGTCAAGTAAATCGGATAGATGACGCAATATGGGGTCCCCAGGAAATGACTAAAACGCGCTCCAAACGTTAGTGACCATATTTAAAAGGATCGCCCTATTTGAACCCCGATAACTTTGGAAGGCAGGATCCTAGAGATTCGTCGATGGTCTCGTTGGAATCGGGGTGCGGAAATCTATGAGGGCCTTGGTAGACACTCTGCCAGAGGTCTTTACTTGGGAGATATTTGACTCCAGGGGACAGCTCGGTCATGTACAGTAGGTTTGTTGCCCCTGGGTAACACGCCTCATGACAGCACGTTAACGCTCATGAAAGGGTTTTGCAGTTAACCGCCTGAAGGCAACGGTGAGAGAAGAAAACACGTACATAACCCTTGCATTTTAATAAGTCAGTTCTCATGACAGCTGGCTGTATGATCACCAGAGTTGCCCCATAGCCAGCTAAGAGCAGTGGTGACAAAGCCTAATATGCAACTATCCTATGCAATTACTAACTCAAAGGTCACACAGATGCATGACACTCCTTAAAATTTAAGTCGGAATCAGGTCAAGTAAATCGGATAGATGACGCAATATGGGGTCCCCAGGAAATGACTAAAACGCGCTCCAAACGTTAGTGGCCATATTTAAAAGGATGGCCCTATTTGAACCCCGATAACTTTGGAAGGCAGGATTCTAGAGATTCGTCGATGGTCTTGTTGGAATCGGGGTGCGGAAATCTATGGGGGCCTTGGTAGACACTCTGCCAGAGGTCTTTACTTGGGAGATATTTGACTCCAGCGGACAGCTCGGTCATGTACAGTAGGTTTGTTGCCCCTGGGAAACACGCCTCATGACAGCACGTTAACGCTCATGAAAGGGTTTTGCAGTTAACCGCCTGAAAGCAACGGGGAGAGAAGCAAACACGTACATAACCCTTGCATTTTAATAAGTCAGTTCTCATGACAGCTGGCTGTATTATCACCAGAGTTGCCCCATAGCCAGCTAAGAGCAATGGTGACAAAGCCTTATATGCAACTAACCTATGCAATTACTAACTCAAAGGTCACACAGATGCATGACACTCCTTAAAATTTAAGTCGGAATCAGGTCAAGTAAATCGGATAGATGACGCAATATGGGGTCCCCAGGAAATGACTAAAACGCGCTTTAAACGTTAGTGGCCATATTTAAAAGATGGCCCTATTTGAACCGCGATAACTTTGGAAGGCAGGATCCTAGAGATTCGTCGATGGTCTTGTTGGAATCGGGGTGCGGAAATCTATGAGGGCCTTGGTAGACACTCTGCCAGAGGTCTTTACTTGGGAGATATTTGACTCCAGGGGACAGCTCGGTCATGTACAGTAGGTTTGTTGCCCCTGGGCAGCACGCCTCATGACAGCACGTTAACGCTCATGAAAGGGTTTTGCAGTTAACCGCCTGAAAGCAACGGGGAGAGAAGCAAACACGTACATAACCCTTGCATTTTAATAAGTCAGTTCTCATGACAGCTGGCTGTATGATCACCAGAGTTGCCCCATAGCCAGCTAAGAGCAATGGTGACAAAGCCTAATATTCAACTAACCTATGCAATTACTAACTCAAAGGTCACACAGATGCATGACACTCCTTAAAATTTAAGTCGGAATCAGGTCAAGTAAATCGGATAGATGACGCAATATGGGGTCCCCAGGAAATGACTAAAACGCGCTCCAAACGTTAGTGGCCATATTTAAAAGGATGGCCCTATTTGAACCCCGATAACTTTGGAAGGCAGGATCCTAGAGTTTCGTCGATGGTCTCGTTGGAATCGGGGTGCGGAAATCAATGGGGGCCTTGGTAGACACTCTGCCAGAGGTCTTTACTTGGGAGATATTTGACTCCAGGGGACAGCTCGGTCATGTACAGTAGGTTTGTTGCCCCTGGGCAACACGCCTCATGACAGCACGTTAACGCTCATGAAAGGGTTTTGCAGTCAACCGCCTGAAAGCCACGGGGAGAGAAGCAAACACGTACATAACCCTTGCATTTTAATAAGTCAGTTCTCATTACAGCTGGCTGTATTATCACCAGAGTTGCCCCATAGCCAGCTAAGAGCAATGGTGACAAACCCTAATATGCAACTAACCTATGCAAGTACTAACTCAAAGGTCACACAGATGCATGACACTCCTTAAAATTTAAGTCGGAATCAGGTCAAGTAAATCGGATAGATGACGCAATATGGGGTCCCCAGGAAATGACTAAAACGCGCTCCAAACGTTAGTGACCATATTTAAAAGGATGGCCCTATTTGAACCCCGATAACTTTGGAAGGAAGGATCCTAGAGATTCGTCGATGGTCTCGTTGCAATCGGGGTGCAGAAATCTATGGGTGCCTTGGTAGACACTCTGCCAGAGGTCTTTATTAGGGAGATATTTGACTCCAGGGGACAGCTCGGTCATGTACAGTAGGTTTGTTGCCCCTGGGCAACACGCTTCATGACAGCACGTTAACGCTCATGAAAGGGTTTTGCAGTTAACCGCCTGAAAGCAACGGTGAGAGAAGCAAACACGTACATAACCCTTGCATTTTAATAAGTCAGTTCTCATGACAGCTGGCTGTATGATCACCAGAGTTGCCCCATAGCCAACTAAGAGCAATGGTGACAAAGCCTAATATGCAACTAACCTATGCAAGTACTAACTCAAAGGTCACACAGATGCATGACACTCCTTAAAATTTAAGTCGGAATCAGATCAAGTAAATCGGATAGATGACGCAATATGGGGTCCCCAGGAAATTACTAAAACGCGCTCCAAACGTTAGTGACCATATTTAAAAGGATCACCCTATTTGAACCCCGATAACTTTGGAAGGCAGGATCCTAGAGATTCGTCGATGGTCTCGTTGGAATCGGGGTGCGGAAATCTATGGGGGCCTTGGTAGGCACTCTGCCAGAGGTCTTTACTTGGGAGATGTTTGACTCCAGGGGACAGCTCGGTCATGTACAGTAGGTTTGTTGCCCCTGGGCAACACGCCTCATGACAGCACGTTAACGCTCATGAGAGGGTTTTGCAGTTAACCGCCTGAAAGCAACGGTGAGAGAAGCAAACACGTACATAACCCTTGCATTTTAATAAGTCAGTTCTTATGACAGCTGGCTGTATGATCACTAGAGTTGACCCATAGCCAGCTAAGAGCAATGGTGACAAAGCCTAATATTCAACTAACCTATGCAATTACTAACTCAAAGGTCACACAGATGCATGACACTCCTTAAAATTAAAGTCGGAATCAGGTCAAGTAAATCGGATAGATGACGCAATATGGGGTCCCCAGGAGACTAAAACGCGCTCCAAACGTTAGTGGCCATATTTAAAAGGATGGCCCTATTTGAACCGC
Source organism: Anomaloglossus baeobatrachus (assembly GCF_048569485.1). Classification (NCBI taxonomy): domain Eukaryota; kingdom Metazoa; phylum Chordata; class Amphibia; order Anura; family Aromobatidae; genus Anomaloglossus; species Anomaloglossus baeobatrachus. The sequence continues at coordinate 449,232,696 of NC_134354.1, forward strand.
GATAACTTTGGAAGGCAGGATCCTAGAGATTCGTCGATGGTCTCGTTGGAATCGGGGTGCGGAAATCTATGGGGGTCTTGGTAGACACTCTGCCAGAGGTCTTTACTTGGGAGATATTTGACTCCAGGGGACAGCTCGGTCATGTACAGTAGGTTTGTTGCCCCTGGGCAACACGCCTCATGACAGCACGTTAACGCTCATGAAAGGGTTTTGCAGTTAACCGCTTGAAAGCAACGGTGAGAGAAGCAAACACGTACATAACCCTTGCATTTTAATAAGTCAGTTCTTATGACAGCTGGCTGTATGATCACCAGAGTTGCCCCATAGCCAGCTAAGAGCAATGGTGACAAAGCCTAATATTCAACTATCCTATGCAATTACTAACTCAAAGGTCACACAGATGCATGACACTCCTTAAAATTTAAGTCGGAATCAGGTCAAGTAAATCGGATAGATGACGCAATATGGGGTCCCCAGGAAATGACTAAAACGCGCTCCAAACGTTAGTGGCCATATTTAAAAGGATGGCCCTATTTGAACCCCGATAACTTTGGAAGGCAGGATCCTAGAGATTCGTCGATGGTCTCGTTGGAATCGGGGTGCGGAAATCTATGGGGGCCTTGGTAGACACTCTGCCAGAGGTCTTTACTTGGGAGATATTTGACTCAAGGGGACAGCGCGGTCATGTACAGTAGGTTTGTTGCCCCCGGGCAACACGCCTCATGACAGCACGTTATTGCTCATGAAAGGGTTTTGCAGTTAACCGCCTGAAAGTAACGGTGAGAGAAGCAAACACATACATAACCCTTGCATTTTAATAAGTCAGTTCTCATGACAGCTGGCTGTGTGATTACCAGAGTTGCCCCATAGCCAGCTAAGAGCAATGGTGACAAAGCCTAATATGCAACGAACCTATGCAATTACTAACTCAAAGGTCACACAGATGCATGACACTCCTTAAAATTTAATTCGGAATCAGGTCAAGTAAATCGGATAGATGACGCAATATGGGGTCCCCAGGAAATGACTAAAACGCGCTCCAAACGTTAGTGGCCATATTTAAAAGGATGGCCCTATTTGAACCGCAATAACTTTGGAAGGCAGGATCCTAGAGATTCGTCGATGGTCTCGTTGGAATCGGGGTGCGGAAATCTATGGTGTCCTTGGTAGACACTCTGCCAGAGGTCTTTACTTAGGAGATGTTTGACTCCAGGGGACAGCTCGGTCATGTACAGTAGGTTTGTTGCCCCTGGGCAACACGCCTTAATGACAGCACGTTAACGCTCATGAAAGGGTTTTGCAGTTAACCGCCTGAAAGCAACGGTGAGAGAAGCAAACACGTACATAACCCTTGCATTTTAATAAGTCAGTTCTTATGACAGCTGGCTGTATGATCACCAGAGTTGCCCCATAGCCAGCTAAGAGCAATGGTGACAAAGCCTAATATTCAACTAACCTATGCAATTACTAACTCAAAGGTCACACAGATGCATGACACTCCTTAAAATTTAAGTCGGAATCAGGTTAAGTAAATCGGATAGGTGACGCAATATGGGGTCCCCAGGAAATGACTAAAACGCGCTCCAAACGTTAGTGGCCATATTTAAAAGGATGGCCCTATTTGAACCCCGATAACTTTGGAAGGCAGGATCCTAGAGATTCATCGATGGTCTCGTTGGAATCGGGGTGCGGAAATCTATGGGGGCCTTGGTAGACACTCTGCCAGAAGTCTTTACTTGGGAGATATTTGACTCAAGGGGACATCGCGGTCATGTACAGTAGGTTTGTTGCCCCTGGGCAACACGCCTCATGACAGCACGTTAACGCTCATGAAAGGGTTTTGCAGTTAACCGCCTGAAAGTAACGGTGAGAGAAGCAAACACATACATAACCCTTGCATTTTAATAAGTCAGTTCTCATGACAGCTGGCTGTGTGATCACCAGAGTTGCCCCATAGCCAGCTAAGAGCAATGGTGACAAAGCCTAATATGCAACTAACCTATGCAATTACTAACTCAAAGGTCACACAGATGCATGACACTCCTTAAAATTTAAGTCGGAATCAGGTCAAGTAAATCGGATAGATGACGCAATATGGGGTCCCCAGGAAATGACTAAAACGCGCTCCAAACGTTAGTGGCCATATTTAAAAGGATGGCCCTATTTGAACCCCGATAACTTTGGAAGGCAGGATCGTAGAGATTCGTCGATGGTCTCGTTGGAATCGGGGTGCGGAAATCTATGGGGGCCTTGGTAGACACTCTGCCAGAGGTCTTTACTTGGGAGATATTTGACTCCAGGGGACAGCTCGGTCATGTACAGTAGGTTTGTTGCTCCGGGGCAACACGCCTCATGACAGCACGTTAACGCTCATGAAAGGGTTTTGCAGTTAACCGCCTGAAAGTAACGGTGAGAGAAGCAAACACATACATAACCCTTGCATTTTAATGAGTCAGTTCTCATGACAGCTGGCTGTGTGATCACCAGAGTTGCCCCATAGCCAGCTAAGAGCAATGGTGACAAAGCCTAATATGCAACTATATAATCCTTTATGAAAGTGGAGCTCATTCCCACCTCACCTAGTCTAATTGACAGCTCCTCAGGGTCTCTCCTGCTGCTGATCTCTCACACTGCTCAGTACAAGCTGCATCTGCAGTGAGCTCAGCAGCTGTGATGTAGAAACTACTAGCTGCTGTGCTCAGCGATTGACTGCAGCAGTGAAGTGCACTGTAGTTGTTACGGCAGTGCTGCAGCCAGTAAACAGAGACCAGAGCTGAAGCTCAAAAGCATATGATGTTATCAGAAGTGAAGTTGATTTTCTATTTTATTTTAACATAGAGCAGAACATTAGAGGCCAGAAGTCTATAACCTCAAAACCCTTTTATACCGTAATGTTAAGTGACCACGATGAGTTTTTGATGCTGTATATTTTGGATACATAAAAACACAGCTAAGTGAAAGGGATTTATAGAAATCGTATGCCCATTGTGCTTTTTTTGCGCTGTATGAACTGATCTGCGGTGTTAGAAATCTGCAGCGTATCAATTTCTCTAATAGGTACGCTGAGTTTTATGTCAGGATTTTCCCCACAGAATTGCATTAGTTTTATAAAATCCAAAGGTAAAAATCACATATATGATTTTAGTGCATTTCTGCACTAAAAACTCATATAATCCACACATGACTGTATCAAGATCCAAATACCAAGTACCAAGTGTTAAAAACAAAGCAGTATTATTGAAAACATCACATACTAAAAAAAAGACAAAAATGGCAGCATCAAAAATGTGATAAAAACACATGTAAAGAGAACGCAATTTTATAAATTAAATCTTAGTAATTTATCTAATAGGGGCAGAAAACTCACAGAAAATCTGCAACATCAAAAACTCACCAAATACTCATTGCAGTAACTTAGCTTAAGGCTAGGTTCACACAACCATATAAAAAAATCATCAGTAGAAATGAATGGACCTGTGGAAGTTTGGTTTGGTGGGATCAGTCGGACTTCAGATAAGGCCAAACACTCACGGCGAGAAAAACGGTGCGAGTGGAGTGCAATAAAAAATCGCATTCCACACAGACCAATATTACCCTGTGTGTCAGCATGAGCGATTATTTTCTCAGCCCTAATTGGACCGAAAAAACAATCTCAGCATGATGCGCCTGTAATGCTATCATTTTTTCTCTCGCACCCATTCAAGTCAATGGGGCGAGAGAAAAATCGGACTGCACTCGCAGTACACCAGTGTACCACGAGTGCAGGGCGAGAATGGCAATAGCCGGCTACGGAGGAGAGAGAGGTAGAGAAATCCCTCCCTCCCCTCCTCAGTGCCGGCCCGCCCCTCCTTAGTGCCGGCCCGACCCCCGCAACTGAGGTCCGCTCGCATGAACGGACCTCAGTCGTAGGGACACTCGCAAGACACTCGACTCTGCTGTACTGCCAGCGTAAGCTGAGTGTCATGTGAGGGGATCGCAGTAGTCCCTGTGTGGCCCCAGCCTAAAGCTCTGTTCGGAACCGAGACTTGAGAACCCCAATGGGAGTCACTAATTAGGCAGTTCTGGACTCTACCCACATGCAGCCAGCCATAAACAGAGCACTTCCGGGAGCGGGTGGGGTTTTTCCATTTGTTTTTGTTTGGTGCACCCTACCTCCGATGACGCTTTTGTTAACCCCAATGCGAGCTCTCACTGGGCTGAGCACCAAGTGTACCCAAGCACAACAATGCTTGCTGCAGTGGGTTGCATACATAAAGCACATGAACGCTGAATCCAAACTCCCTTGGGTTCGCTCATCTCAAATCGCCAGTTTCTTCCATAAATCAAAGATGATTTTTTTCCAACTTGTCATCTGTGAAATCCATATGCAATCCGTTTTTGTCCTTTCTTTTTGTTAGGTCTAGGTGGTAGTGGATCCTCTGGGCCGTGTATGGGACTCCCCCAGTGAGGTAACCCGGAGATAACCCCTATACAGGGACTGTCCAGTCACCCCACCAGAAGGCCTAGGTACACGGTAGCCTGAGTACTAATGGGCAAAGTCAATGTCCTTGAGGAGAAGAGTAGAACGGGGTCCCAGGAGCCACGGGGTTTCAAACGGAGATGACTTGAGGGTGGTACCGGTGTCGGGAATGGACCGTGAGCGGGATCCAGGTGAAGCTGGTGTGACGGTATCGATAGCCGGATGGGACCGGGAACCGAGACAGAGACCGGGAGGTGTATCGATAAGGATCTTCTCCGCCGGTAGTCACAGGAGGACCTTTTGGTAATCCCGGATACAGGACCCGATCACGGAGGCAGGACGGGTACTAGAAAGAAGACAGGGTTAATGTCTGTACAGCACAAGAGGACCTGGACTTCTAGTTACTGAAACTCGACGAACAGGCAACGCCCCCACGGCAGGAAGACCCCTATATACCCTGCACCTGATTTAAGCGATATCCTGTTTCCGGACGCTGGCCCTTTAAGAGGAGGTCAATGACCGTGCGCGCGCCCTAATGCGCATGCGCGATGCCCGAGTGCCGGAGTCCAGCGCAGGAAGCGGTGCAGAGGATGCAGGGGAGCCCATGTGAGTGTCCGGGGTCGCAGATGTATGCCGGGAGCGGGGAGCAGGGAGCCTGGAAGGCGCAGAGAAGGCAAAGCAGGCTGAGCAGCCGCGGGCTGAAGGAACGGGGACTGGAGCGGTGAGTGGAGGACGGGGTCTGGGCCTGGGAAGCGTGACAGTACCCCCCCTTACGACCCCCACCCCGCAACTGGGACAAGAAGTCACGTACCAAAGGAGTGCCAACATTCTCCCGGGGTCCCAGGACCTGTCCTCGGGACCATAGCCTGCCCAGTCAACCAGGAAGAATTGCTTACCCCTCACGGTTTTCATGGCGATAATATCCCTTACCGCATAGACGTCATCGTCAGCAATAGGAGGAGGAGGATGATCGCTAGCGGAGAAGGAACCGAGGACCACAGGCTTGAGCAGGGAGACGTGAAAGGAATTGGGTATCCGCATCGTGGGCGGAAGCTGTAGCTTGTAAGAGACGTCGTTGATACTCCTGATGACCTTGAACGGGCCAATGTACCGAGGACCAAAATTGTACGATGGCATCTTCAGGCGGACGTATTTGGAGGCAAGCCAGACTGAGTCCCCTGGGGAAAATCAGGGCGGACCAAGGCGTTTCCTGTCCGCGTGTCTCTTCAACCGTGTGGAGGCTCGTTCAAGGGAGTCTTTGACGGAGGCCCATATGGCGAAGAAGTCTCTGGCTAGGGCGTCTGCAGTGGGAACATCGGAAGCTGAGGACACCGGTAGCGGGACGGAAGGTTGGAGCCCATAGACAACATGGAAGGGAGAGCTGGAGGTGGACTCGCTGACATGGTGGTTATGAGAGAACTCTGCCCAAGGAAGCAATGTAGACCAATCGTCGTGATGGACATTGACGTAGTGGCGTAGGAAGGAGGTTAGGATCTGATTGACCCGTTCCACTTGGCCATTTGACTGAGGGTGGTAGGCTGAGGAAAAGTCCAGAGACACTCCCAGATGTTCACAGAGAGCCTTCCAGAAGCGTGAGGTGAACTGAGAACCTCGGTCGGACACAATGTGTGCGGGAAAGCCGTGCAACCGGAAGATATGCTGTATGAAGGTGTCAGCAAGCTCTGAGGCTGATGGGAGGCTGACCATGGGAACGAAATGCGCCATCTTCGAGAACCGGTCCACCACCACCCAGATGACCGTATGACCGGAGGACAAGGGTAAGTCCGTGACAAAGTCCATAGCTATGTGTTGCCACGGGACTGAAGGGATTGGCAGCGGCAGAAGACGACCATAGGGCAGATGCTTGGGCGTCTTGTTCCGGGCACAGGAGGAACAAGCGGAGACGAAGGATGTAACGTCCTCACGGAGGGACGGCCACCAGTAGTGCCGGGCGATGGCGCCCCAGGTCTTTTTATGACCGGCGTGACCAGCCACTTTCGAGGAATGTCCCCATAGAAGGACCTTGGGTCTGTCGGTTTCCGGAGCGAAGGTCTTCCCAGGGGGTATCTGTGCCAGGGAGACGGGAGCAACCGGAACGAGTTTACTTGGACAGATATTGGGCTGAGTTGATTCCTCCTCTTGCTCCACCGGGACAAAGGATCGGGACAGGGCATCAGCCCGCACGTTCTTGTCCGCGGGCCGGAAGTGCAGTTGGAAGTCAAACCGGGTGAAGAAAAGAGACCAGCGGGCTTGGCGCGGATTCAGTCTTTGAGCGGACCGCAGATACTCCAGATTCTTGTGGTCGGTGTAAATGATTACCGGATAAACTGCCCCCTCCAGGAGGTAGCTCCATTCCTCTAATGCCATCTTGATGGCCAGAAGCTCTCGATCGCCAATGGTGTAGTTGCGTTCTGGTGCAGAGAAGGTTTTGGAAAAGAATCTGCAGGTAACCATCCTCCCGGTAGAGGATTTTTGCATAAGAACGGCCCCAGCCCCTGAGGAGGAGGCATCCACCTCCAAAGTGAATTGGCGATTCATCTCGGGTCGATGAAGAACGGAAGCGGAAGCAAAGGCCTGCTTCAGGGAACAGAATGCGGCTTCGGTCTCGGGTGACCAGTCCTTCGGGTTGGCCCCTTTCTTGGTCAAGGCGTAGAGAGGTGCAGTCAGAGCGGAGAAGTGGGGGATGAACTGGCGGTAGTAGTTGGCAAAGCCGAGGAAGCGCTGAACGGCCTTCAGACCGGAAGGAGGGGGCCAGTTGAGGATAGCGGAGACCTTCTCAGGATCCATCTGCAGGCTGGTATCGGAGATTACATAACCCAGGAAGGGAAGAGACGATTGTTCGAAAACACATTTCTCGTACTTGGCGTATAACCGGTTGTCCCTCAACCGTTGCAGCACGAGCTGCACGTTTTCCCTGTGGGTCTGTAGGTCCGGGGAATAGATCAGGTTGTCGTCCAAGTATACGACCACACAGACGTAGAGGAGGTCCCGGAACACGTCGTTTACCAGCTCCTGGAAGACGGCCGGGGCGTTGCAAAGACCAAAGGGCATCACGCAATACTCGTAATGCCCATCACGGGTGTTGAAGGCGGTCTTCCATTCATCCCCTGAGCGGATACGAACCAGGTTGTAAGCTCCACGGAGATCCAACTTGGTGAACACACGGGCCCCCCTGAGCCGATCGAACAGTTCTGGGATGAGAAGCAGAGGATATTTATTCTTCACGGTGATCTGGTTCAGACCCCGATAATCGATACAGGGGGCGTAAGTCTCCTTCCTTCTTCTTGACGAAGAAACCGGCTCCAGCCGGAGAGGAGGACCTCCGAATGAACCCCCTTGCCAGTTTCTCGGTGATGTATTCAGGCATGGCCCGGGTCTCAGCAGGGGACAACGGGTATATCCGTCCCCGAGAGGAGTGGTCCCGGGCAGTAGGTTGATAGCACAGTCATAGGGTCGATGTGGCGGCAATATCTCTGACTCCTTTTTATCGAACACGTCCACGAAGGGCCAGTAGGCAGGCGGTAGCTCTGGTAGGGAGTCCGGGGCCGGAGGTCGACGGACGGGCTGGACGGACTGCAGACACTTCTCGTGGCAGGACGGACCCTATCGGGTAATCTCCCTTGTGCGCCAGCTGACTGTCGGCTCATGTACCCGTAACCAGGGTAAACCCAGCAGGAGTGGATGGGACATGTGTGGTAGTACATAGAGAGTAATTTCCTCTGTGTGCAGCTCACTGATACGAAGTCCCAATGGTATGGTGACAAACCGGACGGTGTCAGACAGGAGTTTCCCATCCACAGACGCAATCACGAAGGGATTCTAAAGCGGAACAGTAGGCACCTGGTACTTGTCCACCGTAGCCTGCTGGATGAAGTTACCTGCCGCCCCGAAATCGAGCTATGCCTCTGTCGTAAAACGGGTATTCTCCATCGTCACCTGGACTGTCCATGTAACAGAGTCCGAGAGCTTACCGGTACCTAGAGTGGCCTCCCCTACCAAGCCTAGGCTTTGGGGTTTCCCGGTTGCTCGGGACAGGAACGCAGCAGGTGTGTACCGTCTCCTCAGTAGAAGCAGAGGCCCTTAGCGAGCCGTTCCGCTCGACGTTGTTTGGACTGCCTTAGTCGGTCTACTTGCATGGGCTCATGGGTGGAGGTGCAAAAGGGCGCAGGCGGAGGGACGGTAGGCTTCAACGGTGGAGAAGAGTGCCTTATCGGGCGTCGTTCACGGGACAGCTCCTTGGACCGTTCTTGAAAACGGAGGTCCACTCGGGTAGCCAGCGCAAGCAGTGCATCCAGGGTAGAGGGGACATCGCGTCCTGCCAGCTCGTCCTTGATGCAGGCGGAAAGCCCCTCCCAGAAGGCGGCAGTCATGGCCTCGTTATTCCACGCTAACTCGGATGCCAGTGTACGGAATCGGATGGCATACTGACCAACCGTCAAAGTCCCTTGGCGTAGCCTGAGGAGAGATGAGGCGGCCGAGGAGGCGCGTCCGGGTTCATCAAACGCGGTACGGAAGGTTTGCAGGAAGTCCCGGATGTTGGTGGTTACTGGATCCTCTTTCTCCCATAAAGGGTTCATCCATGCCAGCGCTTCACCCTCCAAATGTGACATTACATAGGCTACCTTAGCTTGGTCGAAAGCGAAGAGGTGCGGGAGTAGTTTCAATTGCAGCGAGCACTGGTTCAAGAACCCCCGGCAGGTCTTGGGGTCTCCGGCGTACCGAGGCGGAGAGGCTAGTCGGAGTTGCGAGGTTGCAGAAGAGGCCCCTACGGGAGCCGTGGAGGTGGCGGAAGTGGATAGAGACGTGGCTGTGGATTGCAGTGTATTCAGGCGAGTGTCCACTGACGTCATGAAAGCCAGCATACGGGATTGGGTTTCTCGCTGGCGTACCAGCTCCTGTTGCAATCCGGCTAGTTGGGACGCTAGTGCTTCGGCGGGATCCATGGCCTGTTCGTTCTGTTAGGTCCAGGTGGTAGTGGATCCTCTGGGCCGTGTACGGGACTCCCCCAGTGAGGTAACCCGGAGATAACCCCTATACAGGGACTTTCCAGTCACCCCACCAGAAGGCCTAGGTCCACGGTAGCCGGAGTACTAACGCGCAAAGTCAATGTCCTTCAGGAGACAAGTAGAACAGGGTCTCAGGAGCCACGGGGTTTCAAACGGAGATGACTTGAGGGTGGTACCGGTGTCGGGAATGGACCGTGAGCGGGATCCAGGTGAAGCTGGTGTGACGGTATCGATAGCCGGATGGGACCGGGAACCGAGACGGAGACCGGGAGGTGTATCGATAAGGATCTTCTCCGCCGGTAGTCACAGGAGGACCTTTTGGTAATCCCGGATACAGGACCTGATCACGGAGGCAGGACGGGTACTAGAAAGAAGACATAGTTAATGTCTGTACAGCACAAGAGGACCTGGACTTCTAGCTACTGAAACTCGACGAACAGGCAACGCCCCCACGGCAGGAAGACCCCTATATACCCTACACCTGATTTAAGCGATAACCTGTTTCCGGACGCTGGCCCTTTAAGAGGAGGTCAATGACCGCGCGCGCGCCCTACTGGCGCATGCGCGATGCCCGAGTGCCGGAGACCAGCGCAGGAAGCGGTGCAGAGGATGAAGAGGAGCCCATGTGAGTGTCCGGGGTCGCAGATGTACGCCGGGAGCGGGGAGCAGGGAGCCTGGAAGGCGCAGAGAAGGCAAAGCGGGCTGAGCAGCCGCAGGCTGAAGGAACGGGGACCGGAGCGGTGAGTGGAGGACGGGGTCTGGGCCTGGGAAGCGTGACACTTTTACAGTAGCAGTTGTTAATAATTTACAATACCAGTTTAACCTACAGTTTCCTTTGTTAAAGCATTGCAATGTATCCGTAAAAATGCTATACATATGGCATCTGATTTTTTTTTTGCTCACCTATAGTCTTGAATGGGCATATATCATTTTCAGAAGAAATTAGTGTCATGCAGATATGGTCAGTGACAAAAACTCCAAACACTTGTCCGCACTGCTCCTTTGAAAAACACTAGTCCAAATGCGCTACGTTTTTTACGTACAGCCCCTGGACCAAAAAGACGGTCGTGTTAATGAGCTATTGTCGTCAGTAAAGTATCTTTCTTTCCAGGGTATTTGTTTTCTTTTTTTTATTTTCTAGTAATATACAGATTTTTTTTACTTTTCAGAGTCTCTGCCGTGGAATGGGCTGGATGGAGAAACAGTTAAGCTTTCCATGAGTTCGGGACATTACCTGACTGTGGATTCCACTCTTTCTGAACCATTTTTCTCCATAATCAGCACTGGGATTCAGGCTAGATCTGAGGAACGGACAATACATCTTCAGGATATTGGATATCAACTAAAGAATGATATGAAGGTAGTGGGATATAATAATTTGAATAAATTACTATTTCTTGGCTAAATTTTGTTTTATATTGACAGACTAGAGTGTACATTTAAGCACTTGAAAGGCTTGTCTTCAAATTGGTCATATTTCGATTAAAGAAAATATATGATTTTGCAGTAATTTTTTATGAAAAAAAAAATAAATCTGAGAAATATCTTTATAAGCCTTCACCCAGGAGAAAAATGTCTTATAGAATAGGTTCCCATCTGAATTTCATATGTAGTATAGTATATTTAGTAGTAATACAGTTTAATCTTCATATATTCGGTGTTTACAGATATGTGCCAAGATACATGTAATGCTGCATTCTTTTGTTTGTATCCAAATAGTACAAATTTTGCAGAAGAAAGTTGTTAAGATAGCAGTTATTTACTGCAGATCTCCTGTCAGACCCTTCACATGTACGTGATAAAAACACGCATGTTGAATGAGCGTATGGCCATCCGTGTGCCGGGATTTTGGCACACGTGTGTTCTCCATGATAGCTTGTGGAGATCAGGAACTTTTTACTTACTTGTCCCCAGCGCTGCTATCTCTGGCACTGCTGCTTCCAGGTCCATCAGTGTGTGGTCCGTGTGACATCAGTGCTGCCGGAGTAAAATGTACTTGTCTCCATGCGGAACACATGGACACGCATGTGCACCTCACAGACACACATCCGTTAAAAAACAGGGATGCGTGTGCAGACCCATTGATTTTAACGGGTCTGCGCATGTCCGTGTCTCTGGTACGTATGAAAACGGACGTCATATGTACTGGAATCATGGACGTGTGAAGGGGGCCTTACATACACAGGGCTCCTTTGTGACACCGAAATACTTCTTGAGTTGAAGTGAAAATGTGGAGACCTCAAGAACCGTAGCCTTACATGTGGTATTAATTCTACAATAAATTATTTTGTGTATAGTGCACTTTTACTTTATAGTATCCTAACGATTGGTTTTACATACAGCAGTCTCTGGACAAAGTTCCATGTGTCAAATCTGCAGATATGATCATAGAAGTAGAAAAAGATGTGAAAGTACAACATACAGAACAGGACGCAACATCAGGCACGTACTGCTTATTAGAATTGTCTAATTGTTGGCATATTGATTGAATGATTGATTTACTAAACATCTGAAGAGTGATGGATATAATGTAGGATTATTTAGTAACAGTCAAGGTGAAATCCAGGAAAGTAAAGGAACGTTTGTTGGAAATGTTCTACAGCTAGGTATCAGTTACAGCGGTCACGGCGCTGACTTGCGGTATGTCTCCTGTGCTGGGACCTTCTGCTAGATTCTCCTGCATGCGGTCACATGTTATTCTCTGCCCTGTGATGGCCTGTTCCCTGCAACAGGTTGTTTGCCGGCTGTGGGAGGGGCTTAGTCAGACGCACCGCTTCAGGGCGGTTGCTTTATTTGGGGGAGTTCATGCCCGGAGCGGCGCCAGACGTATTCTTTGGCTATGTTGTGGTAAGCGCCTATCTCCGGGTTATAGTGACTGATCTTTGTACTCAACACCGGACTGACCGCTGGCATGCCTTTGTCTACACCCCTCTGACTTCTCTGTTCCCGTGTGGCTCCTGACCCCAGCTTTCTCTCCTGATTACTTTTCTGCCTGCCTCCTGTGTTTATACTTAGTCTCCTGGTACCTGACCTCCGGCTTCTTTGACGACGTCTCTCTTGTCTGCTCCCTACGTCTCTATGTGCCTCTTGGGCCTCACCGGCCTGCCTGACTTCCCTCAGCCTCTAGGTATCTCCAGTGCTACCTAGTGTCCTGGCTGATTACTGCATCTCTCATTCCTCTGTGAAAGGAACGTTATAACAGCCTTGTGATACTAACCAATGTCTTCTTCCTTTTTTCACTTTGCTTTTCAGACTCATTCGAGGAAACTGCAAGTCTAATATATAAAGCTGAATGTGTGTATGTATGTATGTATGTCCGGGATTGGCATCTGCACCGTCGCAGCTACAGCCACAACATTTTGCACACTCACACATCTGGACCCCGAGAGCGTCATAGGCTATGTTTTGAGGGGAAATTTTAACCCCGCGCTTTACAGTTATTTGCCAAAAAACCTGCCTCCATTAAAGTGAATAGAGCTGGGAGCCACAGTGCAGCCAGAACTTCAGAAGAATGCGCAGCCACGGCCTTATATGGAATGTTGGCATGTCACAATTCAGCCAGGGAAAGAGACAAACGCAGCCAGGGAAAGAGACAGACACAGATAGGGAAAGAGGCAGACACAGACAGGGTAAGAGACAGACACAGACAAAGAGACAGACTGACTGGGAAAGAGAGAGACAGGTTAAGAGACAGACACAGACAGGTAAAGAGACAGACACAAACAAAGAGACAGAGACAGACACAGGGAAACAGACAGGGAAAGAGAGGGAAAGAGACAGACAGGGTAAGAGACAGACAAAGACAGGTAAAGAGACAGACAAAGAGACAGACACAGACAAAGAGACAGAGGGAAAGAGACAGACAGGGAAAGTGACAGAGATAGATAGACAGGGAAAGAGATTGAGACAGACGGAGAAAGAGACAGAGACAGTCAGACACAGACAGGGAAAGACAGACAGACAAAGAGATAGAGACATAGAGATATACACAGAGGAGGAGACAGACATTATAATTACATTTCTATCTATTTGTTTTGTGGTTTTTGTGTGCAGAATACATTTTTGTTAATACATTCTATTTTGTTAACAGCAGTTATTAACCCGGGCAAAGCCGGATAGCAACAAAGGACATTGTTACGTCACCACCAGAGTCCGCTCCAGCGACTTCTGCTCCGATCGCCAGGCGACGCCGTGTTTCTGACGCGGATGGTGCTGGCGATGGGAGAGGAGTCAATGCCAGCGGCACCAGTGGGCGCAGGCTCCGATCATCCACTGGGCTTGGTTATCTTGGGATCTGCAGTACCACTGGTTGACTGTAGGTGGTGTGTCTTCCAGCTGAAGTTGCCAGCGTTCAGCTACAACCAATGGGAAGACACCACACCCTTCTTAGTTCCCCTCCTGTCTGCTGACCTCTGCCAGAGATAGTTCTGATTTCCTAGCTCCTGGTCCGCCCTATTCTGTTTTGTGATTCCTGTGTGCTGACTTCTGCGTGTTTTCTGACTACCCTTCTGCCTGCTGTTTTTGTACCTCGCTGCCCGATCCGGATTTGACCTCAGCTACGTTTTCTGATTAAAAACCTGCCTCCATTAAAGAGAATGGAGCTGGGAGCCACAGTGCAGCCAGAACTTCAGAAGAATGCGCAGCCACGCCCTTAAATGGAATGTTGGCGTGTCACAATGCAGCCAGCGAAAGAGACAGACAGAGACAGGGAAAGAGGCAGACACAGACAGGGTAAGAAACAGACACAAAGAGACAGACACAGACAAAGAGACAGACTGACAGGGAAAGAGACAGACAGGGAAAGAGAGGGAAAGAGAGAGACAGGTTAAGAGACAGACACAGACAGGTAAAGAGACAGACACAGACAAAGAGACAGACACATGGAAAGAAGAGAGGGAAACAGACAGACAGGGTAAGAGACAGACAAAGACAGGTAAAGAGACAGACACAGGGAAAGAGACAGAGGGAAAGAGACAGACAGGGAAAGAGACAGACACAGACAAAGAGACAGACTGACAGGGAAAGAGAGAGACAGGTTAAGAGACATACACAGACAGTTAAAGAGACAGACACAGACAAAGAGACAGAGACAGACACAGGGAAACAGACAGGGAAAGAGAGGGAAAGAGACAGACAGGGTAAGACACAGACAAAGAGACAGACTGACAGGGAAAGAGACAGACAGGGAAAGAGAGGTAAAGAGAGAGACAGGTTAAGAGACAGACACAGACAGGTAAAGAGACAGACACAGACAAAGAGACAGACACAGGGAAAGAAGAGAGGGAAACAGACAGACAGGGTAAGAGACAGACAAAGACAGGGAAAGAGACAGACAGGGAAAGAGACAGACAGGGAAAGTGACAGAGATAGATAGACAGGGAAAGAGATTGAGACAGACAGAGAAAGAGACAGAGACAGACAGGGAAAGAGACAGACAAAGAGAGAGAGAGAGACAGAGAGATATATGCAGAGGGGGAGACAGACATTATAATTACATTTATATCTATTTGTTTTGTGGTTTTTGTGTGCAGAATACTTTTTTGTTAATACATTCTATTTTGTTAACAGCAATTAATTAAATTAATAGTGTCCTGGCTGATTACTGCATCTCTCATTCCTCTGTGAGAGGAACGTTATAACAGCCTTGTGATACTAACCAATGTCTTCTTCCTTTTTCACTTTGCTTTTCAGACTCATTCGAGGAAACTGCAAATGTTTTTTATAAAGGACCAACTTTTGCCAGTTACAATTCAAATGAAGCCGTTTCCTCCTCGGAATCACAGTCTGAAACACTATGCGGCCAAGCAGAACAGTTCCTTGATATTAATGCCCACCAAGGCCAAAACATGGTGGAGGATTTCTGCCTACAAGGTCTTGGAAACCAGTCCATTTCATTATCATTAGTCAGTGATTCTGGGACAGGAACAAGTTCTGATTCAGATGAGGAGGATGAATATGGCAGGAACTTAGAAACAAAGGAAGGCTGGCACACTGAGATACAAGCACTAAATAACAGACTCAGTTCTATCCAGACACATAACAAATCCACTCTTGACAATCTGCTACACATTCAGACATTTTTGCAGGGACAAGACTCTTTACTTGATGGCAAAGAGGAGCCAAAGCAATCCCAAAATGTATGTGGGCAAGAAAATACATTTCCTCACAGTGGCATAGATGAGACTGATCACAGGTTCCCACCTTTCAAGAGTAAATCTTCTGCTGGGTGGTCTGCTCAAGGCCCTCCACTTTTTTATAGACCTCCTGAATGTGCTTCATACTCCAGAACTGACATGATAGCAGATACAAAGAGAACGCAGAGCAAGAGTGTTGAGGACACGGCGAGAAGAGCCCGAAAGGAGAAGGAATGGTGTGCTGACCTTGGCTCATTTAAAGGGAAAAATCTTGGAAAATTATCTGCTGGGCAGGTAATAGCATCTAGATAACTGGTTTTACATTTATAAAAATCAATAAAGAATAAAAGTTTTCTTTTTGTAATTTACTACTATATTAGGCCACGTTTACATGGTGTCCCCTACTTTATTTGGCAATTCACATCCACAAATGACTACATGACTACCTTCTTGGGCCCAGAAACGTTAGACAGCTTCCTACTGTTCACATGCTCTAGTCTGGCCCATAAACTGAACAATACTGTACCAGTGTTTGCTGCAATTTTTTTTTCTCATTTTCTCATTGACCTTGTGAACTAGCACATCAGCTATCAGTGGATCCGCTGCTTTACGTTTTCCATACCGACAGTAGACAAACAACAGACACTTTAATCTGTATGTACCCTTAGCTGACTGAAGCGGGCTTATTTTAAGCCTTTAGCACAAATGACGTACTTGTATGTTTGTTCTGGGGTCTGCAGGTCTGGAGGGGTTTAGGGGCTGAGCTCTGTCAACATGCTGTGATTGCTGGCTGTGTTAGGCCTCTGTCACACGTTCGTGCCTCTGGTATGTGTGTGACAGTTTTCTCACGTACCGGAGACACGTACACACGTGGACCTATGTATTCCTAATGGTTTGGACACACGTAAGTATTTTGGAACGGAACGTGTGTCCGTTCCGTACTTACGTGTGTTCCTCACGCTGACATGTCCGTTTTTCTCCAGCATCACGGGTGTCACACGGCCCGCACCCGTACCACACGGATGTAGTGTGGATGTGGTCCCGTGTGACACATGCCGGAGAAAACTCACGTGTCAGAGAAAAAAATAACAAATCTTTACTCACCTTCTCCAGCCCTCCTGTCTCTGCCGCTGCTGTCACTTGCTGCCGACCGCCGCTCATTATGCTCATTTAATATTCACTTCACTGCGGCTGGAAACAGCAGCAGCGGGGAGTCGGCAGGACCGGAGACCGAAGATCAGCACCACAGACAGCAGCATGGACCACGTGAGTATGCAAATTACCGGTTCTCCTTGTGTTATCGCGGATAGCACACGTAGAACACACGTGGGCCGCACGTACCGGAGACACGTGCTTACCAAACGCAACACGCAGGGAAAATACGTGTCTCACGGGACGTGCGTGATTTTCTCGTATGTGTGACAGAGGCCTTACATATCAAGTATTTGTCTCTAACAGTAGCAGTTGAAGTTTAGCATGTGGCCTTGAGCATCAATTACAGGTTGAAAACGACGTTCGCATGTAAATGCTGAAAATTCTGCAGCGATTTGGCAGTGCATGTGCGCTTCAAATCGCTGCAACACTGCGTAATGGATCTAGTGTGTCTGCAGAATAGATGCCGATTTCATGCGCTCTGGATGCTGCCTGTCCCATAGGCCTAAAACCCACTTCCGCATAAAAAACGTACGTGTCTCACGTTCCGTTTTTCGGGTCCGTGTTCCGTTTTTTATGGGCCGGTACGTGTGACATCCGTGTGATGGCGTATGCTTACCGTGTGTGCGTGTGGAATGTCTGTGTATGCGTACGTGTAATGTCCGTGTGGTGTCCGTATGTGTTGATCTGTGTGTTGTAAAATGTCGTTGCTACATACCCGCTGACAGCCGACACAGACAGAGACGAGCGATGAGAATGAACTCGAGTGAACCTCACCCGACTTCATTGTCATACCATGGCTCTGTCTGTGTGTGGCGTCCTGATTAGTGGACATCCGTGATGGAATCACCGGTGTCCGCTAATCACCTGAGTAACTAAAGTTAGCGGCGACATTTGCGCTCCCGTCACTCAGGTTACCCGCGGCTAGCTGGAGTCAACCACCCGACACCACAACTCACCTGTGACTTCTTCGCTGATCGCGCAGCTCACTTCAGTCACTTGGGTGACTTGCAGTCACAGGTGGAGGATCCAGTGGTGGCCGTGAGTAACCTGACTGACGTCATCGGTGATCGCGCGGCTCACTTCAGTTGCTGCTTGGAGGTGATAGAGAGCGGTCATTGTGTGTGGCTGCTCCTGTCACCGTCATGTAGCAGAGCTGAGAGCGTCGTAGGACATCCATGGATTACAGCGGACCTGGATGGGTTTTTTGGTTTTATTAAATTGGTGAACGAGGGTGTTTGTTTTAATTATTCTAAATAAAGGATTTTTTGAATGTGTGTGTTTATTTAATTTTAATAACAGGTTAAACATGGCAGTTATCTTGGGGAGACGGCTTCCCTGATTAACCTAGGACTTAGTGGCAGCTATGGGCTGCTGTCATTAACTCCTTATTACCCCAATTGCCACCGCATCAGGGCAATTCGAGAAGAGTCGGGTAGAGTCCTGGAAATGTCGCATCTAATGGATGCGGCTTTTCCGGGCAGCTGCTGGCTGATATTGTTAGGATGGGCGGCTCTCCATAACGTGGGGCTCTCCATCCTGACAATACCAGCATTCAGCCGTGTGACTTTACCATTGCGGGTATCAAAAATGGGGAGGACTGCACGCCGTTTTTTTTAAATTATTTATTTATTTTACTGCACAATATAGACACGCCCACCGGATGCTGTGATTGGTTGCAGTGAGACAGCTGTCACTCAGCGTGGGGGCATGTCTGAATGCAACCAATCATAGGCGCCGGTGGGCGGGGGATGCAGGGAATAGTAGATTGAATAATGAGCGGCCGGCATTTTCAAAATAATTAAAGCCGCCGTATCTTTTACACAGCTGTTCTTCGTCGCGCTGGTGATCGGGGATCGGTAAGTAATGGACAGGGGGAGATACAGACCGACCGACAAAGGGATATTGACTGACAACCACAGAAAATAAGGTAAATTGACTGACAACTAAATTAAAAATAGATTGACCGACATCGCTAACTAAAAAACACACACGGACGGTACGTGTAGCACACGGACATTCTACGTGTGCCGTCCGTGCAGGCACGGACCCATTGACTTTAGCGAGTCCGTGCCTGCGTGATGCTGGCAAAAAACGGACATGTAGAGCGTGTTGGAAAACGCACACACGTACAAACGACACGGACACACGTTCCGTGTGGTTTTCATTGTGTGTGCCTGCTACCATAGGATAGCATTGGTCTACGTGTCTCCGTGCCGCCGGTATGTGCAAAAACGTACCAAACACGTGCCGGCGGCACGCATGTGTGTCGGAGGCCATAGACAGAGTGGGAGCTGCATCCAAAGCACATGAAATAAGTGACATGTTACTTTTTATAACGCAGCGATTTGGATCAAAATTTCAGCATGAAAATCGCTTTGTTCAAAAAAGCATCGTGCCCAAGGATTATGCATTGTGTAGGGGGCGCAGGACGCATGTATTTATGCTGCAGTGCAATACACAGCGTAAATGCATGCAATACGCACACGAGCGCACATGCCCTAAGGCCTTCTGCCCACAGGGCGTTTTTTTAGTGGTTTTTTTCTGACAGTTTTCCTTGCTTTTTTTAATCAATAAAAGCAACGAAAAATCAATCCAGCAAAGTCTATGAGAATCCTGACTTGCTGTGCCCACGTTGATTCTTTTTCCGTTGCTTTTTCTGTTGCTGAAAAAAGAAGCAACATGTCAATAGTTTTTTTCCTGCTTTTTTCCCCAATTGACTCCAATTGACTTCAATGGAGTGAATGAAAAACGCAGGAAAAAACGCATGTGTAATGCTCACTTTGCTTTTTTGTGCTTTTTTTATGTGCTTTTTGACGT
The DNA here is from genome assembly GCF_048569485.1 of Anomaloglossus baeobatrachus. Classification (NCBI taxonomy): domain Eukaryota; kingdom Metazoa; phylum Chordata; class Amphibia; order Anura; family Aromobatidae; genus Anomaloglossus; species Anomaloglossus baeobatrachus. The sequence continues at coordinate 449,252,267 of NC_134354.1, forward strand.
CACTGGGGTTCCCTGCAATAGAGATGAGCGAGCCTGATCGAAAAAAATCGTATGATCTTTGGCTGGATTGGAATTGGATATCCAATTATTTACCGCAAAAGATCTTGCCAAAGATTGGTAAAGGATTGGATGGCAAAAAACATCCTCTCCCTGCTGCCCATCACAGCTTTGTCAAGTATTGGCATGGCTGTAATTGGCCACAGTAAAAAAAAAGTAAGCAAAAGGGTTAAAGCAGTACATACTTACAGCGTCCCTGCGGCTGCAGCATTACTTCCGGGCCCAACAATTATCTCTAATGAATATTCATTGCTTTCCCCGTCCACTGGCGTGTCTCATTGGCTGCAGTCAGACACCACCCCCAGACAGCGTCTGTTGATTGGTTGGAATCACAGGTGCTGTCTCAGGGTCTATACTGTAGTATAAAATAAATAAATAAATAAAACAATTGGCGTAGTTTTTCCCCCCATATTTATACCAGCACAGATAAAATAAAAGGAGCCGCATGCGGCTTTTTTTTTTTTTTAAAAAAAAATGATTTAAATAAATAATTCAAAAAACCAGCGTGTGGTCCCCCCTAATTTGATATCCAGCCATGATAAAGCCCGACAGCTGGGGGAGTCCTATGGTTATTAAGCCGGCCACCAGGCTAAGAATAGCAACCTGCAGCGACCCGGGACTGTCGCATCCATTAGATGTGCCAAGCCTGGCGCTTTATCCTGCTCTTCCCGATTGTGTAGGTGCGGTGGCATTCGGCGTAATACAAGAGGTTAATAACAGCTCACAGCTGTCACTAAACTCTAGATTAGTGATGGCAGGCATCTGACACCCCCCATCACTAATCTATAAGTAAACATAAACACTGGAAAAATCCTTTATTTGAAATAAAAGAAATACCCTCTGTTAACCCCAAAACACCCTTGAAGGTCCTGCGTGATCCACACAAGGTCCCCTGAGGATTCCAGCACTGTTAAATCTGAAATTACAGTGCCTGATCATGGAACATGACTGAACTGTCTTGTAACTGATGCTGTAACTGCAGAGAGAGAATGAGCTGCGATCAGTAGCGATGTCACTCAGGTTAGTGACGGTTACAGCTGGACGATCACCTATGACCGCAGGTAACCTGAGTGACGTCACAAGGTGAATAGCGTTTCCTGCAGATCGACCGACATGAACGTGATTCACCTTGTGACATCACCGGGTTTCCCTGGACCTAGGCCTCGCGTTCTTTACTGCGGAACTTTGCTGGAGGGAAGTCTGGTGAGTTAGGTACCCTGGTCTGTGAGGCGATCCGTAGTTCAGTAAGCCTGGGTCATCATTGTGATGACCCAGGGTTACTATGGCAGCTATCGGGTCCCCGTGATCACTTTCCAGGGACCTGATCACCAGGGAGAGGTAAGAGATCCCTCTCCCTGCCTTCTAACTGCTGCGATTGCACTGATCGCAGCATTCAGGGGGTTAAATTGCTGGGAGCGAAGCGAGCACCGCTCCGGACAGTGAGAGGTAAGTCCTGGTTGTAACATCAACTGGAGACCCGGCGACAAGTCAGTGATCAGTTGTCAGAGTCAGTGATCATTTGTCAGAGTCAGTGACCATTTGACAGGGCCAGTGACCATTTGACAGAGTCAGTAATCAGTTGTCAGAGTCAGTGATCAGTTGTCAGAGTCAGTGATCAGTTGTCAGAGTCAGTGATCAGTTATCAGAATCAGTGATCAGTTATCAGAGTCAGTGATCAGTTATCAGAGTCAATGATCATTTGTCAGTCAGTGATTAGTTGTCAGTCAGTTGTCAGAGTCAGTTGTCAAACAGGGTATTTCTAATATTTAACACTGATATATCATCATGTCCTAAAATGGACACACTATACCCATGATCACTTTCCAGGGACCAGATCGCCAGGGAGAGGTAAGAGATCCCTCTCCCTGCCTTCTGACTTCTGCGATCGCACTGATCGCAGCATTCAGAGGGTTAAATTGCCGGTAGCGGCGCGAGCACCGCTCTGGGCAGTGAGAGCTGAGTCCTGTCTTTATCAGCTAGATACCCGGCGCCAATTGCAGGGGTCCAGCACCTAAACCCCTGAACCCCCGCGATTGCCATGACAAAAAAAAGCATAAAAAAGCATGAAATTAAGCATATGAAAAAGCATGAAGTAAAGCACAAAAGCATGTTAGAAAGCATGAAAAAAAACGAAAAAAAGCACAAAAGCATGAAAAAAGCTTTTTTCCTGTCAAGACATGCTTTTTTTTGTGCTGAATAAAAGCAGTGTGGGCACATAGCCTAATTTTTTGCTGAGGCATGGAATCCCACTCTTCTTTAAGGACGTTCCTGTGGTCACTAAAGTTCTGGGATCAGCGTCGGACTGGCAACCGGAGGAATCTCCAGTAATGCCAGGCCTGGATTCAGTTACCTGCATTGCACTCCGGAGCTCTTACCTGTAGCCTGGACTGATCTCAGAGTTTGCAGGACTGAACCGCGAGCGTCGAGTGATTGATTCCCCAGCGATTGCGGTTCAGTTCATGATAGCTGCGGACAGGCCGGGCTGCAATCCGGAGCTCCTCAGTCCGGCCTGTCTGAAGCTGTCATGAACTGAACCGCAATCGGGAATCAATCACTCGACGCTTGCGGTTCAGTCCAGGCTGCATTCTGGAGCTCAGGTGAGAGCTCCGGAGTGCAATGCAGGTAACTGAATCCAGGCCTGGCATTACTGGAGGTTCCTCCGGTAGCCAGTCCGACACTGTCTTGGATACAGAGTTACGAGCCTCTATACAGCGATTCAGCCAAAACCTATGGGAATACAGAACTGCCCTACACTTTGTAAATCGTACAGTGACAAGCCCCTACTACTTGAATCACATAATTAATCCAGTCATTGTTCCTCTGCAAGAACAACACAGGCCTAATTTCATCGTCATGGATGACAATGCTCCAGCTCATCGAGGTCACAGCAGCTGATCCCTAATGATGCGACCTTAATGAGCTGGAGCATTGTCGTCCATGAAGATTAAATTAGGCCTGTTTTGTTCTTGCAGAGGAACAATGAGTGGATTAATAATGTTATTCAAGTAGTAGGGGTTTGTCACTGTACCACTCACAAAGTGTAGGGCAGTTCTGTATTCACTAGACACACCTACCGATACTAACGCAACCACCACCAAAGGCTCATCTGATCACAACAGTGGCTGATGCATAGCGCTCTTCTTGTCATCTCCAACATCGATCATTTCTGCTCAGCGTGAATTGACTTTCATCAGTGAACAGCACTGAGGCCCACTGGTCCCTCGCCCATCGTAAATGACGCCTGTGCTGTCAGGTACCATTGCAGGTCATCTAGCACGCAAACCACGCTGATGTACAGTAAATAGTTTCCAATGGTCTAAGGTGCCTCTCACCTCCCTTAAAGGGAATATGTCACCAAATTTGACCTATCTATCCTATTAATATGGGCATACAGGTTATAGAATGCTGAAAAAAAACATACCTGTATGTTTTATATCAGATGCCTTGTTGTGTATAAATCATCTTTTATCATTTTATGTAAATGAGTTCTTCCAGGCTATGGGGAGGATGCTGCCTAGAAAATGACTTTGCCTCCAGAGATTCTTATAAATAAAAGGGGTGTTACCAGTGTGATGTGTGATGGCCGCTCTCTGCTTTCCTAATCTCACTGCAGTGCTGTGTGTGATTATAACTGACACATCTGCAGCTTTCCCTCAGCTTCAGCCTCCGTCTCACAGGCAGACAGGGTTGCAATATTGTTGTAATGAAGCAGAGCTCAGAGAGCGACAAAAAATGTATGTGCAAGAAGACAAATTTAATTTCTCCTGTTCTGTGTCAGTTACTTGTCTCACACTGGTACTGCCTCCTTCAATTTAAAATAATCTCTGTAGACGGAGTTACCTTCAAGACAGTATCTGCCCCATAGCCTGGAAGAGCTCATTTACATAAAGTGTTAAAGGTTTATTTATCCACAACAAGGCTTCTGATATGAGGCATACAGATTTTCAGCACTCTATAACATACTGTATATGCCCATATTAATAGCTCAGATAGGTCAAATGTGGTGACAGATTCTCTTTAAATGTGCCTGGAGTTGTGTGGCATTCATCATCCCGTTCCGAAAGGTATTATTCACAATTCCATCGGAATCTGTGTTCTAAAAACTAAGCCGTGCTCCTTCCAATCCGATCCCCACCTTGCAATCATATAGTAATGTACAACTACATATGGGGTACTGCCACATTTGGTAAAAATTGCATAACATAGTGTCCTGTCCATTTTCTCCTGTTACCTCTTGTATCAGTTAAAATTTTGAGGCTAAAATACATTTTTTTTTGCCAAAAAACCATACGATTTTTGTTTTAATGACCCAATGGCATAGAATTTGGTGTAATTTCTGGGTTAAAAATACTCACCACACCAATAGATGAATTCATTATAGGGTTTAGTTTGCCAAACTGGGACACATGTCCGTGTTTCCACATTTTTGGCACCTCAGAGGCTCTGCATATGCAAGACGTTGTCCAAATTTGCGTTCCAAAAAGCAAATAGTGCTGTCCGCTTTCCAAACCCTGCCATATCCCGTTTGTCCAAACAGAACTTTTTGACTACATATGGGGTATCATCACACTCATAAGAAAGTGGGTAACAAATTGTGGGGTCCACTTTTTGGTGTTCCCTTTTGTAAAAGTGCGACTTTGAAAAAAAAAATTTAATTTTCAATATCACTACCTAATGTTATTAAATGCTATGAAGCACCTGTGGGTTCAAAATGCTCACTATACCCCTGAATAAAATCCTTAAATAGGTCTAGTTTCCAAAATGGGGTCACTTTTGGGGGTTTCTGCTGTTTAGGTGAATCAAAGACCCTGCAAATGCAACATGGTGCCCACAATTTATTTCAGCTTTTCCAAAATTCAAATATTGCTCCCTACCGTTTGTCCAAACAGAACGTTCTGACTAGACGTGTGGTATCTCTGCGCTCAGAAGAAAGGGGATAACAAATTCTTCGGTGCACTTTTTGGTGTTACTTCTTGTAAGTGAGAAATTTGGTGATAAAGCAACATTTTTGTGAAAAAATTTGAAAATTTTCAATTTGACCACCCACTGTTATCAAATTCTGTGAAGTACCTGTGGGTTCAAAATGCTCTCTGTACCCCTGGATAAAATCCTTGGGGGTGTAGATTCCAAAATAGGGTCAATTGTGGGGGTTCTGCTGTTTAGGTACCTTAGGGGCCCTGGAAAAGCAGCATGGTGCTCACAATTTGTTTCAGCCAAATGTGTTTTCAAAAATTCAAATGGCGCTCCTGCCGTTCCAAGCCCTTTATTTTGTCCAAACAGAGGTTTCTCTCCACATGTGGGGTCTCAGCGTGCTCAGAAGAAACTGGGTAATACATTTTAGAATCCATTTTGTCATGCTATATCATGTCAAGTGATTAAATTGGGGCTGAACCAACATTTATAGGGAAAATGTATTTTTTTTTCATTCCACTTTGCATTCATTCATGTGAAGCATCTAAAGGGTTAATAAACTTCTTTAATATGGTTGAGTGCTTTGAGGGGTGCATTTTTTAGAATGGGGTCCTTTTTGGTATTTTATGTCACCTAGGCCTCTCAAAGTCACTTCAAATGTGATGAACAATGGCTGATAAACTTTGAACCCTTCTAACTTCCTAACAAAAAAAATGATGTTTCAAAAATTTTACTGATGTAAAGAAGACATGTGGGAAATGTAATTTATTAAAGGGAACCAATCACAAGCATTTTCGTATATAAGCTAAAGCCAGTGCTATCTTGTCACTATCAGGCTGATTCATACATACCTTTAGTGGTCAGCTCAGATGTTTAGGTTTTGAAATCCAAGAAAATAAAGTTTATAAAATCATAAGCTTGTTGAGTGACAGCAGCTGAGGATCAGATAATATCTGGGGGGTATTCAGAGTTATCACCTCCCGTGTTAGAATTAGCATAAGTATTATACTATCGATTTAAATTTTGACTTGCAGGACCTGTGTGATGTCATACCCATGTGACCAGAAGCGGCGGGGCCTCAGCCAACAAAGTTGATGCCAGGAAGCAATATTTTTCTTTTGGCTGAGGCCCCACCCCTTCTGGTCACATGGGTATGAACTCACACAGGTCCTGCAAGTTAAAGTAAATCAATTGTATAATAATATTGCTAAAATTGCTACATTTTTGCCAAATTTCAGATTTTTTCACAAAAAATATTGTCCTAAATTTTCCCACTAACATGAAGTACAATATATCATGAAAAAACAATCTCAGAATCACCATTCCAGAGTTATAACCTCATAAAGTGACGCTGGTCAGAATTCTAAAATTTGACCTGGTCATTAAGATCAAAATTGGCTCCGTCACTAAGGGGTTAAGCTCCTTATTAGAAAACATCAAGTTTTGCAAAAAGTCCTGAAACATTGAACAATTGGACACGTGCATTCAAGTTTAGAGAAGGTTCACCTGAAAAGTTTAGAGGGCATTTTAGGAACATCCTGAAATTTCACCCATAAGCCAAATATCTTGAACTTTTTGTGAGTAGTGTATACATTAGGGATAACAGAGAAATAGAACAACACAGATTTCTAAAAAAAAAATATGTTCCAGGATTATTTCATAGCAAATACAATATTTATTAAATGGACAGTGAGGATAAGTCCTCTTTTTTAAAGGGATTGTCCTTTTTTGGATTTTCTTTGACCTAAATGCATATATTTGGGGTACAAAATGATTTTTGCTATTGGGTTTGATTAAAAATGTTGCTCTTTTAGTCAACTCAGCTGACAGGAGCTTAGAAAAGAGACACATAAGAGTTACAAACTCTCCCAGCAGACCATCAGATTGAGCTCACTGACAGATTCTCATTTAACTCATTTAATGTAGCTCCAGGACAGTGCAACAAAAAGTCAACAGAAAGCAAAGTTGATGTAAAATTCTTCGTGAAATCTAATTGAAAAATTATTTTTTGCTTTATATACATGGGTTTAAATAAAATATAAAACCCTAAATGTTGACAATCCTGGTGCATTCATCTGTCATGTCCGTCAAAATGATCTCATCCATGCTGCTAATGTGTTGAAAAGCTTGTATCTAGAGCCCAAGCAACTGTATGTGTTTTACAATTAAATATTTTCTCACTATCCTCACAGGAATTCTTGCAGTTAACTAAGAGAGACTCAGATCATTGCCAAGCAGATGAAGATTGTACTGGGAGACATCAGTAAGTTCCACATATACAATGTTTCACAAGTAGAACAAATAATCTGTCACAATAATTAGATTATTCCTATAAAAATAACAGAGTCATACACCCAGAGTAAAAAAATATACAAGCTTTATAGAGACATAAATATAGGTAACAATAGAAGGTTAAACCAGTGGTCACAAGTGAGATACTCAGAATAGATGGCTTTACAAGGACACAGTAAATATAGAGTGGTAACCGCCTAGGACAATTATATGCCTATTGGTAAAATAGGGACAATTGCAGATATACTAAATACACAACATAAATATGTAGCATAGTTGAAAGGACCAAGCTGCAAAAGAAATCCCAAATTGTAAGGACGTAGTTACAATTCCACAGGAAGCTTACCAATTTCTTTAAGTGCCGCAGTGATGGCCAGCAGCCCCGATTCGCATTTCACTTGGGCTTCCTTATGGCTGCAAATGAGTTAAGACGCTGGCGCTTTTCTTTTTTCCATAATTTCAACTAGAACTTGTGAGCAGATTCCTAGTGGAAGCCACTCGAAGAATGAACATGCTACTTCTCTTAAGCGTTTCATGGTTTGCAAATCACAATCATAAATTGGTTAAAATAAGTAACAAAAGACAAAAAAAATGTGCAAAGCAATGGCGTGTTTACGTGCTATGCATTATGTTAATGTTTTGTAGCAGCTTTGTGTTACTTTTTCAGGGGGGTACCAGGGTATATCTGTCTTTATGCGGGCTTTACACGAGATGATATATTGTGCGATATGTCGTCGGGGTCACAGTTTTCGTGACGCACATCCGGCATAGCGCACGACGTCTCGTGTGACACCTCTGAGCAACGCACTATCGCTCACAAATCGTAAGTCGTGTACTCGTCGTTAACTTTCATAATATCGTTTATTTTCATGGGTGCAGGTTGTTCATCGTTTCCGTGGGATCACATGTTGCTCTGTGTGACACCACGGGAACGATGAACAAAGCATACCTGCGTCCCACGGCACCCGCCGGCTTAATGGAAGGAAGGAGGTGGGCGGGATGTTTACATCCCGCTCATCTTCGCCCCTCCGCTTCTATTGGCCGGCTGCCGTGTGACGTCGCTGTGACGCCGAACGTCCCTCCCACTTCAGGAAGTGGACGTTCATTGCCCACAGCGAGGTCGTCCGGAAGGTAAGTGCGTGTGACGGGGGTTAAACGAGTTTGTGCGCCACGGGCAGCGATTTGCCCATGAGGCAAAAACGACGGGGGCGGGTACGATCGCTTGTGCTATCGCACGATAGATCGACTCGTGTAAAGCAGGCTTTAAAATCATGGTGTGCACATCCCCTTAGTAAGTCTTGACAAAAGACTAAGACAACTATGAGGGCCTTCAGCAGGACCCTCGAATGCTTTGACAACCCATCAAACCCCCTGTGATTGCGTCATTAGGGGGCCGATAGAAGCCGTTGCACAACCTTATCAGTGATCGTGTTATTAAAATACCGCTATCAGAAATTGACAGCAGCATTTAAATGAATAAACACCAGCGATCTTTATGATATGTCAGGCAAGGGTTAAGGAACTGTAGAATAACTCTTTAATTTGCCACCTATTCTGCTTTTTCTCCATATTGCATAATACCCCTATTGTTTAAGATCAGTGCTACACAAAGTCAGAATAGGCCCCAGTTCACATTTATTTTCCAACAGGATATTTAGAAAGGTATTAGGTGAAAAAGGTATACATTTATTAAAGGGAACCTGTCACCTGTTTTTTGCCCTATAAGCTGCGGCCACCACCACCGGACTCTTATATACCGCATTCTAACATGCTGTATATAAGAGCGCAGGCCGTTGTGTAGAACATAAAAAACACTTTATAATACTCACCTAGAAGGTCGCTCCGGTGCACACCAGTCGGATGGGTGGCGCCGTTGTCCGGGACCGGTGTGCACCGGAGCGAGCTTCTAGGTGAGTATTATAAAGTGTTTTTTATGTTATAACCAGCGGCCTGGGCTCTTATATACAGCACGTTAGATAAATATCCATTTATTTATTTATTTATTTATTTATTTTTAGGTATCATGCAAGTCTAAACACTTCTCCTAAGTGGCCAATAAAGAAGTTGGGAATAGAAATGCATCCTTTTTCATGTAAGTTTCTGATTTTGCTTAATCTTTTAGTTTTTGCAAAAGTGTATTGGTTGTGTTGTTATTTGCTTTTTTATTTGTGTTGTCTTGTTTGTTGTTATTTATTGTTTTGTTATTGTTTTATGTATTGTGTTATTTGTTGTATTGTTATTTGTTGTATTCTTTGTTTTCTTGTGTTATTTGTTGTCTTTATTTGTTGTTTTAATTGTTTGATTGTTTTTTGTTGTCTTGTTATTTGTTGTGTGGTACTTGTTGTGTTGTTTGTAGTCGAGATGTTAATACCAATAAGGTAATATCAGATAAGGCACATGAGAATAAAGATAATGTTAGCATAGATAATATGTGTTATGTCACCGCCGGAGTCTGCTCCAGCGACTTCTGCTCCGATCGCCAGGCGACGCCGTGTTCCTGCCATGGATGGTGCTGGTGATGGGAGAGGAGTCGATGCCAGCGGCACCGGTGGGCGCAGGCTCCGATCATCCACTGGGCTGGGTTAGCTTGGGATCTGCAGTACCGCTGGCTGACTGTGGGTGGCGTGTGTCTTCCAGCTGAAGTTGCCAGCGTTCAGCTACAGCCAATGAGAAGACACCACACCCTTCTTATTCCCCCTCGTGTCACATGACCACTGCCACAGATAGTTCCGATTTCCTGGCTCCTGGTCTGCCTTAATCTGTTTTGTGATTCCTGTGTGCTGACTTCTGCGTGTTTTCTGACTACCCTCCTGCCTGCTGTTTTTGTACCTCACTGCCCGATCTGGATTTGACCTCTGCTACGTTTTCTGATTATGTCCTTGTCTGCCGATTCTGTCCCTGTTCTGCTATTCCTGGTGACCCTGCCTGACGACTACTCTCATCGGACTGCAGCCTCCCACAGGTAGTGATCTCCAGGGCCCTGTGTAATTCCAAATCCCTGTATAGGGGTTAAAGGGTTTCAGGGTTCTGGGGGTCCTGCTTGGTGAGTGGCTTCCCTCTAGTCTGTCCATTACATCCCCCCTGAGTCTGGTGATCCTGGCAGGCGTGACAATATGCGGGTGTTCATATGTGTGTTTTATCTCTGCTTTATTTCCTGCATCTGCTAAATTTGTGCTCAGAGTACCTAAACCTGAGCATAAGAAATGTTTTGTATTTTCCATCTTGGTGACCTAAGATTTCACAGACCGATTTCTGTCATTGTGAAATGACTGAGGTAGGGTGCTATGGTGCACACTAATCTGCCCTGAAAAGCTTTTATGTCATCTCATGTAATGCTTTTCTAGGCATGTCATTTCCTTAAAAGGATTGTCTAGCACCGCTCACTTCTGCATCAGGAGATAAGCGGTGCATCTATTCATGGACCTTTTCCAATGCAGATGCATCGAGAAGTCTCGAAACTACTAGAAATACTTAGATTGTCCACAAGATGTCACTCTCTAACTGAAAGAAATAGCGTTCAAAATCTCTATATATAACTTTGTATAGCGAATCTATATTATTACTAGGTAAAATACATTCCCCTAATATCAGTAAAATAATATGGTTAGAGCTGGTCATCCATTATCAGACTTTTCTTTACTTCTGGGTAATATAATCAAGTACCCATGGCAAAGAACATAAGCATACAGTCATGGCTGAAAGTGTTAGCACCCTTGAGATTGTTACAGAAAATGAAGTATTTCTCCCAGAAAAGTTTTGCAATTACACATGTTTAGTTATACAAATACAGTGGAACCTTGGTTTACGAGAACAATCCGTTCTGGGACTGTGCTTGTAAACCAAGTTACTCGTCTAACAAAGCAAGATTTCCCACAGGAAACCATTGCAATGCAGACAATTCGTTCCACAACTGGTTAAATGTCCCATCCTGGTCCCCTATTGTGCCATTCCACACACGTATAAACTCACACACATTATGCTCACCTTATCTTCCCTTCCATCGCCGGCCTCCTGGTTCTTGCAGTTCGCCGGTACAGGATGTGTATCAGGTAACCATCGCGACCGATGCCGGAACTTCTGCTGCCAGAGCGCTGACATCAAAGGTAGGAGCCGCTTGCCTCTGATTAGTCAGCGCGCTGCCTTCGAGTAGCAGCTGACAGCGGACGTTCCTCCTTTGTCGCGTTGGTTACCCGATAAGCAGCCTGTACCGGCGAATTACAAGAACCGTGAGGCCGGTGATGGAATGGAAGGTAAGGTGAGCATACTATGTGAGTGTGCGTGCGTGTTTGTGTGTGTTGGTGCGGACTGTAAGAGCTGGTCAGAGCGCAATAGATGTACGGAACCGGAAGTGTGTGCGGTAAGTATTTGCTCGTATGGCAAAACTTGCTCGTAAAGTAAGTTACAAATTTACTGCAAGCTTTGCTCATTAAGCAGAATACTCGCTAACTGGGTTACTCATTAACCGAGGTTCCACTGTATTCTTTTCCTTTTTGTATATTGGAACAACAGAAAAAACCCCAGAGAAAAAAGCCAAATTGGACATAATTTCACACAAAATAGGGTAGGACACAATTGTTGGCACCCTCAAATTAATATTTGGTTGCATGCCCATTTGGAATAAATAACTGCAATTAATCGCATCCTATAACCATCAACAAACGTCTTACACCTCTTAACCGGAATTTTGGATCACTCTTCTTTTGTAAGCTGCTCCAAGTCTCTCTTATGTAAAGGGCGCCTTCTCACAACAGCAATTTTAAGATCTTTCCACAAGTGTTCAATGGGATTTACATTCGGACTCATTACTGGCCACTTGAGAAATCTCCAGCACTTTGTTTCATTCCATTTCTGGGGGCTTCTTTAAGTATGTTTGGGGTCATTGTCCTGCTGGAAGACACATGACCTGCTTATCCATCATCCGGATTATCATGCAGTGCAACCTTTCATCAATTTTTCTCGTCCAGGAAGATTAGCTACATTGCCCTGGGTTGTAAAATTCTTGATCATGTTGTGCACTGTGGACAAAGGAACATCAATATCTCTGGAGACAGACTTGTAACCTTGAGATTGTTGATATTTTTAGCAATTTTGGTTTTCAAGTCCTCAGTTCTCTTCTCCTCTTACTGTTCTTCATGCTTACTGTGGCACACACAGATACACAATACAAAGATTGAGTCAACGTCTCCACATATTATCTGATTTCAGGTGTGATTTTCATATTGCCCACACCTGTTACTTGCCACTGGTGAGTTTGGACAAGCATCACATGCTTGAAACAAAGTTGTTTGTTCACAATCCTTTTTGGGTTTTGTGTGAAGTTATGTCCAATTTGCCTTTTTTCATTTTTATTTTGTGTTGTTGTAATACAGACAAAGGAAATAAAATATATTTTGAGGTTAGAGTCAGTTCGAAGGTGAGCAACTAGATTATTACAAGGAATGGAAGGCCCCATATGATGAGAGATTGGAAACGTTGGGCTTGTTTAGCTTAGAAAAACAGACATCTAAGAAGAGATCTTATTTATTTGTATAAATACATGTGTGGTCAATATAAAGGACTGGCACATGACTTATTCCTCCCAAAAACAATACTAAGGACCAGGTGGTACTCACTGATGTGGAAAAAAGGCAATTCCGGCAGCTAAATAGGAAAGGGTTCTTTACAGTTAGAGTAGTCAGATTGTGGAATCAGGGGTGGGATTCAGCCGGTTCTGTCCGGTTCGGGCGAACTGGTTGTTAAAATAGCAGTCGGTTCCCCGAACCGGCAAGAAACAGCTCTGGCGATCCGGTTCCCTGTATTGACTTGTGCTAGTGTCTTTAAGGCACTAGCACAAATTAATCCCTGTACCTCCGTACGTGCTGCACTTCCGAGTTCAGTGGAGCCTGTCTGCTCCCTGACCCGGCGTGCAGCGACACGCTGACGCTGCAGAGGTCACGGCAGTGTGGGGAGGTAGCTCCTCCTCCTGCCATCTGCCTGCGTCAGTGTGCAGAGTGGCACGGAGGAGGAAGGAAGACAGAGGAGATGCCGCCGGTGCTTGCAGCAGGTAAGCGCTCAGTGAGCCGAAGATGCAGGGAGCAGCGGCCCCATAAGATGGGACCTATATGGGGAAAGGGGCCTCATAAGATGGCAGCTATATGGGGAAAGGGGCCGCATAAGAAGGCAGCTATATGGGGAAAGGGGATGCATAAGATGGGAGCTATATGGGGAAAGGAGCCGCATAAGATGGGAGCTATATGGGGAAAGGAGCCGCATAAGATGGCAGCCATATGGGGAGAGGGGCTGCATAAGATGGCAGCTATATGGGGAAAGGGGCCTCATAAGATGGCAGCTATATGGGGAAAGGGGCCGCATAAGATGGCAGCTATATGGGGAAAGGGGCTGCATAAGATGGCAGCCATATGGGAAGAGGGTCCGCATAAGATGGCAGCTATATGGGGAAAGGGGCCGCATAACATGGCAGCTATATGGGGAAAGGAGGCCACATAGATGGGAACTATATGGGGAGAGAAAGCCACATAGATGGGAATTATATGGGGAGAGGAGGCCACATAGATGGGAACTATATGGGGAGAGATGGCCACATAGATGGGAATTATATGGGGAGAGGAGGCCACATGGATGGGAATTATTTGGGGAGAGGAGGCCACATAGATGGGAATTATATGGGGAGAGGAGGCCACATAGATGGGAATTATATGGGGAGAGGAGGCTGCATAGATGGGAATTATATGGGGAGAGGAGGCTGCATAGATGGGAGCTATATGGGGAAAGGAGCCGCATAAGATGGGAGCTATATGGGGAGAGGGGCCGCATAAGATGGGAGCTATATGGGGAGAGGGGCCGCATAAGATGGCAGCTATATGGGGAAAAGGGCCGCATAAGATGGCAGCTATATGGGGAAAGGAGGCCACATAAGATGGGAGCTATATGGGGAGAGGAGGCTGCATAGATGGGAACTATATGGGAAAAGGAGCACATGGGATAAGATCTGCTGGGAAAAGAAGCTATGATGGGATCTGCAGGGGAAAGAGGCCATAATGGGATGGGATTTGTAGGGGGAAGGAGGCAATTATGGGATGGGATCTGCAGGGGAAAGGGGCCATTATGGGATGGGATCTGTGTGGGGAAAGTCGTCCATTCCAATTTTAGCAGGGCTCCTTTAGTAATAATTTTTAAAAATTGTAAAAAAACCATTTAATACAATAAGAGTGACAGTGACTGGAACAACTGGTGCTGGACAGGGGAGTGAAGGTAGAGGAGGGAAAGAAGGGGAAAGAGTTTTTACTTCAAATTACTTGTATTTTTTAGTTGAGGAAAGTGCGTGAAAATGGGCGTGGCTAACCAAATGGGTGTGGTTACTGAATGGGTGTAGTTTTCAACTGGGCGGGGTTTACAGAGAACCTGTTGTTAAAAATTTGAATCCCACCCCTGTGTGGAATGCCCTACCACAAGAGGTAGTAATGGCTGACACTGTAATAGATTTTAAAAAAGGGCTGGATGATTTCCTCAGTACACAGAACATTGTGTGTTATAGATAATTTTGTGATAAAAAAATATATAATTGGTGGAAAAAGTACAAACTTGGTGGATCTAGGTCAACCTATGTAACTACAGTATGCAAATGCCCACCCCAGACGGCAGAATTTGTGTTATGTCATGAAGTTAAATTTTACAAAATGGGCATCCTAAGCTTCAAAAGCCCATATGTTGGCAAAGCATTGCAGAAAAAAAAAAGCAAAAAGATTTAAATCAGCTCTTCACCAAAAAAGTTGTGAGACGTCCTCTGTAAGTGATGGTGTATCTATAGCCATGGCTTATAGCATTGGCACCCTTAAAATTGTACCAAAATTTACAGTTTTCTCCAAGCACATTTTTGCACTTACACATTTTGTTTGTTTGTATGTGCCAGCAGACAATTTAATTCTATTAGCACATTTATTACTCCTACTCACCTCCCTCAATGCCTTGCAGTTCCCAACCCCCCTATATCCTCATTGACCCCTACCGTCTCACTGTCTCTATCTGCTCTATCTATTCCCTTTTTTACTTCACTACCCTCCCTCCCCCAGATCCTAGTTTAAAAGTTCCTCCATCCGTCTGACCATTTTTCCCCCCAGCATTTCTGCACCCTCCCCATTGAGGTACAGCCCGTCCCTACTGTATGGCCTGCAGCCAGGGCCGGATTAAGGTTGGTGGGGGCCCCTGGGCAGAAAATCTGGTGGGGGCCCAATAACGTTAACATTTTAACCATAACAGTAGAGCACGAACTGTAGCATTTAGATATAAATACTGCACCTCAGTCTCACATTCCCCCTCCTCAGCATACTGTGCCCTCACACTGGCCCCCATGCTGCCCCTTCTCTATACTGCCTACCTCCTTCACTATCCAGTCACCATACTGCACCTCAGTCTCACATTCCCCCTCCTCAGTATACTGTGTCCTTAGACTGGCCACCATGCTGCCCCTTCTCTATGCTGCCTACCTGCTTCATTATCCAGTCACTATACTGTATCTCCATCTCACTTTCCCCCTTCTCAGCATCCTGTGCCCTCCATACTGTGCCGACACACTGGCCACCATGCTGCCCCTTCTCTATACTGCCTACCTCCTTCACTATCCAGTCACCATACTGCACCTCAGTCTTACATTCCCCTCCGCAGCATACTGTGTCCTCCATACTGTGCCCTCACACTGGCCACCATGCTGCCCCTTCTCTATACTGCCTACCTCCTTCACTATACAGTCACTATACTGTACCTCAGTCTCACATTCCCCCTCCTCAGCATACTGTGCCCTCCATACTGTGCCCTCACACTGGCCACCATACTGCTCCTTCTCTATACTGCACCTCAGTCTCACATTCCCGCAGCTCAGCATACTGTGCCCTCACACTGGCCACCATACTGCCCCTTCTCTATACTGCTTATCCCCCCTCCCCCACTACCCAGTCTCCATTCTATGCCCCTCACACTTTTCTTTCTCAATACTGTCCACTTACAATTTTCTCCCACCATACTGCTGCCTCACATTTTCCAATGGTGCCCCCCTGATTGCTGTGCAGGGGCAGATATGCCGCATGCCCCCCAAAGGTACGCCCCTGTACAGTGTACAGGAGAATACATGACTGGTACACGCAGGGCCGGCTCCATGTTTTTGTAGGTCCTGGGCGAAAGAGTCTCAGTGGGCCCCATCCACACATAGACATGCACAGATACTGTACATACACATACAGGCATACATACACATACAGTATATATTTAAAGACAAATTCACAAAAACACATATAAACAGACATAAATCTAGACACAGTCATACACACCGAAATACATAGATGACACATAGATACGCATCACACATGCACACACAGACACATTTTTATATTTTTATCTAATTTTTAATATTGGGAAGCCGGCAACAGCCTCATTCACCTCCCCGCTTGTCTCCATCCAACTCCTCCTGGGCATGTGTTACGGGGGGCTGTCTGATAATAACCGAAAGAAGTATCAGACAGTCAGGGTCCACCGTGCAAAGACTTTGCTGCAGACTATGGCAGAGTGCAATACCTCTGTTAACTCACAGAAGGATATAATAAGTAAGTAAAGCAATTCCTCCCTTACTTGGAGGGTGTGTGGAATGATCTCTGTTAACAATCACAGAGACAAAGGCAATGTGTGCGAAATGGCACCTACCTAGGTCCGCTCTTCTAGTGGTGCAAAAGAGACGAACAGCAGCGTAAGCCGCACAAAGCTCCTACCTGCGTTCGCTCCACTAGTGTGCGAGGACACGAACCACTAGATATGGCACCTGCCTAGGTCCGCTCTTCTAGTGGTGCAAAAGAGACGAACAGCAGCGTAAGCCGCACAAAGCTCCTACCTCTGTTCGCTCCCCTAGTGTGCGAGGATACGAACAACTGCCAGACGCAGTATAAGGAACGTTACCCTAGCGGCAACGTCCACCTACGAGTAGAATCACAAGGCCCAGCCAGACCATGTGCCTCAGGCACCTGCCTATGTCCGCTCCCCTAAGAGGTAAGGATACGGACAGCAGCCGAAGCTGTAAGGTATAAGAACGCTACCCTGCCGGTAGCGCTCACCTAGCATAGACAGAGGAATACCTAGAGGAACGCGCACAGAGCGTCTACTCATATGCATGAACCAAGAGGACTGAGCACCATGCGGCGTGTGTCAGGGTCTTATATAGACTCTGTGCCTCATCCAAGATGGAGGACACCAGAGCCAATCCGCTGCCAGAACGACAGGAGTGACGTCATGCTGGCCTATCACCGAGCAAGACGTCACAAGCACATGACCAGCGACCAATCGGCATAGAAGGTGTCAGAGACATGTGACCTCGTGTCAGCGATGATGTCACCCACACATGTGCAATGGCTCCAAGATTGGACTTAGTCTCCGGCGCTCGCACATGTGCAGTAGCAAGAAATCTGGACTTAGTCTCCAGCGCTCGCACATGTGCAGTAGCACGAAATCTGGACTTAGTCTCCAGCGCTCGCACATGTGCAGTAGCACGAAATCTGGACTTAGTCTCCAGCGCTCGCACATGTGCAGTAGCAAGAAATCTGGACATAGTCTCCAGTGCTCGCAGCAACCGTAACAGTACCTCCCCCTCAAGGGCCCCCCTCCCGGCGACGCAGGTAATCGGCAACTAAGTCGGGAGCATGGACAGCCTCCTCAGGCTCCCAAGAGCGATGTTCCGGGCCATAGCCCTCCCAATCTATCAAGAAGAACCTGCGCCCTCTAACCATCTTAGAACCAACTATGGCTCGTACCTCATAGCTAGAGCGAGAGGAATCAGAGGCAGGAGAGTGCACTTCACGAGCGTGAGGTAAAATAGCCGGCTTTAGCAGTGAGACATGGAATTTGTCATGAATCCTAAGATGGACAGGTAACTTCAATTGATAGACTACAGGATTTACCTGTCGAAGAACCTCATAAGGACCCAGGAAGCGAGGAGCAAATTTGACAGAGCTCACTCTAAGTCTCACGTGTTTTGCAGAGAGCCACACAAAGTCCCCTGGAGAAAAGACAGGAGCCGGGCGACGAAACCTATCGGACACCGTCTTCATACGGTCCTTAGCTGCTTGGATCGACTCTTGAGTCCGATCCCAAACCTCTCTGGCATTAGTTGCCCAGTCGGCCACAAGAGGAGGAGGTGCAGCAGCGGGAAACGGTACCGGTACCCTAGGGTGTTGCCCATTATTGAGTACGAACGGTGTCTGCCCAGTGGCCTCAGCCAGCGAATTGTTAAGGGCAAATTCTGCCCAGGGTAGGAGGGAGGACCAGTTATCGTGGTTCTCAGCAACAAAGTGTCGAAGGTATATAATCATAGATTGATTGGTACGTTCAACCAAACCATTAGTCTCCGGATGGTATGCCGAAGAGAGATTCAACTCAATTTGCAGAAGGCTACAAAGATCTCGCCAGAAACGGGAAGTAAATTGCGGGCCTCTATCACAAATGATACGATCTGGCATCCCGTGAAGCCTAAAGACATGCTTGAGGAATAGTTTGGCTAGTACCCTGGAAGATGGGATTCTCGATAACGGTACGAGATGAACCATCCGGGAGAAATGGTCCGTAATGACCCACACAAATCTATGTCCCTGTGAACATGGAAGATCACCCACAAAGTCCATGCCTACCACCTCCCATGGTCTATCTGGCACTGGTAAAGGATGCAAGAGCCCAGCCGGTCTCTGCCGTAATGGACGGTTGCGAGCACACGAGTAGCAGGAACCGACATATCTCTTGACGTGGCTGGCTAAGTGTGGCCACCAATACCACCTCTCCAGTAACTCTCGTGTCCGCCTAATACCAAAATGCCCACCCACCTTTGAGGTGTGGGCCCATGACAGTATATCATTCTGTCGATCAGGCGGAACAAAGGTCTTGCCCGGTGGGATTTGGTCTAACGTCACAGGGGAGAGCGTATGAAAAACCCTGGAGGGAAGGATAAGACGAGGTTCGTCAATCTCTTCCTGGGTAGAAAGCATAGAGCGAGACAGGGCGTCTGCCTTGTTATTCTTACTCCCAGACAGATAGTTGATGGAGAAGTGAAAGCGGGAGAAAAACAAGGACCAGCGGGCTTGGCGAGGATTCAGACGCTGAGCGGTTTGTAAGTACGTCAGATTCTTATGGTCTGTATAGACCTGGAAAGGATGTTTCGCTCCTTCCAGCAAGTGACGCCACTCCTCCAAGGCTAATCTCAAGGCGAGCAGTTCCCTATCCCCAATGGTATAGTTTCTCTCTGCCGGTGAAAAGGTTTTAGCAAAGAAGAAACACGGCCTTTTTCTACCTGCACCGTTCTTTTGATACAAGACCGCACCAGCACCCACTGAAGAGGCATCAACCTCTAAGAGGAAGGGCTTATTCTCATCGGGTCTTTGAAGAACGGGAGCAGTTGAAAAGTGTCTTTTTACTGCCTCAAAAGCCTGAGATGTCTCAGTAGACCAGGCTTTGGGATTAGCACCTTTCTTAGTCAAGGCCACCAAAGGGGCCACCAAAGTAGAAAAATGGGGTATGAACTGCCTGTAATAATTTATGAATCCTAAGAAGCGTTGCACCGCCTTCAAGGAATGAGGTTCGGACCATTGCAGGACAGCAGAGAGCTTCGCAGGATCCATAGCCAGACCCTCTTGTGAGATAATGTAACCCAAAAAAGGCAATGAGGACTGCTCGAATACACATTTCTCGAGTTTAGCAAACAATGAGTGCTCCCTTAAACGGGAAAGGACACGAACGACATCCTGACGATGAGTCTCCAGATCAGGAGAAAAAATCAGGATGTCGTCCAGATACACCACTACTGAGGATAACAGTAAATCCCTGAACACATCGTTTACGAAGTCCTGAAATACTGCGGGTGCATTACATAACCCAAAAGGCATGACGAGGTAGTCATAGTGACCGTCTCGGGTGTTAAAAGCGGTCTTCCATTCGTCACCCTTTCGAATTCGTACCAAGTTATACGCACCCCGCAGATCCAACTTCGTAAAAACTTGAGCTCCTCTCAGTCTGTCAAAGAGCTCCGAAATTAAAGGTAATGGGTATTTGTTCTTTATTGTGATTGCGTTGAGACCCCTGTAATCTATGCAGGGACGCAAATCACCCTCTTTCTTCCGAACAAAGAAAAACCCAGCTCCCGCGGGAGAGACAGACTTACGAATGAACCCCTTCTCTAAACTCTCTCTTATATAGGTCGACATGGCCTCCGACTCAGGTATCGACAGGGGGTAAACCCTGCCTTTAGGTGGAACCGAACCTGGGATAAGGTCTATGGCACAGTCATACGGCCTATGGGGTGGAAGAACCTCAGCACCCTGTTTGGAGAACACGTCAGCGAAATCCAAATAGGGTGTAGGTATGGGAGAGAGATCAGTTGATGCAACCGCAACGACCTTAGGTGGTAAGGGAAGACATCGGGACTGACATTTCGAACCCCAACTAATAATGCTGTCAGACTCCCAGTCAATGTGAGGAGCATGAGTCCGAAGCCATGGAAGACCCAGAAGGACGTCGTCTATACCCTCAGGCAAAACAAGAAAAGAAATCTCCTCTATGTGACCCTGAGACAGGGAAAGGCGCAAGGGAACTGTCCTCAATGTAATGGAGTCAGACAACATAGTTCCATTAACAACACGGACAGGAATAGGCGCCTCTAACATGATAGAGGGAATATTGTGTCCCTTTACAAATCCTGAGGACACAAAAATCCCGTCAGCTCCGGAATCCACAAAAGCCATAATAGGCCATGTATTCTCAGATAACGAGAGCTGACCTGGGATACAACACTTAGAGGGTGCAGAAGACGTCTCTAGTAACCCCCCTCTAATGGTTACTAGGCCAGGGAGTTTCCCTGACGACTAGGACACTTGTTGGCATAGTGCCCAGCCTGACGACATACGTAACATATAGGAGGACCAGACTTGCGTAGTCTGGAGAACGTATGACCTAACTCCATAGGAGTGGGAGATGTTTCAGATGCTGAGGAAGATGGTAGTGGACCCTCAACAACTGGAATAGCCCGATGCTTAGGGCGTGAGGAAGAGACCTCGAGTCTACGTTCCTTATGGCGTACATCGATCCTCGTTGCAACTGTGATCAAGTCCTCCAGAGAAGCAGGGACCTCACGAGTAGCAAGGGCATCCTTGACATAGCCTGCCAACCCTCTCCAGAAGATAGGAATCAACACCTTCTCTGGCCAATCTAGTTCTGCCACCAGAGTTCTAAAAGCAATGGCATAAGAACTAGTGGATAACGAACCCTGAGATAGATCTAACAGTCTCAGGGCCGCATCATGGGTAACCTGCGGACCCATGAATACCGCCTTAAGAGCATCAAGAAAGTCTTGATGTCTCAGAGTAACCACATCAGAGCGCTCCCATAGGGGAGTCGCCCATTCTAAGGCTTTGTCCTGAAGTAATGAGATGATAAAGCCTACTCTGGACCTCTCCGTAGAGAAGCGAGAAGAGTTGACCTCTAGGTGTATCTGACACTGACTAATGAAACCACGACATGATCTGGCATCGCCAGAATATCTGTTTGGCAGAGCAAGTCGAGGATCATGTGCAGATGTCACCATGGTCTGAGGTTTATCCTCTATACTCTTGAGCCGTGACTCAAGTACTTGTATGTAACGGTGTAACTGCTGATATTCTGCCATAACTGCCAGACCCTTGGCTCAGTCCTAATGTTACGGGGGGCTGTCTGATAATAACCGAAAGAAGTATCAGACAGTCAGGGTCCACCGTGCAAAGACTTTGCTGCAGACTATGGCAGAGTGCAATACCTCTGTTAACTCACAGAAGGATATAATAAGTAAGTAAAGCAATTCCTCCCTTACTTGGAGGGTGTGTGGAATGATCTCTGTTAACAATCACAGAGACAAAGGCAATGTGTGCGAAATGGCACCTACCTAGGTCCGCTCTTCTAGTGGTGCAAAAGAGACGAACAGCAGCGTAAGCCGCACAAAGCTCCTACCTGCGTTCGCTCCACTAGTGTGCGAGGACACGAACCACTAGATATGGCACCTGCCTAGGTCCGCTCTTCTAGTGGTGCAAAAGAGACGAACAGCAGCGTAAGCCGCACAAAGCTCCTACCTCTGTTCGCTCCCCTAGTGTGCGAGGATACGAACAACTGCCAGACGCAGTATAAGGAACGTTACCCTAGCGGCAACGTCCACCTACGAGTAGAATCACAAGGCCCAGCCAACCCATGTGCCTCAGGCACCTGCCTATGTCCGCTCCCCTAAGAGGTAAGGATACGGACAGCAGCCGAAGCTGTAAGGTATAAGAACGCTACCCTGCCGGTAGCGCTCACCTAGCATAGACAGAGGAATGCCTAGAGGAACGCGCACAGAGCGTCTACTCATATGCATGAACCAAGAGGACTGAGCACCATGCGGCGTGTGTCAGGGTCTTATATAGACTCTGTGCCTCATCCAAGATGGAGGACACCAGAGCCAATCCGCTGCCAGAACGACAGGAGTGACGTCATGCTGGCCTATCACCGAGCAAGACGTCACAAGCACATGACCAGCGACCAATCGGCATAGAAGGTGTCAGAGACATGTGACCTCGTGTCAGCGATGATGTCACCCACACATGTGCAATGGCTCCAAGATTGGACTTAGTCTCCGGCGCTCGCACATGTGCAGTAGCAAGAAATCTGGACTTAGTCTCCAGCGCTCGCACATGTGCAGTAGCACGAAATCTGGACTTAGTCTCCAGCGCTCGCACATGTGCAGTAGCACGAAATCTGGACTTAGTCTCCAGCGCTCGCACATGTGCAGTAGCAACAAATCTGGACTTAGTCTCCAGCGCTCGCACATGTGCAGTAGCAAGAAATCTGGACATAGTCTCCAGTGCTCGCAGCAACCGTAACAGCATGTGTCTGTGCCACGCTGATTGGTGGCTGACACTAACAGACATGGCCGCACATAGAGAACACTAACACTGCTGTATATATATCACAAGAGAGGCTGGGGACATCCATATTACTGAGGAAAGGGGTACATAGCAATGGGGGGCATACAGCTCTAGAGGGGGGCAGTGGCTCTGAGGTGGGGGGTACAAAGAGCTCTGAGGTGGGGGGATGACATGCAGCTCTGGGGATATACAGCTCTGGGGTGTAGAGGACATACAACTCTGGGGGTATAGTATTATGCAGCCCCCATATTCCTCCATATAGTGTTATGAAGCTCCCATAGTCCTCCATATAGTATTATGCAGCCCCCATGTAGCACTATGCAGCCCCCATATGGCACTATGCAGCCCCCATATGGCATTATGCAGCCCCCATATGGCATTATGCAGCCCCCATATGGCACTATGCAGCCCCCATATGGCACTATGCAGCCCCCATATGGCACTATGCAGCCCCCCATATAGTACAATGCACACCCATATAGCATTAGGCACCCTCATGTAGTACACAGCCCCTATATAGCACAGTGCAGACCCAGATAGCATTAGGCATCCTCACATAGTACACAGCCCCTATATAGCACAGAGCAGACCAAATAATATTAAGCACCTTCACATAGTACACAGCCCCTATATAGCACAGTGCAGAGCCAGATAGCATTAGGCATCCTCACGTAGTATACAGCCCGTATATAGCAAAAAGGAGACCCAGATAGCATTAGGCATCCTCATATAGTGTACAGCCCGTATATAGCACAGTGCAGAACCAGATAGCATTAGACACTCACGTAGTTCACAGCCCCTATATAGCACAATGCAGACCAGATAGCATTAGGCACCTTCATGTAGTATACAGCCCCTATATAGCACAGTGCAGAACCAGCTAGCATTAGGCACCTTCATGTAGTATACAGCCCCTATATAGCACAGTGCAAAACCAGCTAGCATTAGGCACCTTCATGTAGTATACAGCCCCTATATAGCACAGTGCAGAACCAGATAGCATTAGGCACCTTCATGTAGTATACAGTCCATATATAGCACAGTGCAGAACCAGATAGCATCAGGCACCCTCATGTAGTATACAGCCGCCATATCATTTAATGCACCCCCATGGTCGTCTGGCCACAGTGATTGTACATACTCACTTCTCCTCGTTCCCCCGCTCCTCCGGTCTCCTCAGCGCGTCCACTGCTGTCGCTTTCTCTGACCTCTCAGCAGGCGCGCAGTGATCACGTCACCACGCTCTGCTGCAGAGCTGTCAGAATGCCGACAGACACAGCGAGGAGAATCATGAGAGAGAGCGCGCCGCTCCATCTCATCATTGCTCTCAATTGTATCGGCAGCTGCGATGCCGATACAATTGAAAGCGCGATCCTCGGCGGGGGGAGGCAGCGCGGGCACCGGGCCCCCCTTACTAGCGCTACGCCACTCCTGCCACCGCGAGTGGGCCCCCCCGGCATTTGACCGGGTTTACTGTGATACAGACACCAGATGTTATAGAATATACACATTATTATATACCATCTGATGTGTGTACACAGTATATCACACTGCTCTGTACACTGGATGTGATATACCATGTACACAGATATACAATGCCATGCACTGATCACACCTGGACCTACAGGACCTCACATATTCTATATGTAATATGGGCCATATAGTATAATGTGTGCTGCAGGCTCAGATGTGATCAGTGCAGGATCTGTGTAGTGATGTCTGTGCTGGAGATCAGTGTGAGTTATTGCAGGGGAGGGATGAGGCCGATGACCCGGCACTGACAGCCCGACCTGTACTGACAGCCCGACCTGATCTGCTGCAGTTCAGACTCCGGCAATAACTCACACTGATCCTGGGCAGAGCTGCCGCTGACACTATGGAATCCGGTCTGTTGTTATCAGCGGCGTCCTGCTCCCTCCTCACTGCAGTCTCCTGCCTGGCCGGCACCATGATTAATGACCTCATACTTACCGGGATCCACTGAGACCTTCGGTCCTCCCACAAGCTCCTCTACGGCAAGAACTTAGAAGCAGCAACAGGTGCGCGGTGACGTCATCCTAGCAGACGCAGCCCACAGAGCGTGCAGTGGGCGTGTCTGCAGAAAAGTGACGGCCGGGATTGAAATTCTTTAAAGGTACAGTGCGGTCCTGAACCACACTGCGGCGTTAATAAAATGGCGCCCACACTGATGGTGGTGGGGGCCCCCTCAGAAGCTCTTGTGGTGGGGGCCCCTGGGCGGGAGCCCCGTCTGCCCCGCCTATAATCCGGCCCTGCCTGCAGCCGACAGAGATGTTGGCCCAGTTCTCCATGAACCCAAACCCTTCCTTCCTGCACCAATTTTTAAGCCACAGATTTATCTCCATATGGCCATGTGTCCACGGGGAAAGTGCCCTGCGGATATATCTGTAGTACATTCCGAAGGATATTCCGCAGGAGCTCCCAGAAATCCTCAACACGTTTGTCTGAGTTGTACTGCGTTTTTGGTGCGGAATATCCTGCGGATATGGTGTGGGCATTCTGCATTGAGGATACAGTACCATGGCTTGGGCACTGCATCGTCAATGCAGAACAAGTGCTGGACTGATCGGTGAGTTCATACTTACCTGTATCGCACAGCAACTTGGTTTCCAGCCGGCTCCTGGAGAAGGTGGGCGGGGCCTGAAGAAGCTCCGGCTGTCACATGACCAGAGCTCGTTCAGGCCCCGGCCACCTCTTGCAGCCCTCTCCTGGCTCCGTCACGTTCTTCTACGAAGGTGTCTTCAATCAAGGCAGGTAAGTATAGCGATCGCATGGAACAATCCACAGGAATAATTGACATGCAGTTATTTGCGACTGCGGGAAATCCGCAGCATTTTCCGCTGGTGCAGATTCCACAGCATTGATACAGCACTCCCCAAATTCCATAGGATAACATGGGGAGTGCCTGTACTTGCGCAAACCTGCGGATTTGTCTGGAAAATCCCGAAAATCCGCAGGTTTTCTGTAGCAAAATCCGCAGGTATTTTGTCCCGTGGGCACAAGGCCTAAGGCACCTTTCACACATCAGTATTTTGCCCTCAGTCATAATCCGTCGAATTTTGAAAAAAACGGATCCGGCGACTGGTGCCACTGGATCTGTTTTTTCTCATCGATTTGTATTAGCGACGGATTGCGATGAATAGTCTCACGTTTCATCCGTTTTCATCCGAAAAATCGTCGTTTGGTAGCATGGAAACCTATGGGCGCAGGATCCGTCGTAATCCGTCAAATAACAGAATTTGGCGACGGATTCCGTTTTTTTTAACTGAGCATGCTCCAATTTATTATTTAGTATCAAATAAGCCAGCCAGCCCCCAATTAGGAAAGGTATATAAACCTTCCAGGTGGGGCTTCACTCATCAATGTCCCAGTAAGCAAGCCAGCCAGCGTGAGTCCAGCCAGCGAGAGTCCAGCCAGCGAGAGTTGCAGTGTCCAGGCAAGCAATTTTTTTTTTCATTACTGTCCTTGTATTTCAATAAAGAGCTGTGTACAGTCGCTCTTTGTAGAATACAAATCTCTATGTAGAATACACCCCACGTGTCATTCTCAGTGCTTTGATTGGGTGAATCCAAAAACGACGACGGCGCAGACGCATGATGCGCTGTCTTTCTCACTTCTGTTCAAGAACGATCGCTTCCAAATGATTTGCCTCAAAAGTAAAATCCACATAGATCTTCACAATGTTCGCATTCACAACTTCCATTTTTGCCACTTGCTCTACAACCTGTTAAAGATGGGGTGTAAAAACCCTGTATATATAAGTTTTCATTAGCCAATAACGTTTGGGAGCTTCCCATTGGGCATTTTTAAAAAACAAATCCGTCGAAAAATGGAAGAAGCAGATGAAAAAACTGATGCGATGTATCTGTTTTTTCATCGGATCCGCTAGTCAAATCCGTCAAAAAACGGATCCTTCGCATCAGTTTTTCCACAATCCGTCGAGCCAATGGATTGTGACTGATGGCAAAAAACTAATGTGTGAAAGGGGCCTAAGCTCCTGCTGTCTTTCTTTTGACGCTCGTGGTACGGGAAGTATTTCTGAAAACCCCACCTTGGAGGTCCTGGACTTCAGCTTCTTTCCTTGTTCTCCCTAACTTTGTCATTGGTACCAATTAGTACCCTGACCGCTGGGTTTCCCGCAGCCCCACCCAGCAATCTGTATATCTGATCCGCAACATGTCGAACCGGAGCACCTCGTAGACAACACACTTCAATGTTTCAGATGACCCTGTCTGTCCGCCTAAGTATAGAGTCCCCTACCACCAACATCTGTCTGGCCTTTCCTGCTCTCTTATTTCCCTCCTTCTTACAGCAGTCATTTTCCTTGCTTTAGTGATCCTAGCCCTGGGTTTCAGTCAAACAGGCATAGTTACTAGGTTGTCCCAAATCAGGACTAGGCTCCCTGACACTTTTCCCCCTACCTTTTCTTTTAACTGTTACCCAGCTACCTACCTCAGGGTCCTGACCTTCCCCACCTCTACCCTCCTCCATATCACTGGCCCCGGCCAGAGCAAGCTCAGTGACCTCTTTCAGGGTTGCAATGCTTCTGAGTGTTGCAAGCTGCATATTTAGATCCATTACCTTGGCTTCCAAATATGTAACTCGCGACATTGAGTGCAGACATATTCACCCTCAAACGTCTGTTCAAGGAATCAATACATTTCACAAGACGCACACCTTATAGCATTGTCCATCGAGCACATACTAAATGGGGCCAAACAGTACAGATAAAAGCAGAAAAACAAAGGAAAACTAATAAGGAAAACATTAAACTATACTATTGTGTTAAACTATGATATTCTGTTTAAATATGCACTTAATTCACAAAAAAGGACATAGATTCAAATGAAGTAAAAAAACTCACCAAAAATAGCCATTCGCCATTGTCACATACAATACTCTGGACCTATTAGGCCCTGTGCGCACACTGCATTTTTACTCGTGTTTTTTTGCGTTTTTGCTGCAGAAATTTCTTGAGAAAATGGTTGTAACCTTTCTCCAGTCGTTCCCCAACAAAACCTATGGAAAAAAAAAATAGCTGTGCGCACACTGCGTTTTTTTCTCAAGAAAATTCTTTCTGCAGAATTTCATAAGAAAAAGAATGAGCATATCACTTCTTTTCTGCACGTACCTGTGTTTTTTGCCATAGATAATGGTAAAATAACACAGGGACCAACCTGTGAAAAAAACGCATCAAAAACGAGGTAAAAACGCGTGCTTAGAAGAGTATGAACGCCAACTACGGCCCTGCTGCTACACCTAACCGTACCAGTCTGCGCATGCATGATGCAATTTTTTTTTTCCTCAGACCACTCGGACTAAAGACTAAATCGACCATGTGCACTGCCTCATTGGATAACACGTACCCTACCAATAAATCAGACTAAAGCAGATGTGGCTAGACGTATGCCAATCGTACTCTTGTAGTCACATGACGGCCCGCTCTTATCACCGACACTGGAAAACCCTGACAGTACACTGGGTGCATGCTATGAGGATTCACAAGTCTGCATTCACAGGCCATTAAACAGCTGCCAATCGGTTTCATAGAACCAAATGGTTGACTATCATTTAAAGAGAATCTGTCACCAGGTTTTTGCCCTCTAATCTGAGATCAGCATAACATAGGGGCAGAGATTCTGATTCCAGCGATGTGTCACTTACTGACCTGTTCAGTGTCGTTTTGATAAAATTACTGATTAATCAGCAGTAGGTTATCATTACAGGACTACTTGGCATGCTACAGGTAGTCCAGCATATTCATGAGCTCTATATAACTGCTAGATCTGCAGCAGAGAAAACATTGATTTTATCAAATTGACAGCAAACAGCACAGTAAAGGCTGCTTTACACCAGACAATCTATCGTGCGATAGATCGTCGGGGTCACGGTTTTTGTGACGCACATCCGACATCGCTGGCGATGCCGGCCTGTGTGACACCTCCTAGCGACGCAGTATCGCTTACAAATCGTGAGTCGTGTACTGGTCGCTAGGTTCCATAATATCGGTCCTGAAATCGGGCGATGGTTGTTCATCGTTCCCGTGGCATCACACGTCGCTCCGTGTGACACCACGGGAGCGATTAACATCGCGTACCTGCCTCCCGCGTCAGCTGCCGGCTCTATGTGGAAGGAAGGAGGTGGGCGGGATGTTTACATCCTGCTCATCTCTGCCCTCCGCTTCTATTGGCCGGCGGCCGTGTAACGTCGCTGTGACGCCGAACGTCCCTCCCACTCCAGGAAGTGGACGTTCGCCGCCCACAGCGAGGTCGCACGAGAGGTAAGTATGTGTGACGGGGGTTACCGACTTTGTGCGCCACGGGCAGCGATTTGCCCGTGACGCAAAAAGGACGGGGCGGGTACGATCGCTTGTGAAATTGCACAATCGGTCGTACCGTGTAAAGCAGCCTTTAGTGACACATCACTGGAATCAGGGTTTCTGTCTCTACATTATGCTGCTCTCAGATGAGGGGGGCAAAAACGTGTTGACAGAGTCCCTTTAAATGCAGTAATTGTCCAGTATAAATGCTCCCTTAGATCCAGGTACCGTATTGGCGACTTCTCTGATTGGTTTAGTCTCGCCCCATTCTTCTTCATCTGATCCAGACAACATGATGACTTTGGACATACACAGGTCCTTTCCACAGACTTCTATTTTCTCTGGTTTTCCACAACATATCCCAACACAATGCCCTTAAAATATGAGTGTCATTATTATATCTAAATGAAAAATATCCACACATACTGTGCACTTGAAAAAATATTTTCCCCCACTATGCTCTTTGATCAAAAAGTGACCCCTACACTGTCCCCCTAATGACACTTGGCCTCCACCTTGTGCCTCTCATATGCTACAACCACTGCACTATCCCTCCACCATGAATTATGGCCGCCACACTGTCTTTCTTTATGAAAAATATCCATAAAACCATCCCCCCTCATTAACCATGTCCTATATGCTGTCCATACAAAATAATGTAACTGTGATATGAACCGGGGCCCTGGACAGCTAGGGGGTCCCACTAGCCATCTTCAGTCCTGCAGGCCCCAGGCTGAATTCCAGGGATTGCAGTGCTTGGGTTGGCAGGTGCACTATCCTGCATCCTGGATAGTGCGGTTGCCGACCCTTTAATCCACACTGGCACACAGCATTCAGTGTTGAATGCTCCGTGCACCTCCTGCATTGAAGTTCATCTGTGAGCCCCCACTCCTGAGCTGTATGGGCCCTCTCAGAGCAGTAGGTGTCCCCTCTTGAGCTGAATGGGACTGCCAAAGCCATATGTGCTGCCACCCCAGAGCTGTACTGGCTGGCTTCACAGAGCTGTATGCACTGCCACCTCAGAGCTGTATGTGCTGCCACCCCAGAGCTGTATGCCACCCACCCCAATAATATGTATGCACTCCAGAGTTGTATACTGTCCCAGTAACATCTATGCCCCCCAGGAATATGTATGAACCTCAGTAACATGTATGCCCCCCCAATATTGTCTATGCCCCCAGCCCCTCCTGTCATTTATATACTGTATCACCCAGCCCTTCCTGTGATGTATATACTGTAGCCCCCAGCCTCTCCTGTGATGTATATACAACTGTGCGCGGCCATGTCTATTAGTGATGACCATCACGCATTGCAACACAGACACATGCCCAGGAGGAGCTAGACGGAGATAAGCAGGGAGGGGAGTGAGGCTGTTGCCGTCTTCACCATAATAATAATAGCTCTAATATGTCTGTGTGCGCATGTATGATGTGTATATATATATATGTGTGTGTCCGTGTGTATGACTGTGTATAGAGTTATTGAATATAACAAATGGCACTTCCTTGAAATGGAGAGTATTGTGTAGATGGAAAGGGGTGCACTTAGTAGGTTCCAAAGCCAAGAAACTAAGTATAGACACAAGGCACTCCCAAAATTCTTGATGCTGTGATTTTATTTATCAGTGGATGTGCATAAATAACGTTTTCGGTCACAGAAGACCTTCATCAGTTGCACTATATACAAAAGATTAATAAATAAAAACAAAATTTTTAAATAAAAATTTCAAAATACATGATGTCAATAATACAAAAATGTATACAATAAAGAGGAAAATGGACAGTGCAGAATACAATATATATATACATAAAATGACATAAATATATACAAAAAATTAATTTGATTTATTGCACAATTGTGCGGCGAGAATAAGAGGACAAGAAGCAGAGAAAGAAGAAAAGGGGGAAAAAAAGGGGGAAGAGAACAGTAAATGATGAAAGGTATACTGAGGAAGTAGGACTGGAGAGTTATGGGGGAGACAAGAGGTAATCAATGAGATGTGACTAAGTGCAGGAAAATTAAATGTAAAGAAGGGAATGATATAGAGTAAGGAGGAAAGGAATGTTGTACTGTAATATGAATCAATAGGATGTATGTATGAGGTATATACTTATGTAAATGATGTGATGTGTAGAAGGATATGTAAAGTGGCAAACGGATGATAAGCGGTGGATGCCGAGCTGTGACACGAGCACCATCCAGTTTCCCCATGGTAAGCAAACACTATTAATCATTATGTGAGGATTCCTTTCTCAGCGATCACAGTGTGCACCTCATCAGCTAATCTCCTTAGGCTATGTGCCCACGCTGCGGATTTACCGCGGATTTTGCCGCGGATTTGCCGCGGATTTACCGCGGATTTTCCGAAAATCTGCAGCAGCGGCACTTCCAAGCCATTTCAATGGCATTTTGGAAATTCTGTGTCCATGCTGCGGATTTTTCCGCGGCGGATTTGCCGCGGATTTTGATCCGGAAAAATCTGCAGCATGTCAATTATTGTTGCGGATTTTGGGTATAGAATGGGGAAAAAAGAAAAAAAAATCCGCATCAAAATCCGCGGCAAATTCGCGGTAAATCCGCGGCAAAAATAAGGTGCGGATTTGCCGCGAAAGTCGCGGATTTTCATGCAGAAAAATCCGCAGGTACATTCAACCGTGGACACATAGCCTTACTAAGCTGGGTTTACACACTGCAACATCGCAAAGGACATCGCTGTAACGTCACCGGTTTTGTGACGTAACAGCGACCTCCCTAAGTCTCTGGTGAGTCGCTGGTGAGCTGTCAAACAGGCAAACCTGGCCAACAACGCAACAGCGATCCGGACCTGCAGAGCGACCTAGCTGGTTGTTGAGGACGCTGATAAGCAGCTTTTTGAAAGGGAAGTTGCTAACAAAGTCGCTGCAAAGTCTTTCACACACTGAAACTTTTCAGCGATGCATGCTGCACAGCGGGAAACAAAGGACCTAGGAATGGTCCTGAACGATTTGTAGCAATCAGCAACTTCACAGCAGGGGCCAGGTCGCTGATAGGTTTCACACACTGCAACATCGCAAACGACATCGCTATTGCGTCACAAAACCGGTGACGTTACAGCGATGTCGTTTGAGATGTTGCAGTGTGTAAACCCAGCTTTACTGTTTTCCCCGCATACTTTAGCAATGTAACTTTCTTATCTTTCCCTCCCTGCTCTTTTCATTGTCTGTAGCTTATCTCTATTTCCTTAACC
Source organism: Anomaloglossus baeobatrachus (assembly GCF_048569485.1). Classification (NCBI taxonomy): domain Eukaryota; kingdom Metazoa; phylum Chordata; class Amphibia; order Anura; family Aromobatidae; genus Anomaloglossus; species Anomaloglossus baeobatrachus. The sequence goes on from NC_134354.1 coordinate 449,285,034, forward strand.
CCTTATCATCCGTTTGCCACTTTACATATCCTTCTACACATCACATCATTTACATAAGTATATACTCTATCTCACCTTAATAGTCTACCATACACATATACATTGAATACACTCAACCATCCTTATTTTTCTATACTCTTCCATACCTCACACATACATCCTATTGATTCATATTACAGTACAACATTCCTTTCCTCCTTACTCTATATTATTCCCTTCTTTACATTTAATTTTCCTGCACTTAGTCACATCTCATTGATTACCTCTTGTCTCCCCCATAACTCTCCAGTCCTACTTCCTCAGTATACCTTTCATCATTTACTGTTCTCTTCCCCCTTTTTTTCCCCCTTTTCTTCTTTCTTTGCTTCTTGTCGTCTTAAGCCTGCTTTACACACTTCAATAAATCTTTCAATCCGTCGTCGGGGTCAAGTTGTAAGTGACGCACATCCGGCATCGTTCGTGACGTATTTGCGTGTGAAACCTACGTGCGATCGATATTGAACGCAAATACGGTGATCGCATACACGTCGTTTATTCCTCATACATTGGACGTTTGGTAGTACGAAACTAGTCAATTGTAACGTGTGACATCCCTCATACGATTTTGGTGTCTGATGCTATGTGCGCAGGTGTGCGCTCTGCACCGCAGCTTAAAAAAGTTCCGCTTCAGAGTGCAGCTGAAAAGCTGCGTTCTGAAGCGCCTCACAATGTCTGTCATGCACTAATCTCTGTCAGTCGGTCACTATCTCTGTCCCTCTCTCTCTGTCCATGTCAGTCTATCCCTCTTACCCCCCCTCTCATACTCACCGATCACCGGCGCGGCTCTGCACGGCGTTCACACTGCTCCGGCGGCTTTTACTGTTTTGAAAAAGCCGGCCGCCCATTAAACAATCTCATATTCCCTGCTTACCCCGACCACCGGCGCCTATGATTGGTTACAGTGAGACACGCCCCCACGCTGAGTGACAGGTGTCACACTGCACCCAATCACAGCAGCCGGTGGGCGTGTCTATACTGTGTAGTGAAATAAATAATTAAATAATTAAAAAAAACGGCGTGCGGTCCCCCCTAATTTTAAAACCAGCCAGATAAAGCCATACGGCTGAAGGCTGGTATTCTCAGGATGGGGAGCTCCACGTTATGGGGAGCCCCCCAGCCTAACAATATCAGCCAACAGCCGCCCAGAATTGCCGCATACATTAGATGCGACAGTTCTGGGACTGTACCCGGCTCTTCCCGATTTGCCCTGGTGTGTTGGCAAATCGGGGTAATAAGGAGTTATTGGCAGCCCATAGCTGCCAATAAGTCCTAGATTAATCATGTCAGGCGTCTCCCCGAGATTCCTTCCATGATTAATCTGTAAGTGACATTAAAAAAAAACACACACACCCGAAAAAAACCTTTACTCGAATTAAAGTAACGATGCATTTTATGAATAAAATTTTTCTTATTTTTATTTTTTTTATTTTCTAATTTTTTTAAAAAAAAATTACTTAATTTTTTAGGTTATAACAATGAATATTGAAAATATTATGAAATGTAATAAAATGTTGATTATATTCAATAATATATTACAAGCCTGATATCATTTGGTTTGCATGTTTTGTTTTTGTTTAAAATTTTAAACAAAACATAATATGTTGAATGTCTTTAATTAACAATAATGTATGTTTCAAAATGATTTATTATTGCTATATTTTTTTATAAGATAACTTGACGCAATTGAAATAGTCTAAGTAGCTTCATAACAATGTTCAAATATTATTTCACATTCTTTATGATGTTAAATAAAGACTGATGTTTGAAAAAAATCCCTATGTTCATTTCATTGATTGGTTGGTTAAAATGGTAATTAGTTTGTATTTTTTGGGAAATTTTTAAAAATATTGTAAATAATAGGATGCTCATGTAAACATGATATAGATTACACATATATTCTTGTTAATTGTATTAGCAACTAAATCACTACTTGGCTAAATGTCGAACACGACGGAACAAAATTATTCTGTTAAAGTCTGCAAAATATGAAAAAAACATACTCACAAAATGTGTTTCTTCAATAATAATCCATTTAGATTTCCAAAAACAAGCCATGATGCAGTGAGGATATGTACAGGTCTGAGACGGCTACGCGCTTTGTCGCACCATAATGACATCATCAGTTTACATATGCCTGTGGGCGTGACTAAACTGTACAGCAAACTTAATTAATTAATTAATTTTTAAAAAAAAAAACGTGTGTTCCCCCCCCAAATTTGAAACCAGCCAGGGAAAGTAACACAGCAGAAGGCAGGTATTATCAGGATGGGGAGCCCCACGGTCTGGGGAGCCCCCCAGCCTAACAATATCGGCCTTCTGATGCCCAGAATAGCCTCATCAATGAGATTAGACTGCTCTGGCACTTTTCCCGGCTCTTCCCGATTTACCCTGGTGCGTTGGCAAATCGGGGTAATAAGGAGTTATTGGCAGCCCATAGCTGCCAATAACTCCTAGATTAATCATGTTAAGCGTCTATGAGACACCCTCCATGATTAATCTGTAAATTACAGTAAATAAACACACACACCCGAAAAAATCCTTTATTATAAATAAAAAACACAAACATATACCCTGGTTAACCACTTTAATCAGCCCCAAAAAGCCCTCCATGTCCGGCGTAATCCAGGATGCTCCAGCGTCGCTTCCAGCGCTGCTGCATGGAGGTGACCGGAGCTGCAGAATACACCGCCGCTCCTGTCATCTCCACACAGCAACTGAAGACAGCTGCGCGATCAGCTGAGCTGTCACTGAGGTTACCCGCTGTCACTGGATGCAGCGGTGGATGCAGCGGTGGCCGCGGGTAACCTCAGTGACAGCTCAGCTGATCGCGCTACTCACCTCAGTTGCTGACTGGAGCTGACCGGAGCGGCGGTGAGTAGCGCGATCAGCTGAGCTGTCACTGAGGTTACCCGTGGCCACCGCTGCATCCACCGCTGGATCCAGTGACAGCGGGTAACCTCAGTGACAGCTCAGCTGATCGCGCGGCTGTCTTCATTAGCTGTGTGGAGGTGACCGGAGCGGCTGTGTCTGCTGCAGCTCCGGTCACCTCCATGCAGCAGCGCTGGAAGCGACGCTGGAGCATCCTGGCTTCCGCCGGACATGGAGGGCTTTTTATGGCTGATTAAAGTGGTTAACCAGGGTATATGTTTGTGTTTTTTATTCCTAATAAATGATTTTTTTCGGGCGTGTGTGTGTGTTTATTTACTGTAATTTACAGATTAATCATGGAGGGTGTCTCATAGACGCCTGACATGATTAATTTAGGACTTATTGGCAGCTATGGGCTGCCAATAACTCCTTATTACCCCGATTTGCCAACGCACCAGGGCAAATCGGGAAGAGCCGGGTACAGTCCCAGAACTGTCGCATCTAATGTATGCGGCAATTTTGGGCGGCTGTTGGCTGATATTGTTAGGCTGGGGGGCTCCCCATAACGTGGAGCTCCCCATCCTGAGAATACCAGCCTATTTATTAATCTTTTGTATATAGTGCAACTGATGAAGGTCTTCTGTGACCGAAAACGTTATTTATGCACATCCACTGATAAATAAAATCACAGCATCAAGAATTTTGGGAGTGCCTTGTGTCTATACTTTGTGTATAGATTTATGTCTGTTTATATGTATTTTTCTTAGTTTCTCTTTAACGTATTTTTCGTTTTATAAGACGCTCCCCAAATTTGGAGTAAAAAGAAAAATATGAGGTCCGTATTATAATCTGGTGGTGTCTTACCAGGGAGGGGGGCTGGCAGAGGAGCGGGGATCACAGGAGGCAGGGGCGGTAGTGGAGTACGGCGATGCTGTGAGTGGTACAGAGGGGGGCTCAGATACTCACTGCATGGCTGCTCTGTGCTGGGCTGTTTTGCTCAGCTCTGCTCAGCACTCTGTGCTGGGCTGCTCTGCTCAGCTCTGCTCAACACTCTGTGTGGGGCTGCTATTCTCGGCGTGGGGCTGCTCTGTGTTGCGGGCGGTAAGGCATCGGCCATTCTGAAGATGTTGGCGGTAAGGGCTTCTTCAAATAATGGCGGCCGGAGTCCGCACATGCGCAGATGAGAGCTTGAGCTGAGAGCTCCATCTGCGCATGAGCCGACTCTAGGTGCCATTATTTGAAGAAGCCCTCACCACTGACATCTTTAGAATGGCCGCTACCTTACCGCCCGCCACACGGAGCAGAGCCGCACAGCAGAACAGCCCCGCACAGAGCAGAGCCGCGCCGAGCAGCCCTGCACAGAGCAGAACCGCGGTGAGCAGAACAGAGCCGCACAGAGCAGAGCCGCGTCAAGTAGAACAGCACCACACAGAGTAGAGCCGCTGCGCACAGAGCAGAGCTGCGCCAATCAGAACAGCTCCGCACAGAGCAGGGCCGCTCCACACAGAGCAGACCTGCGCCGAGCAGAGCCGCTCCGCACAGAGCAGCCCTGCGCCGAGCAGAGCAAAGCTTCTCTGCACAGAGCAGAGCCGCGCTGAGCAGCCCTGCACAGAGCTGAACCGTGGCGAGAAGAACAGAGCCGCACAGAGCAGAGCCGCTCTGCACAGAGTAGAGCCCCGCAGCCCCGCACAGAGCAGAACCACGGCGAACAGAGCTGCTCCGCACAGAACAGCCCCGCACAGAGCTGCTCCTCACAGAGCCGAGCAGAGATGCCTGTATGTGTACGTATCTGTGTGTCTACGTGAGGATGGGGTCCACTGAGACTCTTTCGCCTGGGGCCCACAAAAACCTGGAGCCGGCCTTGCATGCATCCTTATATGTCACACAGCCTGTACAACAACTTACCCCTCTCTCAAACACCCTGCACCCCTTCACACCATTTTGTCACAGTCTGCACCCCTCATATGGCACTCACCCTGCATTACCGGTCACGCGTTCCCATCACCTTCAGGAATCAGTACGTCCTTGCTTTCTAACCGGCAAAACTGTGGCCCCTCCCACTCGGTCACATGGCTATGACATCATTGCGGGTCCTATCTACACCACTAGGATGCATTTTAGTCATCTGGGCAAGAGTTTCTGCTCTGCCCCTGAAGCACTCACAGGTCATAAGCTCCAAGTAGGCCCCCTCTGAGCATGAGGCCCGGGGCAACCGCTCCCTCTGCTCCCCCGGTAGCTACACTACTGGTTACATGGTAAAGTGAAATTACTACTTAGCTATATGGGAGGTTGTTTTTTTATGAGATATGCTGAAGAAAAATAAAAAAAGTTATGGCTCTTTTAAGAAGAGGAAAAATACAAAAGCACAAAAATTAGAATTACATCTTCAGAGGAGTTATTTAATTCTCGGACAGCCCCTTCTCAATTACTATATTCCCCCATGTAAAATAAACACAGCCTATACTCCTCTAGTGGCAGTGTCTTTCCAGCGATGTGTCCTGGGGCTCACATAACATTGTTATATCATGAGAACCCTGTAACTATTTAGCAGCTTCACTCTCACTTACTTAAGATGAAACTGACTTCCGTAGTAAGTGAGAGAGTGGCAGCAACTCTGACTTCCGTTGGATGTCAGTTTTGTCCAAAGTAAGTGACAGTGAAACTGCCGATGTTTGGTTGTAGGGCTCATGTGATATAAAAATGTCACACGAGCCCCTGGAGACCAGGCGTGACATCTCTGGAAAATAATCAAAACAAGAGGCGAGTACAAGCTGTTTTTATTTTCACAGGGAAATATAATATTTGAAAAGAGGTTGTCCAAGTAGTAGACAAACCCTTTAAATGGTTACTAAATTCACTGTTTAGGTTACTACAATCATTTCTTGTAATTTCCTTTCAACCTCGAGAATTTCCGTTTTTTTTCTCTCACAATATACAGTCAATGAATCTTAAGTGTTATTAGCAAATGTCAGTGCGTTAGCTGCATATAAAGCTATTTATTCAGATCTCCTCAGACTTCAAATCCCTTTATCCTATTAACATTTCTGATCCTTAATGCTAGGAGCTCTATGACTAAGGCAAATAACAGCGGGGATAATGGCCTCGTCTTTTCCCTCAGAGAAGCTTGTTTAGTGGTTTGATCATTGATCCTTATCCTCATTTTGGGGTTGTGATACACAATCTGTACCCATCTAAGAAAATTATCTCATAAACCAAAGTTTTCTATGATCAGAGAAAGTCTGACTCGACACTGACAAAGACGATTGCCAAATCAATGACAGTATCGAAACTGTCTCTTTTTACTCCGATCCAGCTAACCAAAAGTTAGCAACTAATCACCTAATATTTAACCCTTTCACCCCTTGGCAATTTTCCATTTTTCATTTTGTTTTTTCTCTCTTTCTTCCAAGAGCCATAACTTTTTTATTTTATAATTAATATAGCCATATAAGGGCTTGTTTTTGCAGGACGAGAACAACATTCATTTCTCCCCTTTATTGTATTGGAAAGTGGGAAAAAAAATCCAAGTGCGGTGAAATTGCAAAAAAAGTGCAATTCCACTATTGTTTTTCGAGTTTATGATCTCCCGTGAGTTTCTTCTATAACCAATTCCATCGGTATGTTTTGCAGCAATATGCTTACAAAGGTCTTGAAACAGCTCACTGGTTTTGCCCATCGTGAGATGTTTTTTGTGCGGCACCTTGGTAATGAGAAAGAAATCTTGCCAGTTAGTGAAAAATGGCAAGATTTATTTCTAATTACTGATAAATTTCAGGTGGTGTTATAACCTTCCATGGCTTTTTGCATCTCTCTTTCTATATGTGTTTAATACTTTTTCCCTTTGTCATTTCTAAAATTACACATCACTAAATGTATGGACATCTATGGTGTCATTTCCTTGCTTATGTGGATTGCATGGGTTGCTACCAACATCTGTTGATAAATTTATGTTAATAGCACCTTTGGAAATATATTTACTGAGACAATTGGTGACGTTTTCAATACTTCTTTCACTTGCTGTACATGTATCACGTAGGATACACTGAGACTCTTATATGTGCATAGTATAGGATACACTGAGACTGCTGTATACTTAACAGGATACACTAAGCCTGTGCTAAATACATCACATAGAATAAATTGAGACTTTTCTGTATACATTACAGGACACACTAAGACACTGCTATGTACATCACAAAATAAATTGAGACTCTGATGTGTACATCCCATAGAATACATAGGAGAACAAACCGATGAAGAAAAACCGAACAAGGGTCATTGAGTGAAAGACATAAAATTAAGTTTTATTAATAGGACAAGTAGTCATGTGGTAACAATAAAAAAACAGAGGTGCATCCACACAAGATAATCTTATAGGATGAAAATGAAAAATACACTAGAATGAAGAAATAATTCTTCCCGATGTTCAAAAAATATGATATATACAATGTCTTGTATCTGTGGATCCAAACGGTATGAAAAACACTTTTAGGCCTCTGCCACACTCACGTGGAAATCACGCACGTGCCGCGAGACACGTATTTTCCCTGCGTGTTGCATGTGGTAAGTACGTGTCTCCGGTACGTGCATGTGTGTTCTCCGTGTGCTATCTGCGATAACACACGGAGAACCGGTAATTTACATACTCACGTGGTCCTCGCTGCTGTCCAGGGTACTGATCTTCGGCTCCAGCCCCACCCACTCCCCGCTAATGCTGCTGCCGGTCGAGCGTAGGGGTGGAGATTGGAGCCCGTGACATCACGCCCACCTCCATTACACGCTCATAACGAGCGGCAGCCGGCAGCAACTGTTTGGAGCAGAACATTCTGCAGGGCTGGTGAAGGTGAGTATGTGTTTTTTTTTAATTTTAAAATAATGACACGTGTTTCTCCGGCGCGTGTCACACGTGACCGCATCCACACTACATCCGTGTGGTACGGGTACGGGCCGTGTGACACCCGTGATGCCGGAGACATGTCAGCGTGCGAAACACACGAACACACGTAAGTACGGAACGGATGCACGTTCCGTTCCAAAATACTTATGTGTGTCCAAACAATTATTAAATCATATGTCCATGTGTGTACGTGCCTCCGGTATGTGAAAAAACTGCCAAACACGTACCGGAGGCACGTGAGTGTGGCAGAGCCTTAGCAAGAGTCAGAATATCCTAAGGTAGCCCATGTGTAATTTAATGGCTTGAATGGACCCAAAGGGGTGTCAAAATTATTTTGTAGTTTTTGTTATTAATGTACATTTTTTTCATTTTTTTTCATGATTGCTCCATGCACAATAGAGATATATCAAAAAGTGGTAAAGTGCAAAGTTGCAAGGATATCCCTTAAGGTGCAATGAGGTGCATAAAGTTAAATGGACCAATAAAGAATAAATAATTGAAATGACATGCAGATACTCAGTAGGCATCAATACATGACGGTCTTTTATGTAGTTCCTGAAACAGGAACACTCATTATTGTGCAGACTTTTATGGTTATTTGCTTAAACATGTTGTAAAATTAGACTGTGCAATAATTGATTTAACAGGCCTGTTTAAAGTAAAGAAATAAAAGCCTCAAGAGGTTGCTGTAGGAGTGTTAAATAAATTGTAAACCATCCAAAGTGTTAGTTATCTCAGGGTGACCAGTGTGTTATGTGGCGCCCAACCCTGATGTATGTTTTGGCGTTGTCTTCATTGCTTCATCTCTGTTCTGTATAGCATAAGCGATAGAAAGAATTCAGCTTTAAGATCCCTTTTTTTTTTTTTAATGTTTTTAACCCTTTTATGACATAGGACGTACCTATACGTCCTAGGTCATATCTGTCCCCTTAATGCGGGCTCATGTGGCAAACATGCATTATTCTTACACGTCTGCTGCTGATCAGATCAGCAGACATGTGCACCTAGCAGGCAAGGGTGGATCTCCAATCCACTCCAACCTGTTAACTAGTTAGATCACGCTGTCAAACTCTGAGACACAATCTAACATGCCGTTCCACTCTGCCATCAGCGGCCCTTCGACGTGATCAGCTAGTCAGCTGATGGCCCTTGTCGCTGCCATGACTCACTTCTCACAAGAGAACAGCATTTCTGCTGTTCAGAGAGATGCTGAAGCATCGCTCTGAACAGCAGAAGTGATCGGATAGTACAGGCATAATGTCCCCTAAAGAGACTAGTAAAATCAATTAAAAAAAGTTGTTAAAAATATGAAAAAATAAAAAACCCCTAAAAGTTCAAATCACCCCTCTTTTTCCCCATCTTTTTCCCAATACCCCTCCCCCAACAGTTTTGTTATCGTCGCTTTCAGAAATGCCTGATCTATCAAAATATAAAATTAACTAGAAGGTGGCTCGATTCTAACGCATCGGATATTCTAGAAATTATTGTGTAATTAATGTATGATTTATGTTATATATATGTGTTGTTGTGTGTAGTTGCCAAGTGTTTGTGTAGGGCACTGTAAATGTTCTGGGTGTTGTCTGGGTGTGGGGGTGTGTGAGAGCGGTGTTGTTTGTGTGTTGCGTTGTGTGTGGAGCGCTGTGTGTCTGCAGAGTAGTGTGTGTGGTGCTGTGTGTGTTGCGCGGTTTGTGTGGGTGTGTGTGTGTTTTGGGGAAGGTATGTTTTGTGCAGTGTGTGTGTGTTGGAAGAGTAGTCCTGGGGAGAGAGGAGTATAATAGGAGGAGTAGTCCTGGGGTGTGAGGAGCCTAATAGGAGGAGTAGTCCTGGGGGGAGAGGAGTCTAATAGGAGGAGTAGTCCTGGGGGGAGGAGTCTAATAGGAGGAGTAGTCCTGGGGGAGAGGAGGATAATAGGAGGAGTAGTCCTGGGGGGAGAGGAGTGTAATAGGAGGAGTAGTCCTGGGGAGAGAGGAGGATAATAGGAGGAGTAGTCCTGGGGGGAGGAGTCTAATAGGAGTAGTCCTGGGGGGAGGAGTCTAATAGGAGGAGTAGTCCTGGGGGAGAGGAGGATAATAGGAGGAGTAGTCCTGGGGGGAGAGAAGTATAATAGGAGGAGTAGTCCTGTGGAGAGAGGAGGGTAATAGAAGGAGTAGTCCTGGGGGGAGAGGAAGATAATAGGAGTAGTCCTGGAGAGAGAGGAGGATAATAGGAGGAGTAGTCCTGAGGGGAGGTGTCTAATAGAAGGAGTAGTCCTGTGGGAGAGGTGTCTAATAGGAGGAGGAGTCCTGGGGGGAGGTATCAAATAGGAGGAGTAGTCCTGGGGGGAGATGTCTAATAGGTGGAGTAGTCCTGGGGGGAAGGTGTATAGGTGCCTAATATGTGCGGGGGGCGTGGCCGAGCGGGCACAGTGTGCGGGGGGCGTGGCCGAGTAAGCACAGTGCACAGTGTGCGGGGGGCATGGCCGAGCGGGCACAGTGTGCGGTGGGCGTGGCCGAGCGGGATAGTGTGCGGGGGCGTGTGTGAAGATGTAATTTACCCTCTCACTGTATATGCTGTGATATTATGTCATGATATGTATATTTCCCTGGTTGTATTAGTTGTAATTCATGTATTTTCTTGGGGGAGCTACTGGTCTCAATGTGTCTCTCTCATACAATTGTAGTCTTGGCATCTAATGTGATTATGTAAATAGCCTGTCATCTTCTATCCAGAGTTGTGTATCTAGTCTGTAATTGCATTGGCCAGTGAAGGAATAGTCATTGTTCTGCACAGCAGGGGATCCCTTCATCTACTGTGGCTGGCAGACATATCAGAGCCCTGTGATGGACCAAACCATTGATGATAGGATGTGTGACCCCTACCCCCTGAACAAACATGGTGGGCTGGTCAAGGAGCACAGACAATGCATTTCCCTTTTTGTAACTTCAGAGTGAGCTGAAACTAAAGAGAGGAAGGAGCTCCAGCCTGGGTGGCTGTGGACACGGACGGAGCTAGGCCTGTGTGGCGGCCCGTGGGATTGTGTGGAACTCTTTGGACTACTGTAAGGACGATTGCTTTGTTATCCGGTCCGAGGATTGTCGGGAAGGGCCCCCGAATCTGTTTTACGTGGACTTATCGTGTGCTGTTCCAGTGTTCTTGTGAATAAACCTGTTGGATCGTCCCTCGGCCTCGTCCAGCCTTTGCTCTGTTGTACACCCCCGTCACAAACTGGTTGGCAGCGCTGGGATCAGATCAGAAAGAATGGAGGACAACGGCCCATTAACATCTGGATTCAGAACCTCAGAGTACAAGAACTGGACTGTGGTGAGCCTACAAACAATGGCCCGTGAATTAGGAGTCGGTTACAAAGGACTCTCTAAGGGGCAACTAATTGAGGCATTGGAAAACGCTTGCCTGCAAGATGGCACCGAGGAGGGATTTCCACAGCAAGGGGAGGACAGACGGGAGCTGGAGGTAAATACCCAAAAAAGTCAATGGATTGTGTGGTATGAGGAGGAGATGGCACTACTTGGAGATGAGGCCACCATAGAAGATAAGAGGGAGGCTATTCGCGGAGCTAAGGAGAGAGCATTGCTGGAGAGGAGATTTGCTGTGGAAGCAGCTAGAGGCTCCAGACAAACTTTAACCACAGCACCAACTATGAGGGAATTCTCCAGAGTGTCCCGCAAGGACTTTAAGCCATTTAATGAAGCTGCAGGTGACATTGAGGGCTTCTTTCAGGACTTTGAGCATCAGTGCCGATTAATGGAAGTCCCAGAAAGAGAGCGAGTCAGACACCTGGTGGGCCTCTTGGAGGGTGGAGCTGCCGACGCCTATAGAGCTATGGACCCTCAGTGGAATTGTGAGTATAGGGAGATAAAACAGACCATTCTGGAACATTATGCCGTGACCCCAGACACTTACAGGACTAAGTTCCGTACATTAGCCTGTGATGGGGAAGTGTCTTTCAAGATGTTTGCCCACAGACTGAAACAAGTATGCCATCGCTGGCTGGAGGGAGAGGAGGCCTTATCTTGGGAGACCTTCCTCCAGGTCATCCTAAAAGAACAATTCTTTGCCCAGTGCCCCGCTGAGATCCGGGAATGGGTGCGTGAGAGAAAACCAGCGACAGTGGAGGAAGCTGCTGCTCTAGCTGATGAGGTGCTCACCATCAAGCCTCAGTGGAGGGTTCTGTTGGAGGATGGAGAGACGCCTAACAGCTCCACAACACCGGATGCCCCCAGTTATTCTGTCCCCATTGTTCCCCGTTCCTCTAAGCCACCACATGTTGATACCCGTGTTAATGTGCCTCCAGTTGCTTCTACTGCACTTTCTGGAATACGCCGGGGTCCCGGGCATTTGCAGGCCTCATGCCCAGCCAGCCCATGGAGGAATCATCCTCAAACCCCTACAGCACCTTCAGGTGGGAGCCGGCCTCCAAGTTCCCCTACCCCTTACCCAAGAGGACGCCTTGGATGGAGGGAGACCCAGCGCAGATGTTATCAATGTGGACAGCCAGGGCATCGGCAAGTCTCCTGCCCAGCTGTTCAAATGAGGACTGATCCTGCACCCAATCGGATTGTTAATTATTTACAGCCCAGTGCCATGGAGGAAGATGTGGCACCGCTATGTGAGGACTGGGCTAGTGACTCAGCCCCCCATGTTGCACCACCAGGAGTTTACGGGGTGCGACCCGCAGTTATGACGACTTCTGCTCATCGAGGTAAGCACTTGCAGGAGGTTGTGCTGGATGGACAGAGACTTGTTGGATTTTGTGACTCGGGTGCTTTCCTCACACTGGCTGATCCCCGAGTGGTTCGGCCTGAAGCAATCCATAGAGGACCTGGGATTGTCATTGAACTGGCTGGTGGACAATGGAGGACTATTCCCACAGCCACTGTGGATCTGAACTTTGGTTTTGGGGTCAGGCGATGTGTGGTTGGGGTGATGGGTGGTCTGCCTGCAGCTGTTCTCCTGGGCAATGATGTGGGAGAGCTACGATGCCAATTCGTGGCTGCATGAAGCCACATGTAAGTAACGCTCTGCCTGTGTGTACTTAACCAGTGACCTGTAGAGGTCCCTAGTACGTACACAAGTTGGGAGGGGGAGGGATTGTGAAGATGTAATTTACCCTCTCACTGTATATGCTGTGATACTATGTCATGATATGTATATTTCCCTGGTTGTATTAGTTGTAATTCATGTATTTTCTTGGGGGAGCTACTGGTCTCAATGTGTCTCTCTCATACAATTGTAGTCTTGGCATCTAATGTGATTATGTAAATAGCCTGTCATCTTCTATCCAGAGTTGTGTATCTAGTCTGTAATTGCATTGGCCAGTGAAGGAATAGTCATTGTTCTGCACAGCAGGGGATCCCTTCATCTACTGTGGCTGGCAGACATATCAGAGCCCTGTGATGGACCAAACCATTGATGATAGGATGTGTGACCCCTACCCCCTGAACAAACATGGTGGGCTGGTCAAGGAGCACAGACAATGCATTTCCCTTTTTGTAACTTCAGAGTGAGCTGAAACTAAAGAGAGGAAGGAGCTCCAGCCTGGGTGGCTGTGGACATGGACGGAGCTAGGCCTGTGTGGCGGCCCGTGGGATTGTGTGGAACTCTTTGGACTACTGTAAGGACGATTGCTTTGTTATCCGGTCCGAGGATTGTCGGGAAGGGCCCCCGAATCTGTTTTACGTGGACTAATCGTGTGCTGTTCCAGTGTTCTTGTGAATAAACCTGTTGGATCGTCCCTCGGCCTCGTCCAGCCTTTGCTCTGTTGTACACCCCCGTCACAGCGTGGCCGAGCGGCCAATGCGTGCGGGGGCGTGGCCGGGCCGAGCGGCCAATGCGTTTGGGGGCGTGGCCGGGCCGAGCAGCCAATGCGTGCGGGGGGAGTGGCCGGGCCGAGCCGAGCAGCCAATACGACGGTTGTCACTGTAATGAAGTCATTTTGGAGCAAGACAGACAGACAGAATAAGTCAATTATATATATAGATTAATCTAATCAGTAAAGGGAGCAGCAAGAAAAAAAAAATGACAGAGTTACGTTTTTTGGTCGCCACATCATTGCATTAAAATGCAATAACAGGTGATCAAAACATTTTGCAATTTCACCACAGAAGAATTTTTTTTCCTGTTTTCCACTACAATATGGGGCAGAATGATTGGTGTCATTCAAAAGTACAACTCGTTGTGCAAAAAACAAGCCCTCATGTGGCTATACTAATGGAAAAATAACAAAGTTATGGCTCTTGGAAGAAGGGGAGAAAAAACGAAAATGAAAATAGAAAATCGACAGGTGGTAAAGGCGTTAAAAATATGAACCCTCCCACCCTAGAAAAGTTCAAATTACCCCCATTTTGTGACATTGAAAATAAAAGAATTAAAGGGAACCTGTCACCAGATTTGTCCCCTATAAGCTGCTGCAACCACCAGTAGGCTCTTATATACTGCATTCTAGAATACTGTATATAAGTGCCCAGGCCAATCTGTATAGCGAAAAAAAAAGACCTTTTATTAAACTCACCAGCAAGGCGGTTAGGTGTCGCTGATCTCAATTCGTCGTCTCCTATCTTCGTTTGATTCGGGGAGAGGGGGTATAGACCATGGCTATTCAGGAGCTAGGGTTAGGAAGGTGGCCCAAACATAGTCACCATTAGACATATCTTTGGGAACAGGGACAGCTAGGGCCAGTGTGGGCACCCCTGTTCCAAGTTACCTCATCACACCCCGTGACACATGCATGCCCATGCCATCACACTGCCTCCACCATGCTTTACAGAAGATGTGGTATGATTTGGAACATGAGCTGTTACAGCCCTCTCCATACTTTCTTATTCCCATTATTCTGGGACATGTTGCTCTTAAGCGGGCTTTACACGCTACGATTTCGCTACAGCGATCTCGTTGGGGTCACGGATTTTGTGACGCACATCCGGCCGCTGTAGCGATGTCGTAGCGTGTGACTCCTAGGAGCGATTTTGGATCATTGCAAAAACGTCCAAAATCGCTCCTCGTTGACATGGGGGTCCACTCCCAATTATCGCTGCTGTCGCAGGGGCGAAGTTGATCCTCGTCCCTGCGGCAGCACACATCGCTACGTGTGACGCCGCAGGAACGAGGATCATCTCCTTACCTGCCTCCGGCCACAATGCGGAAGGAGGGAGATGGGCGGGATGTTACGTCCCGCTCATCTCCGCCCCTCTGCTTACATTGGGCGGCCGCTTAGTGACGTCACTGTGACGCCAAATGGACCGCCCCCTTAGAAAGGAGGCGGTTCGCCGGTCACAGCGACGTCGAAGGACAGGTAAGTATGTGTGGCGGGGGTGCGCAATTTTGTGCGCGGCAGGCAGCGATATGCCCGTCGCTCACAAACGATGGGGGCGGGTGTCATGCTAGCGATATCGGGCCGGATATCCCAGCATGTAAAGCCACCCTAAGTTCCATCTGTCCAAAGATTGCTTTTCCAGAACTGTGCTGGTTTCTTTAGTTGATTTTTGTCAAAAGTTTAATCTGGCCTTTCTATTTTTAAGACTGATTAATAATTTCTTCTATGGAGAACCCTCTGTATTTGCTTTCATGAGTCTTCTCTTTATGGTAGACATTAATACTGAAACACTTATTTCCTGTAGAGCATTCTTCACTTGGGTGGATGTTGTGAAGGGGTTTTTCTTCACCATGGAAAGGATTCTGCAATCATCTACTACTGTTGTCTTGCATGAACGTTCAGGCCAATTGGAATGCATCACTTCTGGAGCATCTGTGGGCTGGTATACAGTATTTAGGCTGGGAAGGGCCCAATAACCATGGACTTTTCCAGCCTCAAAATACCAGCCTGCAGCTGTCTGCTGTTTGCTGGTTATCAAAAATAGGAGGACCCCTCTTTGTTTTTTTACTTTTATTTATTCAATTCTAAAAACTGTCCAATAAGCTCCCAGGGTGCAATTTTATTATTTGTCGGGGGGTTGTGCAATTCTATTTCTATATGTCTGTCTATATGTCTGTCTGTCTATCTATCTATATCTATTATCTGTTATATATCTGTATCTATTGTTTATGTCTACATCATTCATTGCTGTCCAAAAATGCTAGAAAAATGCAGGTGAAAAATACACACAAAAATGTGGCAAAACGCGCATTTTTGCCACTGTTTTTCCTGCCATGAGATGAAGAAATGGTGCAGAAATGCCTGCATCTAAATACTCAACGTGCGCACATACCATAGGGCTCTTTAAACATAGAATATGCAAAAATAAAACACAGTGGTAAAATTGCTGGTTTTTGTGATCATCCCTCATACCAAAAAAATGGATTAAAAACTGATCAAAATGTTGTATTGAGGTAAATGACGCTACTAAAAACTATAGCTATTCCTTTACAGAAATAGTAAAACCTACAGCATAAATTTGATATTCTTATCTTCTTATCAACTTACAGAGTAAAGTTATCATGTCTGTTAAACTAAAGGCCACTTTACACGCTGCGATATCGGTACCGATATTGCTAGCGTGGGTACCCGCCCCCATCGGTTGTGCGACATGGGCAAATCGCTGCCCATGGCGCACAACATCGCCCAGACCCGTCACACTACTTACCTGCCCTGCGACGTCGCTGTGACCAGCGAACCGCCTCCTTTCTAAGGGGGCAGTTCGTTCAGCGTCACAGCTGCGTTACTGAACCACTGCCCAATAGAAGCGGAGGGGCGGAGATGAGCGGGACGAACATCCCGCCCACCTCCTTCCTTCCGCATTGCGGGCGGGAGGCAGGTAAGGAGAGGTTCCTCGTTCCTGTGGTGTCACACGGAGCGATCTGTGGTGCCACAGGAACGAGGAACAACATCGTTACTGCTGCAGCAACAATATTCGAGAATGGACCCCCATGTCACCGATGAGCGATTTTGCACGTTTTTTGCAACGATGCAAAATCGCTCAAAGGTGTCACACGCAACGGCATCGCTAAAGCGACCGAATGTGCGTCACAAATTCCGTGACCCCAACAAGATCGCTTGAGCGATGTCGCAGCGTGTAAAGCGGCCTTAAGTTGTGAACTTTAAAAATGCAGCACTCCACTGTTTTTTTTTTGGTGCACTGCTGAAGTGGTGCTTTAAATCTAAGTCTGCTGAACCTCGGTCTAATATTCATCTTCCAAATAAAGAAATAACGTTTGGAACACCATTCTAAGGGGTACTTTGCACGCTGCGACATCGCAGGCCGATGCTGCGATGCCGAGCGCGATAGTCCCCGCCCCCGTCACAGCGGCGATATCCTTGTGATACCTGCCGTAGCGAACATTATCGCTACGGCAGCTTCACATGGACTCACCTGCCCTGCGACCGTCGCTCTGGCCAGCGACCCGCCTCCTTGTTAAGGGGGCGGGTCGTGCGGCGTCACTGCGATGTCACACGGCAGGCAGCCAATCGGAGCGGAGGGGCGGAGATGAGTGGGATGTAAACATCCCACCCACCTCCTTCCTTCCGCATATCCTACGGAAGACGCAGTGACGCCGGTAGGAGATGTTCCTCGCTCCTGCGGCTTCACACACAGCGATGTGTGCTGCCGCAGGAGCAAGGGACAACATCGGACTGTCGCGTCAGCGTAATTATGGATTACGCCGACGCTGCACCGATGATACGATTACGACGCTTTTGCGCTCGTTAATCGTATCATCGAGCCTTTACACACTACGATGTCGCCTGCGATGCCGGAAGTGCGTCATTTTCAATTTGACCCCACCGACATCGCACCTGCGATATCGTAGTGTGCAAAGCCCGCCTAAGTCTTAACTGGGTGCAAAAACCTAAAAAAACATCACTATATGGAGAGAAGGTATGCACACCAGTGACTATGCAAGGGGAATACATGTTATAGCAGAAACTGCTGTGTGAATACTGGCCTGAAAAATACAATAGCTACATGCAAAAATGAAAAAAGGAGAGTGGAATCTGCATTACTGCCATGAAATATGAATAAAGAGAAATTTAGCTCAGACTTAGAATGGTGTTCCAAACGTTATTTCTTTATTTGATAGTAGTCTTTCGTTTGTGAACCCGACCCCACCCATACCTTGCCGGTCCACATTATACATATATAGCCTGGATCTCAGCTTCCCATACATGGTAAGTTTTTTAACTGCATGAGAGGACACACATTAGTTAGGGATCACAAAAATAAGAGAATACCTTGAAGAGGTTTTGGGGCTCTGTTGCATTGATAAATTCAATAGCTAAATTTCTCTTTATTCATATATCATGGAAGTAATGCAGATTCCACTCTCATTTTTTCATTTTTTGCATGTAGCTATTGTATTTTTCAGGTCAGTATTCACACAGCAGTTTCTGCTATTACATATATTCTCCTTGCATAGTCACTGGTGTGCATACCTTCTCTCCATCTATATATATAATTGCCTTATTCTGTCTGTCTGTCTGTCTGTCTGTCTGTCTGTCTATCTGTCTGTCTATCTGTCTGTCTATCTGTCTGTCTGTCATGCTCCGAAATTGTGTCCTTACGGTGACACAAAGCTGATTGGCCGCTGGGCTCGCCATGGCCCCGCCCCCCCACACGGATTGGCCTCTCGCCCCGGCTCTCTGCAGGCCCCGCCCCCCTCACGCAATGCACGCTCGCTCTGGCCCAACTGACACGGAGCCCCGATTCCCAGGTGAGTACACACACACATCAGATCACACACACTCTCACACTCACTCTCACACACACCTCACACATACCTCACACATCACAACATGCTGGGATATCTCTTGCTTCTACACCGGCTCCGTCAGGATCCCAGCAGCGCCACACATAACCTTGCGATGCTGGGATCTTCACGGAGGCCGTGAAAGCTGGTAACCATTATACACATCGGGTAACTAAGGTCCCTTAGTTACCCGATGTGTATCATAGTTACCAGTGTACACCGGCTCACACTCACTCTCATACACACCTCACACACACATCACATCGCATCCACACATCAAGGTCCTGCAGCGGCGGAAAATACAGACACATAACAGCACACACATAACAGCACACACATAACAGCACACACATACACACACACAAATCAGATCACACTCACTCACACACACACATCACATCGCATCCACATACTCACAACATCCTGGGATATCGCTTGCTTCTCGGCGACGATACTGTGCTGTTGTGATCTTCCAGGACCTGCCGGAGGATCACATGGCCAGAAGCATGTGATATCCCCGGATGTTGTGAGTATAAGCGCGTATGTGCGATATCGTCAGTGTCTGTGTGTGTGAGTGTATGCGATCGGGTGTGTGTGAGTGGATGCGATCGGGTGTGTGTGAGTGGATGCGATCGGGTGTGTGTGAGTGGATGCGATTGGGTGTGTGTGAGTGGATGCGATCGGGTGTGTGTGAGTGGATGCGATCGGGTGTGTGTGAGTGGATGCGATCGGGTGTGTGTGAGTGGATGCGATCGGGTGTGTGAGTGTCGGCAGAGGAGCACGGCGTGCTGGAGGAGGCTGGGAGCAGAGAGGCTGATCATGGGGAAGGCTGGGAGGAGAGAGGCTGATGCTGGGGGAGGCTGGGAGGAGGAGGCTGGGACGAGGGAGGCTGATGCTTGGGGAGGCTGATGCTGGGGGAGGCTGGAAGGAGAGAGGCTAATGCTGGTGGAGGCTGATGCTTGGGGAGGCTGATGCTGGGGGAGACTGGGAGGGGAAGGCTGATGCTGAGGGAGGCTGGGAGGAAGGAGGCTGGGAGGAGAGAGGCTGATCCTGGGGAAGGCTGGGAACGGGAGGCTGATGCTGAGGGAGGCTGGAAGGAGAGAGGCTGATGCTGGGGGAGGCTGGAAGGAGAGAGGCTGATGCTGGTGGAGGCTGATGCTTGGGGAGGCTGATGCTGGGGGAGACTGGGAGCGGAAGGCTGATGCTGAGGGAGGCTGGGAGAGGGAGGCTGGGAGGAAGGAGGCTGGGAGGAGAGAGGCTGATCCTGGGGAAGGCTGGGAAGGGGAGGCTGATGCTGGGGGAGGCTGGAAGGAGAGAGGCTGGAAGGAGAGAGGCTGATGCTGGTGGAGGCTGATGCATGGGGAGGCTGATGCTGGGGGAGACTGGGAGCAGAAGGCTGATGCTGAGGGAGGCTGGGAGGAAGGAGGCTGGGAGGAAGGAGGCTGGGAGGAGAGAGGCTGATCCTGGGGAAGGCTGGGAAGGGGAGGCTGATGCTGAGGGAAGCTGGAAGGAGAGAGGCTGATGCTGGGGGAGGCTGGCAGGAGAGAGGCTGAGGCTGGGAGGAGAGAGGCTGATGCTGGGGAAGGCTGATGCTGAGGGAGGCTGGGAGGGGAAAGCTGATGCTGGGGAAGGCTGGGAGGACGGAGGCTGGGAGGAGAGAGGCTGATCCTGGGGAAGGCTGGGAGAGGGAGGCTGATGCTGGAGGAGGCTGGAAGGAGAGAGGCTGATGCTGGCGGAGGCTGATGCTGGGGAGGCTGGGAGAGGTAGGCTGAGAGAAGAGAGGCTGATGCACACACACACACACACACACGCGCACTGCACAACACACCACACACACACACACACACTGGGAACCACAAACAACTGCCCTACACAGACACCCACACACACAGACAACGCTGCACACACACAACACCCAACACACAAACACCGCGGCACACACAAATATACGCACATACCGCACAACACACACATTGCACAAAACATACCTCCCCCCAAAACACACCACACACACACAAACCGCGCAACACACACACAGCGCTCCACAAACAACGCAACACACGCAACACACATACAACACCGCTCTCACCCCCCGTCACACCCAGACAACACCCAGAACATGTACAGCGCCTACACAAACACTTGGTAACTACAGACAACAACATCTCTCTATATATATATATATATATATATATATATAACAAAAATCATACATGAACTACACAATACGTAAATTCTAGAATACCCGATGCGTAGAATCGGGCCACCTTCTAGTATAGTAATATTCATCTTCCGGCAGCTTCACCTTCTATCGCTGCAGCTCCATTCGGTCTCCAGCAATGTGATCTGCCAGGGTGCTCCACTGTTTCATGGAGCATGCCAGAGGTCACAACTCAATACATCTCTACAAGAGTATCGTTCTGGCTCACATAGAGATGCATTGGGAGATTATGGCGTAACTTCTGACTTCCGGCCAGTCAGAAGTTACTATCATAAGATGGTGCCGCGGGATGTCGGTAAACGGTGGAGATGCTGGAAGGTGAGTATATGACAGTGGGCAGGGAGCTTAATTTTAAAGCGCCACTCTAGCGCTGAAAAAAACCCAAAAAAACACTGGAGTCGTGCGCTAAGCTCCTCTTTTAACATGTATGGTAGTTAACAATCAAAAATTTAATTGTGTCCCTCCAACTTAGTAAAGGCAGATATTCAGAAGATCAAGATGCCGTGTGAACTTATCTGTGACAATGACGAAGAAGAGCAAAACAAGGAAGAGCAGAAAAGTGACAAGGCTTGTTATGAAGACAGTGAAGAAACTAAGCTAGAAATGCTATTTAAATATTATGCAGGTTTTGTATCCTTTTTACTTTAAACATAAAAAGCAGAAATATAAAAACATTCTTTGTCTCTATGTCATTTACTACTGACTTTGTTCTGTATTGACATACTATTTCAATGTATTTTATCTATAAACCCATTCAAAAGTTTGGACACACCTAGTCATTCAATGGTTTTCCTTGTACTTATTGGATTGCGCACATTGTCAGTTTAGACAGAAAATATCAAAACTACGAAGTAACACATATAGAAACAAGGATTAAAGAAACACTTGTGAAACAAACCAGAATATGTGTTAAAACTTGGGCGGGCTTTGCACAATACGACATCTCAGGTGCGATGTCGGTGGGGTCAAATTAAAAGTGACGCACATCCGGCATCGCATGCGACATCGTAGTGTGTAAAGCCTAGATGATACGATTAACGAGCGCAAAATCGTCGTAATTGTATCATCGGTGCAGCGTCGGCGTAATCCATAATTACGCTGACGCGACGGTCCGATGTTGTTCCTCGCTCCTGCGGCAGCACACATCGCTGTGTGTGAAGTCGCAGGAGCGAGGAACATCTCCTACCGGCGTCACCGCGGCTTCCGTAGGATATGCGGAAGGAAGGAGGTGGGCGGGATGTTTACAAATCGCTCATCTCCGCCCCTCCTCTTCTATTGGCCGCCTGCCGTGTGACGTCGCTATGACGCCGCCTGACCCGCCTCCTTAGGAAGGAGGCGGGTCGCCGGCCAGAGCAACGGTCGCAGGGCAGGTGAGTGCATGTGAAGCTGGCGTAGCGATAATTTTCGCTACGCCAGCTATCACACGATATTGTACCTGCGACGGGGGCGGGGACTATCGCGTGCGACATCGCAACATCGGCTTGCGATGTCGCAACGTGCAAAGCCCGCCTTAGATTCCGCAAAGTACTGTGATGACAGCTTTACACACCACTGGCATTCTCTCAAGCATCTTCATCAGATGCTCAGCAGGAATGGCTTTCCAATAGTCTTAAATAGTTCCTGAAAGGTTGAGTTCTTGTTGCCTTCACTCTGTGGTCCAACTTGTCCCAAGTCATCTCATTTGGGTTGAGGTCAGGTGATTGTGGAGGCTACCAAATGTGGCTTGAATCTTCAATTTGAAATAAATCAACAGTGTCACAAGCTAGGCATCCCCACACTATCACCCCTCTGCTGCCATGTTTCTTAGAGAGCACCGTATATGTAGAAACCATCCACTCACCGTTTCTGCATCTTACAAAGACATGGCATTTGTTAGCAGAAATCTCAAATTTGTCTCATCAGCACAGTACAGATTTCTAAATGATCTAATATCCAATTTCTGTGTTGCTTGACCCAAACATGGTTCTTTTTTTTATCTGTAGTTCGCAGTAGTAGCACTTTGATCATAAAGCCCTGCTGTTCTGGATATTTAATATTAAAATTAGTGATGGGCAAACCCTAACTGTAAAGTTTGAGGTCCATACGGACCACCTAATGTTCGTGCATGGGCCCAGAAGACGGGCTTCTTAGGCTAGGGCCCCACTTTGCGTTTCGACCTGCGTTTTAGGTGCTTTTTTTGTCCGTTTTGAGAAGTACCTTTTTCATGCCAAAAGGCATGCGTTTTGATTTACCAGCAAAATCTATGGAAAAAGTGGATTTCCTGACCCCACTTTGCGTTTCTAAACGCTGCATTTAATTTGTATATTTTGTGGCAAAAACCATGCGTTCAAAGAAGCAACATGTCAATTGTTTTTGCCATTTTGGGTGCGTTTTGCTAACAATGAAGTCAATGAGAAATGGCAAAAACCAAGATTCCTTCAAATTCCTGTGTTTTACCTGCTTTTTCAGTTCAGAAAACATGCGTTTTGGACATCAAAATGATGATTTCATATGTCCCTTTACACACACACATAGTTCGACAATTAAAAATAAGAAAATTACTAAATTATTGCTATTTTTCCATTAAATATCATATTACTGCTATAATTTCATTAAAATACTTTATTTCCATTATTTTTCACAAAAATATAGATTTGGGTTTTTTTTCCAATTTTTTCATTGAGTTTGACTATTTAAACTTTATTTCTCAGTGTCTAGATGTTCAAAATGCATCTATCAAAACGCAGGTGTAAAAGCAGGTAAAAAGCACTGAAAACGCATCTAAAACGCGGTAAATACGCATGCGTTTTCAGCGCTAAATTTCTGAAAAAGGCAATGTTGGTCAAATCAATTAAGCCCAAAACGTGCGTTCTGAACTGCAAGTAGGAGAACGCAAAGTGGGACCCTAGCCTTAGGATTGAGAATCAAAATTTTAGCAATTTTCTGGATTGACTGACCTTCGTGACTTGGGGTATGTGCCCACGATCAGAACTCACTGCGTCCTGGACACAGCGGGTCCTGACCTGTCGGGCCGCAAGTCTCCTCCTCAGGAACTACAGCTGTTTATACCCACTATCAGGGTTCAGTGCGCTGCGGTTTCTCGCTTGTGTTCTCCCTACGGAGGACGCAGGTGAATCCGCAGCAAACAATTGAAATGCTGCGGTCTGGAAAGCCACACCGCAGGTCAGTGTTTGCTGTGGAAGCAAGCACAGTGGGCACGGGATTTCAAGAAATCCATCCACTATGCTTGTACTGTACAACGCAGCGTTTTGGACGCTGCGAAAACACTCTACATCGAAAACGCTGCAAACACTGATAGTGGGCACACACCCTTAAAGTAATGATGGACTGACAATTCTTGGTTCTTGCCATTACCCTGGCTTTGAACAGTTTTTGAAGGCATATGATTTCTCCAATGAACTCTTTCCAAGGCATACCTGCTCACTGGAACCTTTTCCAGCTCATTACCTGATGAAGATGGTTGAGAGAATGCTAAGGGAGTGTAAAGCAGTCATCAACGTAAAAGGGAAGTGCTTTCAGGAATCTAAGGTTTAACACATATGTTGTTTAGTTTTTTTCATGTTTCTTTATTCCTTGTTCCCATATGTGTTCTTTTGTGTTTTTTCTGCTTTCAGTCTGCATCTGCCATGTGCCCAATCAGATAAAAACAATAACAGGTGTGTCCAAAATTTTGACCTGTTCTGTATCTGTAGATGTAGATAAAGGAATTTACAGATTTAAGCATATACTACTACATGTATGTAAAGATAACTGGCAGTCATATGTATACACTGTAGTATGACTTTAGAATACTAAAGGCCGCTTTACACGCTGCGATTTCGCTAGCGAGATCGCTAGCGTGCGTACCCGCCCCCATCGTTTGTGCGTCACGGGCAAATTGCTGGCCGTGGTGCACAAAATCGCACGGACCCGGCACACTACTTACCTGCCTAACGACGTCGCTGTGACCGGCGAACCACCTCCTTTCTAAGGGGGGCGGTTCGTTCGGCGTCACAGCGATGTCACTAAGCGGCCGCCCAATCAAAGCGGAGGGGCGGAGATAAGCGGGACGTAACACCCCGCCCACCTTCTTCCTTCCTCATTGCGGGCGGCCACAGGTAAGGTGAGGTTCCTCATTCCTGCGGTGTCACACATCGCGATATGTGCTGCCGCAAGAACGACGAACAACATCGTACCTGCATCAGTAACGATAATTGGGAATATGGGGGGCATGTCACCGATTAGCGATTTTAAACGTTTTTGCGACAATTCAAAATCGCTTATAGGTGTCACACGCAATGACATCGCTAACGCGGACGGATGTGCATGACAAATTCCGTGACCCCAACGACATCGCTTTAGCGATGTTGTAGCGTGTAAAGCGGCCTTTAGTGTTATATGTAGGAAACTAAGAAAAGATTATAATTTTGTTTCTCTCACTGAGAACAATCAATAATATAGGACCCTGGAGCATTAAACCATAGCTGATTAGTAGGTAACGTCACACAGCACTTATATGTTAACTAGAAGGTGGCCCGATTCTACGCATCGGGTATTCTAGAATTTACGTATTGTGTAGTTAATGTATGATTTTTGTTATATATATATATATATATAGATGTTGTTGTGTGTAGTTACCAAGTGTTTGTGTAAGGGCTGTACATGTTCTGGGTGTTGTCTGGGTGTAGCGGGGGGTGAGAGCGGTGTTGTTTGTGTGTTGCGTTGTGTGTCGTTATTTGTGGAGCGCTGTGTGTCTGTATCGTTGTGTATGTGTGTTGCGCGGTTTGTGTGTGTGTGTGTGTGTGTGTTTTGGGGGGAGGTATGTTTTGTGCAATGTGTGTGTTGTGCGGTATGTGCGTATATTTGTGTGTGCCGCGGTGTTTGTGTGTTGGGTGTTGTGTGTCTGCGGCATTGTCTGTGTGTGTGGGTGTCTGTGTAGGACGGTGTTTGTGGTTCCCAGTGTGTGTGTGTGGTGTGTTGTGCAGTGCGTGTGTGGCAGTGTGTGTGTGTGTTTTGGGGGGAGGTGTGCACCCCCCATCGTGGTCCACCCCCCATCGTGCTCCATCCCCCATGCTGCGCACACCCCATCGTGCTCCATCCCCACTCCCCATTGTGCTCCATCCTCCATGCTGCGCATTCCCCATCGTGCTCCATCCCCCATGCTGCG
Organism: Anomaloglossus baeobatrachus; assembly: GCF_048569485.1. NCBI lineage: Eukaryota > Metazoa > Chordata > Amphibia > Anura > Aromobatidae > Anomaloglossus > Anomaloglossus baeobatrachus. The sequence goes on from NC_134354.1 coordinate 449,310,879, forward strand.
CATTCCCCATCGTGCTCCATCCCCCATGCTGCGCACTCCCAAACGTGCTCCATCCCCCATGCTGCACACTCCACATCGTGCTCCATCCCCCATGCTGCGCACTCCCCATCGTGCTCCATCCCCCATGCTGCGCACTCCCCATCGTGCTCCATCCCCCATGCTGCGCACCCCCCATCGTGCTCCATCCCCCATGCTGCGCACACCCCATCGTGCTCCATCCCCCATGCTGCGCACTCCCCATCGTGCTCCATCCCCCATGCTGCGCACTCCCCATCGTGCTCCATCCCCCATGCTGCGCACTCCCCATCGTGCTCCATCCCCCATGCTGCGCACTCCCAAACGTGCTCCATCATCCATGCTGCGCACTCCCCATCGTGCTCCATCCCTCATGCTGCGCACCCCCCATCGTGCCCCATCCCCCATGCTGCGCACCCCCATCGTGCTCCATCCCCCATGCTGCACACTCCCCATCGTGCTCCATCCCCCATGCTGCGCACTCCCCATCGTGCTCCATCCCCCATGCTGTGCACCCCACATCGTGCTCCATCCCCCATGCTGTGCACCCCCCATCGTGCTCCACAGTCACACATCAGACAGTAAACACGCACACATCTGATCGCATACACTCACACACACACCCCACTTCTCCCTGTGCCCACCGGTGGGCGGTCCCAGCAGCTGTGCTGCACGCCGTGCTCCTCTGCCGACACTCACAGATCCAATCGCATACACTCACACACACTCACACACATCCGATCGCATACACTCACACACACTCACACACATCCGATCACATACACTCACACACACACACACTCACACACATCAGATCGCATACACACACACACTGACGATATCGCACATACGCGCTGACACACTCACAACATCCGGAGATACCACATGTTTCCGGCCATATGATCCTCCGGCAGGTCCTGGAAGATCACTGCACAGTATCGCCACCGAGAAGCAAGCGATATCACGGGATGTTGTGAGTATGTGGATGCGATCTGATGTGTGTGTGAGGTGTGTGTGAGAGTGAGTGTGATCTGATGTGTGTGTGTGTGTCTGTTCTTATGTGTGTGTGAGGTGTGTGTGTTCCGCCGCTGCAGGACGTGGATGCGATCTGATATGTGTGTGAGGTGTGTGTGTTCCGCCGCTGCAGGACGTGGATGCGATCTGATGTGAGTGTGAAAGTGTGAGTGTGCGTGTGAGTGTGCGTGTGAGTGTGCGTGTGCGTCTGAGTCTGCGTGTGAGTCTGAGTCTGCGTGTGAGTGTGAGTGTGAGTCTGAGTGTGCATGTGAGTCTGAGTGTGAGTCTTAGTGTGAATGTGCGTGTGCGTGTGAGTGTGCGTGTGAGTGTGCGTGTGAGTCTGCATGTGAGTCTGAGTGTGAGTGTGCGTGTGAGTCTGAGTGTGCGTGTGAGTCTGAGTGTGCGTGTGAGTCTGAGTCTGAGTGTGAGTCTGAGTGTGCGTGTGAGTCTGAGTGTGAGTCTGAGTGTGAGTGTGCATGTGAGTGTGAGTGTTTGTGTGAGTCTGAGTGTGAGTGTGCATGAGAGTCTGAGTGTGCGTGTGAGTGTGCGTGTGAGTGTGCGTGTGAGTCTGAGTGTGAGTCTGAGTGTGAGTGTGCGTGTGAGTGTGAGTCTGAGTCTGAGTCTGAGTGTGAGGGAGTCTGAGTGTGCGTGTGAGTCTGAGTGTGAGTCTGAGTGTGCGTCTGAGTGTGCGTCTGAGTGCGTGTGAGTGCGTGTGAGTGTGCGTGTGAGTCTGAGTGTGAGTCTGAGTGTGAGTCTGAGTGTGAATCTGAGTGTGAGTCTGAGTGTGAGTCTGCGTGTGAGTGTGAGTCTGAGTGTGCGTGTGAGTCTGAGTGTGAGTGTGCGTGTGAGTCTGAGTGTGAATGTGCGTGTGAGTCTGAGTGTGAGTGTGCGTGTGAGTGTGCGTGTGCGTGTGAGTCTGCATGTGAGTGCGTGAGTCTGAGTGTGCGTGTGAGTCTGAGTGTGCGTGTGAGTCTGAGTGTGAGTCTGATTCTGAGTCTGAGTGTGAGTGTGCGTCTGAGTGTGCGTGTGAGTCTTGCGTGTGAGTCTGAGTGTGCGTGTGAGTCTGAGTGTGAGTGTGCATTTGAGTCTGAGTGTGAGTCTGAGTGTGAGTGTTTGTGTGAGTCTGAGTGTGAGTCTGAGTGTGAGTGTGCATCTGAGTGTGAGTGTGCGTCTGAGTGTGAGTGTGAGTCTGAGTGTGAGTGTGCGTGTGAGTCTGAGTGTGCGTGTGAGTGTGAGTGTGAGTCTGAGTGTGCGTGTGAGTCTGAGTGTGAGTGTGCGTGTGAGTGTGAGTGTGCGTGTGAGTGTGAGTGTGCGTGTGAGTCTGAGTGTGAGTGTGCGTGTGAGTCTGAGTGTGAGTGTGCGTGTGAGTCTGAGTGTGAGTCTGAGTCTGAGTGTGAGTCTGAGTGTGAGTGAGTGTGAGTCTGAGTGTGAGTCTGAGTGTGAGTGAGTCTGAGTGTGAGTCTGAGTGTGAGTGTGAGTGCGTGTGAGTGTGAGTCTGAGTGTGAGTCTGAGTGTGAGTGTGAGTCTGAGTGTGAGTGCGTGTGAGTCTGAGTGTGAGTCTGAGTCTTGAGTGTGCATGTGAGTCTGAGTGTGAGTGTGCGTGTGAGTCTGAGTGTGAGTGTGCGTGTGAGTCTGAGTGTGCGTGTGAGTGTGCGTGTGAGTCTGAGTGTGCGTGTGAGTCTGAGTGTGCGTGTGAGTCTGAGTGTGAGTGTGCGTGTGAGTCTGAGTGTGCGTGTGAGTCTGAGTGAGTGTGCGTGTGAGTCTGAGTGTGCGTGTGAGTCTGAGTGTGAGTCTGAGTGTGAGTCTGAGTGTGCGTGTGAGTCTGAGTGTGAGTCTGAGTGTGAGTGTGCGTGTGAGTGTGAGTCTGAGTCTGAGTCTGAGTGTGAGGGAGTCTGAGTGTGCGTGTGAGTCTGAGTGTGAGTCTGAGTGTGAGTCTGAGTGTGAGTCTGAGTGTGAGTCTGAGTGTGCGTCTGAGTGTGCGTCTGAGTGCGTGTGAGTGCGTGTGAGTGTGCGTGTGAGTCTGAGTGTGAGTCTGAGTGTGAGTCTGAGTGTGAGTGTTTGTGTGAGTCTGAGTGTGAGTGTGCATCTGAGTGTGAGTGTGCATCTGAGTGTGAGTGTGCGTCTGAGTGTGAGTGTGCGTGTGAGTCTGAGTGTGAGTGTGCGTGTGAGTCTGAGTGTGCGTGTGAGTGTGAGTGTAAGTCTGAGTGTGCGTGTGAGTCTGAGTGTGAGTGTGCGTGTGAGTGTGAGTGTGCGTGTGAGTGTGAGTGTGCGTGTGAGTCTGAGTGTGAGTGTGCGTGTGAGTCTGAGTGTGAGTGTGCGTGTGAGTCTGAGTGTGAGTCTGAGTGTGAGTCTGAGTGTGAGTGAGTGTGAGTCTGAGTGTGAGTCTGAGTGTGAGTGAGTCTGAGTGTGAGTCTGAGTGTGAGTGTGAGTGCGTGTGAGTGTGAGTCTGAGTGTGAGTCTGAGTGTGAGTGTGAGTCTGAGTGTGAGTGCGTGTGAGTCTGAGTGTGAGTCTGAGTCTTGAGTGTGCATGTGAGTCTGAGTGTGAGTGTGAGTCTGAGTGTGAGTGTGCGTGTGAGTCTGAGTGTGCGTGTGAGTGTGCGTGTGAGTCTGAGTCTGAGTGTGAGTGAGTGTGAGTCTGAGTGTGAGTCTGAGTGTGAGTCTGAGTCTGAGTGCGTGTGGGTCTGAGTCTGAGTCTGAGTGTGAGTCTGAGTGAGTCTGAGTGTGAGTGTGAGTGAGTCTGAGTGTGAGTGTGAGTGAGTCTGAGTGTGAGTCTGAGTGTGAGTGTGAGTCTGAGTGTGAGTGCGTGTGAGTGTGAGTCTGAGTGTGAGTCTGAGTGTGAGTGCGTGTGAGTCTGAGTGTGAGTCTGAGTGTGAGTCTGAGTGTGAGTCTGAGTCTGAGTCTGAGTGTGAGTGAGTCTGAGTGTGAGTGTGAGTGAGTCTGAGTGTGAGTCTGAGTGTGAGTGTGAGTCTGAGTGTGAGTGCGTGTGAGTCTGAGTGTGAGTCTGAGTGGGAGTCTGAGTGTGTGTGAGTCTGAGTGTGAGTCTGAGTGTGAGTCTGAGTGTGAGTCTGAGTGTGAGTCTGAGTGTGAGTCTGAGTGTGAGTGTGAGTGCGTGTGAGTCTGAGTGTGAGTCTGAGTGTGAGTCTGAGTGTGAGTCTGAGTGTGAGTGTCAGTCTGAGTGTCAGTCTGAGTGTGAGTGCGTGTGAGTCTGAGTCTGAGTGTGAGTCTGAGTGTGAGTGTGAGTCTGAGTGTGAGTCTGAGTCTGAGTGTGAGTCTGAGTCTGAGTGTGAGTCTGAGTGTGAGTCTGAGTGTGAATGTGAGTGTGAGTCTGAGTGTGAGTCTGAGTGTGAGTCTGAGTGCGTGTGAGTCTGAGTGTGAGTCTGAGTGTGTGTGAGTGCGTGTAAGTCTGAGTCTGAGTGTGAGTCTGAGTGTGAGTCTGAGTGTGAGTCTGAGTGTGAGTCTGAGTGTGAGTCTGAGTGTGAGTGTGAGTCTGAGTGTGAGTCTGAGTGTGAGTCTGAGTGTGAGTCTGAGTGTGAGTCTGAGTCTGAGTGTGCGTCTGAGTCTGAGTGTGCGTCTGAGTATGAGTCTGAGTGTGAGTGTGAGTCTGAGTGTGAGTGCGTGTGAGTCTGAGTCTGAGTGTGAGTGCGTGTGAGTCTGAGTATGAGTCTGAGTGTGAGTCTGAGTGTGAGTCTGAGTGCGAGTGTGAGTCTGAGTGTGAGTCTGAGTGTGAGTCTGAGTGTGAGTGCATGTGAGTCTGAGTGTGAGTCTGAGTGTGAGTCTGAGTGTGAGTCTGAGTGTGAGTGTGAGTGCGTGTGAGTCTGAGTGTGAGTCTGAGTGTGTGTGAGTGCGTGTGAGTCTGAGTCTGAGTGTGAGTCTGAGTGTGAGTCTGAGTGTGAGTCTGAGTGTGAGTTTGAGTCTGAGTGTGCGTGTGAGTCTGAGTCTGAGTGTGAGTCTGAGTGTGAGTCTGAGTGTGAGTGCATGTGAGTCTGAGTGTGAGTCTGAGTGTGAGTCTGAGTGTGAGTCTGAGTGTGAGTCTGAGTGTGAGTGTGAGTGCGTGTGAGTCTGAGTGTGAGTCTGAGTGTGTGTGAGTGCGTGTGAGTCTGAGTCTGAGTGTGAGTCTGAGTGTGAGTCTGAGTGTGAGTTTGAGTCTGAGTGTGCGTGTGAGTCTGAGTCTGAGTGTGAGTCTGAGTCTGAGTGTGAGTGCGTGCGAGTCTGAGTGTGAGTGTGAGTCTCAGTGTGAGTCTGAGTGTAAGTCTGAGTGTGAGTCTGAGTATGAGTGTGAGTCTGAGTGTGAGTGTGCGTGTGAGTCTGAGTGTGAGTGTGCATCTGAGTGTGAGTCTGAGTCTGAGTGTGAGTGGTGGCCAATCCGTGCGGGGGGCGGATCCGAGGCGAGGCGAGCGGCCAATCCATGCGGGGGGAGGAGCCGAGGCAAGGCGAGCGGCCAATCCATGCGGGGGAGGAGCCGAGGCGAGCCCAGCGGCCAATCAGCTTTGTGTCACCGTATGTCACCGTAAGGACACAAGTTTGGAGCAAGACAGACAGACAGACAGACAGAATAAGGCAATTATATATATAGATGTGTGTAAGAGCTGTGATCATAGTTTGTATACAAATAGGGCTTATTCACATGAACATATTTTCTTTCTGTGTGCGACAGACTGCAAATGCACCAAATCTCGCTTAGGTGCTAGTGCACATGGGTGATTTTTCACATATTGGCCGCCTGGAAAAATCACAGGATGCGCTAGTATAGATCAATTTATGGACCAGACTACTGAATGTAAATAATAGGCAGCTCCTGTACTCGTCTGCTATACAATACTGAGCTAGTCATGTCTGCACTCTGTCCACACACTGACTAATCACTGATGAAACCATGGTACAGCTCGTGGAGGACTGAACAATGTTCTGCCCAGATTTTGACTTTTTTTTTTTCTTCATAAAATGCAGATTTTCTTTATTTTCTAAATAGGTAAAAAATACCCAACTCTACAGAATGAAGATTACAGTGAGATCCAACCAGTGGGAATGAAGTCACACCAAGTAAGCATCACAGTCACACTAAGATATTTTCATGTCGTATCCTTTGTTTTGACACATGGTGTTTTAGAAAAGGTAATTTAAGGCTGCGACCGCACTTTGCGTTCTCCTACTTGCAATTCTCAACGCACGTTTTGTGCTTAATTGATTTGATCAAAGTTGCCTTTTTGAGAACTTTAGCGCTGAAAACGCATGCGTATTTACCGTGTTTTAGATGCGTTTTCAGCGCTTTTTACATGCTTTTTCACCTGCGTTTTGACAGATGCGTTTTGAACATCCAGACACTGCTAAATAAAGTTTAAATAGTCAAACAGAATGAAAAAAGAGAAAAAAAAGGATCAAATCTATATTAATGGGAAAAATAATAAAAATAGATATATTTCTTAAAATTATAGCGGTAATATTCATTTTATCACTAAAATAGCAATAAATGCATATTTTTCTTAAATTTATTTGTCGGATTATGTGTGTGTGTAAAGGGACATATAAATTCATTATTTTGATGTCCAAAACGCATGTTTTCTGCACATAAAAAGCAGGTAAAACGCAGAAATTTGAAGGAATCTTGGTTTTTGCAACTTCTCATTGACTTCAATGTTATCAAAACGCACCCAAAATGGCAAAAACAACTGACATGCTGCTTCTTTGAACGCATGGTTTTTGGCACAAAATATGCAAATTAAACGCAGCGTTAGAAACGCAAAGTGTGGTCTAGAAATCCCCATTTTCAATTGACTTTGCTGGAAAATCAAAATGCATGCCTTTTGTCATGAAAAAGGTGCTTCTCAAAACGGAGCTAAAAAGCACCTAAAACGCAGGTGGAAACGCAAAGTGCGGTCACACCCTAATACTTTTATTACTCTATTGGTGGCTATTGCATTCTCTGGACTCCCTCCTCTCTCCTGATGGAGGGCGTAGGAGAGCATGCACTATCCTAAATGTACGTCAGTACTTCATTTGTAGCTAATCATGGGATCTCATCGTTATGTGGCAAGTTTTATTGTAGGGCACTAGTATGGGCCTTGTACAGTAATATGTGTAATGGGACCTCGTCTTCATGTGGCAAGTGGTACTGTAGGGCACTAGTATAGGCCTTGTACAGCAATATGTGTAATGGGACCTCATCTTCATGTGGTAAGTTGTACTGTGGGGCATGAGTATGGGCCTTGTACAGCAATATGTGTAACGGGATCTCATCTTGATGTGGCAAGTGGTACTGTGGGGCACTAGTATGGCTGGTCTTTTATAGCAATATGTGTAATAGGACCTCATCTTTATGTGTCAAGTGGTACTGTGGGGCACTAGAATGGGCCTTGTACATCAATATGTGTAATGGGACCTCATCTTCATGTGGCAAGTGGTACTGTGGGGCACCAGTATGGGCCTTGTACAGCAATATGTGTAATGGGACCTCATTTTCATGTGGCAAGTGGTACTGTAGGGCACTAGTATGGGCCTTGTACAGCAATATGTGTAATGGGACCTCATCGTTATGTTGCAAGTGGTACTGTAGGGCACTAGTATGGGCCTTGTATAGCAATATGTGTAATGGGACCTCATCTTTATGTAGCAAGTAGTACTGTGGGACACTAGTATGGACCTTGTACAGCAATATGTGTAATGGGACCTCATTTTTATGTGACAAGTTGTACTGTAGGGCACTAGTTTCTGCCTTGTACGTCAATATATGTACACAATGGAATCTTCATAATAATACAGTCAACAGAATATATTTTGCTACATAACGTATTTCCCTTATTGTACTCGCTAAAATGTTTATTATATCGCCATTTGGATTACTACTATAGAAATTTATAGGTTTTGGGTTTTGCTTCTTTAATAGGACAATTCTAAAGACACAGACGACTCAAATCTTAGCACTGAAACCAGTTACTTTACTCTGGAAACTGATGATTCGTTTGAGAAGACTGAACAAGAGGCATGAAAGCACTCTCCTTATTTCTCTTAGATTCCTAAGAATCGCATCTTGTTTGCATTCTGTTACTCCATGTCTCCCTTGAACAGTAAATTTGTATTGATTTGGAAAGCACTTGGCTAGCAGTGTGATTATGCTCGCTCAAGCTTTATTGGGCATTTTATTTCAATGATATTCTTCTGACCTATAATTGAGAGATATTAGTAAGGACCTTTTCACCTGGGACTACACCAATGTAATGAATACCAGATAGCCTGGTCAAGTGCAGTAAAGGGGGCTTTTACACGCAGCGACATATCTAATGATATGTCATCGGGGTCACGGAATTCGTGATGCACATCCGGCATCGTTAGCGACGTAGTTGCGTGGTAACAGCTCCGAGCGAGTATTAACGATCAAAAATACTCACCTAATCGTTGATCGTTGACACGTCGTTCATTTTCAAAATCTCATTGGTCGTTGTGGACATCGCTACGTGTGACACCCTGGGAACGACGAACAACAGCTTACCTGCCTCCACCGGCAACGAGGTGGGCGTGTCATTAATGTGTCTGGTCTCCGCCCCATCGCTTCTATTGGTCGGCCGCTGTGTGATGTCGCTGTGACGGCGCATGAACGTCCCCCTTAACAAAGAGGTTGTACGACGCCCACAGCGACGTTGCTAGGAAGGTAAGTATGTGTGACGGGTGTTTGCGATATTGTGCGCCACGGGCAGCAATTTGCCCGTGACACACAAACATCAGGGGCGGGTACGCTCGCTAGCGATATCGTAGCGTGTAAAGCCCCCTTAAGTCTCTCATATACCTGATACCTGAGTTATGGTGATGGTTCTCCCAGTGAAAACAGTAACATTTTAATGCTCATTCCCTGATCTTACCATTGTTATCTCCTTACAATTTGTTCCTCTTTGCATTTTGTGTTAGGAAAATAATTTTCACTATACTCATTTTTCCCCCTGAGTCCAATTGGGCTGCCAATCAGTGAGCTAACCACCTTTGATCCACTGAGCTCACTGATTGGCTTGCCCACTTTCGATGTGACGTCAGTGCCACAGCCACCTGGGGACCTGGGGAAGGAGAGAAATATGTGATCTGCTTTTTAAAACAAATTATACAAACAAATTACATTTGAAAGGGAATAACTCATTTAAATGGAATCTGTCAGTAGAACGATCTCTACTAAGGTGTCTATATGGTTATGTAGGTCATACTTGAATAAAATGATACCTATGGTCGGATGTTTTATTCCAGAGGAATCCACATTTTCTTAATATGTAAGTTACCTGTTAAGATCTATGGGCCGAACATACAGTAGATCTTCCTGAGAATATGCCCCCAGAGCTTATTTTAAATGAAAGGGGACGTTGCCAGTGGGAAACATATAATGACTGACAGTTTACTCTCCTGATCTACATGTCTCATGCTGATAATACCTCCTTTCACTTAAAATAGGCCCTGGAGGTAAATTCTAAGGGAGATCTATGTCTGACCCATACATCTTAACAGCTCATTTATATCTATGGAAAACTTTGATCTCTCCAGAATAAGACATAGTATCATAGTATCATAGTTTTTAAGGTTGAAGGGAGACTCTAAGTCCATCTAGTTCAACCCATAGCCTAACATGTTGATCCAGAGGAAGGCAAAAAAACCCCAATGTGGCAAACAAGTTCCAATGGGGAAAAAATTTCCTTCCTGACTCCACATCCGGCAATCAGACTAGTTCCCTGGATCAATACCCTGTCATAAAATCTAATATACATAACTGGTAATATTAAATTTTTCAAGAAAGGCATCCAGGCGCTGCTTAAATGTTAGTAGTGAATCACTCATTACAACATCATGCGGCAGAGAGTTCCATAGTCTCACTGCTCGTACAGTAAAAAATCCTCGTCTGTAATTATGATTAAACCTTCTTTCCTCAAGACGTAGCGGATGCCCCCGTGTTCCAGTCGCAGGCCTAGGTGTAAAAAGATCTTTGGAAAGGTCTCTGTACTGTCCCCTCATATATTTATACATTGTGATTAGATCCCCCCTAAGCCTTCGTTTTTCCAAACTAAATAACCCCAAGTTTAATAACCTGTCTTGGTATTGCAGCCCACCCATTCCTCTAATAATCTTGGTGGCTCTTCTCTGCACCCTCTCCAGTTCAGCTATGTCCTTCTTATATTAAAGGTATATATGGTGTGAACACTGCTCTATTAAGGGTGGTATAGAGGTGCTAGTGAGAGGACCAAGGTCCGGACTATAGAATGTAAATTCAAAACACTGCACTCTCTTCAGCATGAGGTAATAGTAAAAGAAAGTCAACAGATTCGTTTTTATCGTGCAAACCAAGTGTCTTTATTTATGAACAAAGTTAGTGGGAGGGACTAAGGGACGTTTCGGCCCAAGCTGGGCCTTCTTCATACCAAGTCACACTCCAATCATAGATGAACTAATATCACAGAGGGAATTTTTTTCTCTCTCCTTTTTAGGGGGTTTTTTGGTATAGAAATGGTGAGGCACTCCACCCAGGATAGAAGGATTGTGGTAGTAGCAAAACGCAAGCCCTTGCTCGTGCTAGCAAATGAATAACTATTGGAATTTGTCCTTTTAAGTTGGGAGAGTTCAATAACTCGTGGTCCCTTAGGTTTACAGTAAGTGGATAAGGTCACGTATAATGCACTTTTGTCTAGAAGCATAGGGGGCTTACTTGCATCTGCAGGCTTTAGGATAGGAATGTAGCAGTGGGTAATGGAGTCCTCTTTGCAGCCGTCTTCCCAGACTGGGAAGACGGCTGCAAAGAGGACTCCATTACCCACTGCTACATTCCTATCCTAAAGCCTGCAGATGCAAGTAAGCCCCCTATGCTTCTAGACAAAAGTGCATTATACGTGACCTTATCCACTTACTGTAAACCTAAGGGACCACGAGTTATTGAACTCTCCCAACTTAAAAGGACAAATTCCAATAGTTATTCATTTGCTAGCACGAGCAAGGGCTTGCGTTTTGCTACTACCACAATCCTTCTATCCTGGGTGGAGTGCCTCACCATTTCTATACCAAAAAACCCCCTAAAAAGGAGAGAGAAAAAAATTCCCTCTGTGATATTAGTTCATCTATGATTGGAGTGTGACTTGGTATGAAGAAGGCCCAGCTTGGGCCGAAACGTCCCTTAGTCCCTCCCACTAACTTTGTTCATAAATAAAGACACTTGGTTTGCACGATAAAAACGAATCTGTTGACTTTCTTTTACTATTACCTCATGCTGAAGAGAGTGCAGTGTTTTGAATTTATGTCCTTCTTATATATCGGTGACCAGAATTGTACTCAGTATTCTAAGTGCGGTCACACTAGTGACTTGTACAGAGGTAGAACTATATTTTTTTCATGAACACTTATACCTCTTTTAATACATCCCATTATTTTATTAGCTCTGGCAGCAGTTGCCTGACACTGTCCACTAAAGTGAAGTTTACCATCCACCCATACACCCAAGTCTTTTTCTGTGTCTGTTTTACCCAGTGTTCTACAATTAAGTACATAATCATAAATGTTATTTCCTCTACCGAAGTGCATGACCTTACATTTATCTACATTAAACTTCAATTGCCACTTCTCAGCCCAATCCTCCAATTTACATAAATCTCCCTGTAATATAAAATTATCCTCCTCTGTATTGATTACCCTGCAGAGTTTAGTATCATCTGCAAATATTGAAATTCTACTCCGCATGCCCCCAACAAGGTCATTAATAAATATGTTGAAAAGAAGCGGGCCCAATACTGACCCCTGTGGTACCCCACTATGAACTGAGACCCAGTCCGAGTACGTACCATTAATAACCACCCTTTATTTCCTATCACTGAGCCAGTTTTTACCCAGTTACACATATTTTCCCCTATCCCCATTATTCTCATTTTATGTACCAACCTTTTGTGTGGCACCGTATCAAAAGCTTTTAAAAAGTCCATATACACAACATCCACTGCATTTCCCTGGTCCAGGCTGATATCTGATATCGCTGGTATCATTTTATTGACCTGCATAGCCATATACTATAGATAGCTCAGGAGGGTTTATGCCACTGACAGATTCCCTCTAAATTTTTCATGAACATATATCATACATAATGTTTGAATGACATTTTATTATTATTGCTGTATTTAACTTTAGGCCCTGAACATGAATGATGGATTAGACCATGGATTTGGTGAACGGAGTCCCAGACCAAGCTCCATTATGTGCTTTGGTAAGTGAAGCACTAATTAAAATTTGTACAACCCCTATAAAATTTCTCCCCATTGCTTGAAAGTTTAAGGTGATTGGAAAATTAGTTGGTTATGTAGTAACACAAATCTTTCTGCAAATATAAAAGAGGCTTTGGGTAAAACTATGAATGTAGTGTCTGCTGGATATAATGCAGGCTCAGTTCCTGAACCTGCATCAAACATGATACCTCATATATGACATACTAGTATAGAGTTTAAGAACCTTGATAAATGTTACCTTTTTATTTCTACAATTCTCTACAACATCTTAATTCATCATTGTTTTAAATAATTATGGTTGTTTACATACATGCAGATAAAACATTATTAACATTGACTGGAGAAAGTACCAGGGAGAAGAAGTTACTGCCGCTTACCACCATTGGCTCATCAACGAATACCGGGTAATAGGGAATTTTGATTTCTGCTTTTCAAGTTTTTGTTATTCAAATAATAGTAGAAGAGGTTGAGATATTTCATTATTGTCTACTAATTCTTTAAAATGAAGGGTGTAATGTCTGCAATGTACAATTTTCATTTCTGTTTGCGGTTGTAAAGTACGAATTCAAGTGCAAATGACAAATGTGAACATTTTCCTTTGCGAAACCGGTTGTGCCTATGTGGAGACTAGGGGTAAAAGGGTGTAGGGGCATTTAGCAGGAAGGAATGGTTGTTTGATGAGCAATTATTTGATGAGCTGTATATCTGGATTTATTAGAGTTGTCTTCTGTGCAACCCTGTGGATTCATAGTTTGAGTCGGTGGCACGGTCATGCCACTTGTCCGAACTTTATCCTCGCAGCTTTTCCTCTGCAGCATCAGACCAGCGCAGGGGCAATGAAACTGGATCCGGACAGCTTTAATCCCTTCAGGACTAGACCATTTTTTATTTTTGAGGTTTTTTCCCCTCTACTTCCAAAGCCATATTTTTTTTTATTTTTCTGCTAACATAGCTGTATGAGGGTTTATTATCTGTGGGACAAGTTGTACTTTTAATGACCCCATTTCATTTTAATGTATTATATACTGAATAACGGGAAAAAAGTCCAAGTGTGTTGAAATGGTGAAAATTATACAATGCCAACATTGTTTTTTGGGTTTTGTTTTTATGGCATTCATTGTGCTGTAAAATTGACCCTAAAAATCTGATTCTCCAGGTGAGCACTATTACGGCGATACCAAACTTGCTTACAGACTTTTTATTTTTCATTTAAGTGGTAAAAATCAGAAGTTTATATATATATATATATATATATATATATATATATATGTGTGTGTATATATATATATATATATATATATATATATATATACAGTATATATATATATAAAAAAAATGGTTTGGGTAGTGCCATTTTTCAGAGACCTTAAATGGAAATTGAACTTTTTAAGGGCCTGATTTTTAGCATGGCGAGCTGTTGTTTTCATTGATACCATTTTGGGTTGTCAATAACATTTTGATCATTTTTTATTCTTTTTTTTTAGGCAGATGTGATGTTCATAAAAAAGCAATTTTGACAATTTGATTGGTAACAGTAAAAAAGTACACCGTTCAGTTTGTTGTGCCATTTCTCCTGAGTATGCCGATACCCCATATGTGTTGGAAAACTACTGTTTGGGCGCATGACAGGGGTTGGATGGGAAATGCACCAGTCGTGCGCATATTTGGCAAGAATAGTCTACTGCAGGCACCATGTTGCATTTTAAGAACCATTATGATGCTAAAACAGCAGAAACAACCGGTATAAGTGTAGCATGTCTCCACCTCTACCAAATGAAACAAGCAAAATGTGTCCACCTATACAAAATGAAACAAACAAAGTAGTTAGGCCCCTTTCACACGTCTGTGATTCTGGTACGTTTGTGCTTTTTTTTAAACGTACCAGAATCACTGACCTACGCAGACCCATTATAATGAATGGGTCTGCTCACACGTCAGTGATTTTTCACTGCACGTGTCTCCGTGCGGCGTACCCGCGTGTGCGTGATTGCCACACGGAGACATGTCCATTTTTTTCTGGCATCACTGATGTTCCACGGACCACGCAGTGGTGTGGTCCGTGAAACACGTGCCAGAAAAAAACGTGCTTTTAAAATAAAAATCATTTTTACTCACCCGGCTCCAGCGATGTCCTCTGCAGCCCGTGCAGCTTGTTGCTTCTGAGCCGGCTCATTATTGTCGCGCATATTCATTATGCACGACACAGCTGACCCGGAAGCAGCTGCTGCGGGGGTCACCGCCGGCCGGATGCTGCACCGCGGGAGCGATCAGCACCATGGACAGCGGGAGCGCGCACAGGTGAGTAGTTTTCTAAGTGCAATCACGGGCCACGGAGAACGGAGCCCGGATTGCACTTAGACAACCCACGTGTGCCGTGAATCACGGCATACGCAGGGACATGTGCGTGTTTTAGACGCCAGTGAAAAACGTCACTGTTTTTCACTGACGTGTGAAACGGGCCTTAAACAGTAAAAGGGCATAGGACCTCAGTCAGTCAATGTATTTGTGTCAAATAAACAAGCAAAGCAAATAAACAGTAAAAATGCATAGGACCTCAGTCAGTCAGAAAATTACCAGAAATTGCGATATCAGCGGAAATTGCGCAGCTATTTCATCTACGATGACATTGAATGGTGCTTCGTTGTGTATCTTTTTCCACCAATATTCAGCCAAGTGACCGGGCAATAAATTTGGCGATGTACCTTTAATTTTTGGCGATATTTTGGTCTTAATGTGACCCCAGTGGCACTCGATCCTTTGCGTGTTTGCGCCCCTGATAGGGTCAGTGAAATTTTGTTGATGGTTCACTGTTTCATGCATGTAATTGAAACCTTGCCATGTGGAAATGCTCCGATAAGTGTCCCATTCGTCTGATCTGATCAATGTGCCGGGTGCTATATGGCATTGAATTATCAGTCACAACGTTTGTTCGTTCTGACGTAGCACGTGGAACATGCGTAAGTCTTGTTTCCCATCCGTTTTTTTCCACACCATTCCGAAAATCCACGGACCAACGACCTTGTTACCATAATTCTGTTGCGCTGGCGGCACGCGATTTCCCTGCAGAAGACGTCCCCTGTTGTATTTTCTACGACCACGCATTAAAATTTCATCATTCTGAACGATTTCTCCCAGGCCTCCCATGGCTGGAGCATCATTTAGGGAAAGTTGGCATACTTCCTGGATATAATTTCGCCAATCAACGTATGTCTGATTTTGCATTATCGACTCTAGTAGCAAATGTTTCGTTTGTATCATGGACAGATCTTTCGCCCAAAAATATATTATGGCTAACGTGGCCTTGACCGACACTTTTGTGTGAGATTTTCCGTCCACAGCTAACGTAGCAAAGAACGATCACAACTCATTCCCTGTGCGGCGCCACGTATTTCTCCTTGAACTAACGCATTTTTTGCACATGGGAATGTCTTACATTTAGTGCAACGAAATCCTTTGTAATGTTTTCCACGATCGGCTTGTTGTTTTTTGGCTGCATGAACGTCACCGTTGCAACCAACAGTACCCAGTAAGCACTGTTGCTGCTGCTGATAATGCTGAACCTGCTGTAATTCTCATACTGAAAGCAGCAAACCACGCTGATGAGCATATCTCGTTGCTTGATCCTCAGTCGCAGTTAAAGCGCAAAATTCATAGACGCCTGGATCTGCCATTTTTTGTAGAGGACCTCAGTCAGTTGAAAAACAACTCACAATGACAACACGGGTATTAGTGTAGCTTGTAAGTTTCCGACTGACTGAGGTCCTATGCATTTTTACTGTTTATTTACTTTGTTTGTTTGACAGAAATACATCGACTGTCTGAGGTAATTTCTGGTAATTTTCCTACTGACTGAGGTCCTATGCATTTTTACTGTTTATTTACTTTGTTTGTTTGACAGAAATACATCGACTGTCTGAGGTAATTTCAGGTACTTTGACAGAAATACATCGACTGACTGAGGTCCGATGCATTTTTACTGCTTATTTACTTTGTTTCATTTTATAGAGGTGGACACATTTTGTTTGTAGAGGTGGACACCATTTTGTAGAGTTGGACACATGCTACACTAATACCGAAACAACCCACATTTGGCCCCATTTTGGAAAGTACAACACTTGAGAAATTCGTATAGTGGTGTAGTGAGCATTTAAAACCACTGATGATTCATAGAATTGTGTAAAAGTGGGCTGTAGAAATGAAAAATGAAATTGTTTCCAATAAAATGTTGTTTTAGCCCCAAGCTCTTAATTTGTAAAATAACTATTAGGAGGTAATGGACCACATGATGTGTTACACAATTTGCTCAGAGTTCGCCAATATCATATTGGTGGTTAGTAATTACTTTTCAAGCACAGAGCAAAGCTGAGAAGGCAAAGAGAACCATATTGAAATGCAGATTTTGTTGGAATGGTCATGTCACATTGACAGAGCCCCTGAGGTGCCAGAAAATCAGAACCTCTATAAGTAACCACATTTTACAAACTGCACCCCTCAGTGAAGACATCTAGTGTGTGCTGCTAATGATTGCATTTTTATTACTAAAATTCTCTTTCCAGCCCTAGAGTTTTATTTGCACAAGGGGAAATTTGCTAAAAAGGGGCCATAATTTGTTATACAATTTCCGCTGAAAGTGGTAATACCCCACGTGTGACTGTACAATACTGCTTGGCCGCAGGGCTTGGGAAAGAAGGAGTGCTATTTGACTTTTGCAGATTTTTCTAAAATACTTTGTGCATTTGCAGAGCCCCTGATGTGCCTAAACAGTGGTAACATCCTCAAGTGACCCTTTTTTAGAATGTATACCCCTCTGGGAATTCATCTATGGCCTGTTTCACACGTCAGTGAAAAACACAGACGTTTTTCACTGATGTGTAAAAAATGCATATGTCCCTCTGTGGGCTGTGATTCACGGCACACATGGGTTGTCCATGCGCAGTCCGTCATACGTGATCCGTACTGCATGATTGCTTATGGAGATAAGCTTACCTATCTTCGCTCCTGCTGTGCATGGTGCTGAAGTTTCCAGCTCTGCAGCATCCGGCCACCGCTGTGTCTCTCTCCTCTGCAGCTACTTCCGGGTCAGCTCTGGCTGCATTCATGAATATGCATACCATAATGAGCTGGCCAGGAAGCGGCAGACAGCAGTTCTGTCCCCCGAAGAAGCGTAAGAGACGTGAAACACATGTCGGGACGCTGGTCCCCACGTGCAACCCTAGTTTTTTATTGTACTAACATGGGTGAGTGCTCATACTGATGTCTGATTGTTGTGACATGACTTTAATTAGTGCATCTTTTTTTCACCTGCTTTTTTACTCTATTTATGAATAGCATGACTCACCCTGCCTATTTATAAACATCTTTCCAGGGGCATGTGGGGTCTTTTCTATTCCCCCTCTGCACTTTATCTATCCGGTTGATTTTTTACTATGTCTGATTTAGGCTGGTTTCACACTACGTTTATTTAACATCCGTCCTTAACGTTATTTTAGCGGAAATACGGATCCTGCTTTTACAGCAAAAAACGTATGCAAACGCATCTGTTATTTTGCAGGATCCTGTCACTGGATGTTTAGGGGCGGGCATTGGAGTCATGTGATCGGGAGTGAGGGGAACTAGACTGGGAGCCGGCTTCTGACAGCTGCAGACGCTGGTAACCAAGGTAAACATCGGGCTTGGATACCCGATATTTATCTTGGTTACGAGTGTCTGCAGCTGCTAGGAGCAGGGCTGCCTGCACACGTTACCAACGTAAACATCGGGTAACTAACAGAAGTGGTTACGCGATATTTACCTTGGTTACGAGTGTCCGCAGCTCTCAGGTGGGAGAGAGAGGAAGGGGAGGAAGGGGGAAAGACAGAGATAGAGATAGAGAGGGTGAGGGAGGGAAGAGGAGAGAGAGACAGATCACGCGAGACTGGTTCTGGGCATGCTCAGTACTTTCTGGGCATGCTCAGTACAAAAGCAGGATCCTGTCTATCAGCACGCCAGCGTTCACCTGCGTTTGCGTGCTGTTTAGTCAGGATCCGGTGACATGCAGTATTTGGACGCAGCTCAAAAACGCTACAAGTAGCGTTTTTGAAAGATGTTAAAAAACTGCAAGTCGCTGGATCCTCACTATAACGCACGCAAACGCAGGTGAACGGATGTTAACGCGAGTCCATTGCAAATGCATTGAAATGAAAACGCATTTGCACTGGATCCGCTTTTCCGCTAAAAAAACGTTATGGACGGATGTTAAATAAACGTAGTGTGAAACCAGCCTTATACTGTCCTGAAGCATTGTCACAATAAATATTTATATAGCATGATTTTTGGCTTCATGGGATGGTTATTTCTACTAATTAGCAAAATTTAAAGACTTCTTATTTTCGTGTTCCTATATTTCTTGAAGTTGTTGCATTATACGTGCCATGAGATTTGCCCTAGGTCCTTGTTTTTTAGTCAAAAATGCCATTGTAATATGAACTGTAGCGCCCAATACATTGTGTCCAGTCTGTGCTTCTGAAGCCACACACCCCTAAAATATTTGAGCACTTAGGCACATTGTGGGTCCCAGAACAGAGAGGGGGCATATGGATTTAGGAGCGCAGATTTCGCTAGATATCTTTTGGTGGGAGCCATGCCGCTTTTCCAGAGCCTTTGTGCTACCAGTAACTTGGATACCCCCTATGTTTCTGTTAACAGGTGATGTACCCAAGTGGGGAATTGTTTTTTTTGCGCGTTGAGTAGAATCTTTTATTGGTGGCGTTTTGGGGAACAAACATTTTGGATCAGTTCACATGTATCCGGTGGTCTACACTGAGCACTTACATCGGGGTTTCCATAAATATTTGAAACACGTGATTCAGATGATACCCCCGACGGATCCATTCATTAATGAGGCATCAGAGTTACTCCTGCTCCTTTTGGTGTCTGTTTAGTGGTGTCTGACTTTTCAGAGGTGCACAAACCTGTGGCTGACCGCACTTTTGTGCATGCCTAACAAGATGGACAGACAGATTCCACAGTGACTAAATCTGCCTCTTTATAGGGAATATTCCACCAGGGCTTCTGTATGAATCACATATTTCAGAGATTTACACATTGACCTGGATGTAAACATTCAGTGCATAGCACAAGCACGAAGCGGCGATACGCATATGCGCGATATGACTTTTGTGGTAGATAATTGTTCCCTTGCATCATTAAGTTGCTATATATATGTATATATATATATATATATATATATATATATATATATATATATATATATATATATATATATATATATATAAATATATATATATATATGCTTTGCACCTTGCCACCCTCCTTTTTTGTAGCCATACCTTTTGTACATCACATTCTGTACATTGTATGGGGATCTTTACCTTCTCTTTTACATTGAGGGTGTTTTGGATATGGGTGATATGTGTTGCGGTTATTGTTTTTAATCTGATTTGTAATAAAGGTCATGTTTTATTATCTATCCCAGGTTGTGTTGGCTTCTCATGTGCAGTGTCTTCTCTCCCCTTTGCTCCACTGTGTGGTATAAGTGATTGATAGCTTTTTTCTTTGGTGCGATTACTTTTATATTGTTTTTTAAGTTTGGCTGCTATCACACACTAAGGCCCTGTGCACACGCTGCGGATTTACCGCGGATTGCCGTGGAATTGCTACAGAAAATGTGTCTAGCATTGCTGCAGTTATTCCCCAGCAAAATCTATGGGTATTAAAAAATGCTGTGCGCACACTGCGTTTTTTTATACCCACGGAATTTCCGCTGCGGAATTAATGAGCATGTCACTTCTTTTCCGCAGGTACCTGCGTTTTTTGCCATAGATAATGGTAAAAATCCGCAGGGACCAACTTGCGGAAAATCCTCTGTACATCCGCACAAAATCCATGCCAAACTGCGGTAAAACTGCATGCGGATTTCATTGCAGTTTTGGTGCATTTTTTACCGCGAGTGCGGAATTCTTTAAGAGGGTCCGTTTTTTTCTTAAGAAAAAGGCACTTTCTAATGCGCACATAGCCTAAAGGGTACTTTACACGCTGCGACATCGCTAACGATATATCGTCGGGGTCGCCGTTAGCGACCAGCGTGTGATACCAAGGAGCGACGATCAACAATCGCAAGAACATCAAAAATCGTTGATGGTTAATACGTCGCTCCTTTTCAAAATATCGTTGGTTGTGCATGCCGCTGGTTGTTCGTCGTTCCTGCGGCGTCACACATTGCTATGTGTGACGCCGCATTAACGACGAACATCTCCTTACCTGCGTCCATCGGCAATGAGGAAGGAAAGAGGTGGGCGGCATGTTCCGGCTGCTCATCTCCGCCCCTCTGCTATTGGCCGGCCGCTTAGTGACGCCGCAGTGACGTCGCAATGATGCCGAACGCACCTCCCCCTTGAAGGAGGGATTGTTAGGCGGTCACAGCAACGTCGCTGAAAAGGTATGTGCGTGTGACGCTGCCGTAGCGATAATGTTCGCTACGGCAGCGATCACCAAATGTCGCACGAACGACGGGGGCGGGTGCTATCGCGCACGACATCGCTAGCCATCGCTAGCGATGTCGCAGTGTGTACAGCACCCTTTAGAAACGTTTTTTTCCCCAAAACATTTTTACACTGCCGTATATTAAAAGCTATCATTTTTCTGTATTTCTGCAAATAAAGTCGCTTGGGGGATTGTTTTTTGCTGGACGAGTTGACCGCATTTCTCAGCTCTAACATTGGTGAAACCTCACAGTGCTCAGTCCGAACAATGTACAAGTCTGCAATCAATAGAGTAAAGGGGGCTTTACACGGTAGAGATATCGCTAGCAATTTCTAGCGATATCAAGCGTGTAGGTACCCGCCCCCGTCGCACATGCTATATCGTGTGATCGCTGCCGCAGCGAACATTATCGCTACGGCAGCGTCACACGCACTTACCTGGTCGGCGGCGTCACTGTGACTGCTGAACAATCCCTCCCTCAAGGGGGAGGGACGTTCGGCGTCACCGCGACGTCACTGCGACGTCACTAAGCGGCCGGCCAATCAAAGCGGAGGGGCGGAGATGAGCGTGACGTAACATCCCTCCCACCTTCTTCCTTCCGCATTGTGGCCGGCGGCAGGTAAGGAGACGTTCCTCGCTCCTGCGGTCTCACACACAGCGATGTGTGCTGCCGCATGAGCGATGAACAACATAGATAAACAACCCTTACCGATTTTTGAGTGTGGGACGATCTCTCCATGGTGAACGATTTTCACCATTTTTGAGGTCGCTTAAGGTCGCTGGTAAGTGTCACATGCTGCGATATCGTTAATGACGCCGGATGTGCGTCACTAACAACGTGACCCCAACGAGAAAACATTAACTATATCGTAGCGTGTAAAGCCCTCTTTACTGCAGACTTGTAGATTTAGATTGATCGCCCCTTTAACCTCATAACGACGGCCGTACAACTTAAAGCGGCGGCAAAACAGGGTACTTATTCCGTTCCGCTGCTTTAAAGCGGCGGTCCGGAAAAACCCGGTAGCGCCCCCCAGCGACCGAAAATCTTGGGGGTTTCAGCTACCGGGGGTAGCTGAGACCCCCCAGATTATGAATCGGGGTGTTTTTTTTGGACCCCGATAATGTGATGGCCGGTATACACCGTATACCGACGATCACATAAAAAAAAAAGAAATGGCCGGTAAAACTGATTTCTTTTTCATCTGACGTGATCAAACATGTCAGATGAGAAAGAAATATAAACCCCTAGTGCCCCCAAGGCCCCCGGTACCGGAGAGTCCCCCCCCACCCCTACCCCCCCTCCGGAACAGTCAAAATGGCGCCGAAGCGCACCGAAAACTGCCGCCGCCGCCGGCTCTGCATTCATTTCCCTCTGATCTGAAATGATCAAACATTTCAGATCACAGGGAAATGTCCTCCCCCTGACCCCTCCTCCGGTACACCGGAGCTCTCTGGTTCCCCGGAGCCCCCTCCGGTTCTCCAGAGCCGCCCCACTTCCCCCTCCGGAGCATGCAAGATGGCGGCGCGCAGCGCACGGCCGCATTCATCCTGCTCTTTCTGCCGCATGTGACACGTAACATGCGACAGAAAAGTTGTCCCCAGGTCCCGCTAGGTCTCCCGCCGTCACCCCCGCGTCCGCCCCCGGTCTTCCCCGTTACCTGGCTGCCCACAGTAGCGCACGGCCGCATTCATCCTGCTCTTTCTGCCGCATGTGACACGTAACATGCGACAGAAAAGTTGTCCCCAGGTCCCGCTAGGTCTCCCGCTGTCACCCCACGTCCGCCCCCGGTCTTCCCCGTTACCTGGCTGCTGCTCCGTCCCCGCGATCACGCCGCCTCTTTCTGGAAAGCTGACGGCGCATGTGCAGACAGCGGCTGTCAGCTGGATCTTTGCAAGCAGGGACGCTGACGTCGCTGCTGCACATGCTGCCGCACTGTGGACCGGGGGAGAGTGAGTGCAGTAATCTGCAGCCACACTCCTCACATGGAGAGCCTGCTGTTCTGCAAAATGGGGGGTACGTTCTGTGAGCGTGCCCCTCATATTCTGGAATGAGGTTACTGCAGGTCACTCTGCCCTAGGTTGGACCGGGGCAGTGTGAGTGCAGTATTCTCAGATTACTGCACCCACACTGCTCATGGAGAGCTTGCTCTTCCAGAAAATGGGGGATACGTTCCCTGAACGTACCCCCCATATTCTAGAAGGTCCAGAGTCGGCGTGGGACCTCCAAAATGGATTACAGCGACCGGAATTTGTTTATTTTCAATAAATTGGTGAAAGAGGAATGTTTCGGGGAGTGTTTTTTCAATTAAATTGTTTTTTGTCTTTATTTTTTTCTATTACTGACTGGGTTAGTGATGTCGGGTATCTGTTTAGATGCCGTGACATCACTAACCCCAGGGCTTGATGCCAGGTGACATTACACATCTGGTATTAACTCCATATATTACCCCGTTTGCCACCGCACCAGGGCGCGGGATGAGCTGGGGCGAAGCGCCAGGATTGGCGCATCTAATGGATGCGCCACTTCTGGGGCGGCTGCGGCCTGCTATTTTTAGGCTGGGAAGAGTCCAATAACCATGGCTCTTCCCACCCTGAGAATACCAGACCACAGCTGTCCGCTTCACCTTGGCTGGTGATCTAATTTGGGGGGGACCCCACGTTTGTTTGTTTTTTTAAAAAAAAAAAAACGCCTGGGGAGCCTTCCAAATTGATCACCAGCCAAGGTGAAGCTGTCAGCTGTGGTTTGCAGGCTACAGCTGTCTGCTTTACCCTAGCTGGCTATCAAAAATAGAGGGGACCCCACATCGTTTATTTTAATTATTAATTTTTTGGGGGGCTAAATACAAGGCTAGGCACCCATTAGTGCCACATGAAAGGCACTAAAGGGCGCCAGCTTAGAATATGCAGGGGGTGGGACGTTATAATTGTTTGACATCTATCCATTCATCCATTGTAGCATTTTAGGCTGTGCGCCCACAATCGGGGTTTGCAACGTTTTGGGGGCAGAGTGTTTTCCCTGCGTCCATAACGCTGTGTTGTGCAGTAGAGGCACAGTGGAAGGATTTTTAGAAATCCCATGCCCACTGTGCTTCTTTTCTCCGCAGCATAAACTGACCTGTGGTGCAGCTTCCCGAGCCTCAGCATGTCAATTTATGCTGCGGAGATGAGTGTTCTCTGCAGGTAGCATAGAGCTCCACAGCTTTCAACTTTTCCAGAATTCAAATGGTGCTCCTTCCATTCCAAGCCCTCCCATTTATCCAAACAGAGGTTTTTGGCCACATGTGGGGTATCCCTGTGCTCATAAGACATTGAATAACAACCTGTTGGGTCCACGGTTTGTTGTTGCCTCTTGAAAAAGTAAGAAATTTGATGCTGAAGCAACATTTTTGTGAAAAAAATGAAAATGTTCAATAAGGCAACATAAGCTTATTAAATTCTGTGAAGTACTCTTGGATTCAAACTGCTCAATATACACCTAGATAAAAGCCTTGAGGTGTCTTATTTCCAGAATGGGGTCATTTGTGGGGGACCTCCACTGTTTAGGCACCTCAGCGGCTTTCCAAATGCAACATGGCGTCCGTTATTGATTCCAGCCAATTTTGCAGTCAAATGGCACTCCTTCCCTTCCGAGCCCTGCCATGCGCACAAACAGTTGATTTCCACCACATATAAGGTCGCCAAACTCAGGAGAAATTGCACAATAAATGTTATGCTGATTTGTTTCCTTTTACTCTTGTAAAAAAAAAAACTACCTGGTTGAAATAACAATTTTGTGGTAAAATGTTATTTTTTTTTTCATGGCTCAACGTTATAAAATTCTGTGAAGCACCTGGGGGTTCAGGGTACTCACCAAAGTTCTAGATAAATTCCTTGAGGGGCCTAGTTTCCAAAATGGGGTCACTTGTGCGGGGTTTCTGCTGTTTAGGTACCTTAGGGGACCTCCAAATGTGACATGGTGCCCGCAATCTTTTTCAGCCAAATTTCCTTTCCAAAATTCAAATATTGTTCCTTCCGTTCCAAGCCCTCCCATTTGTCCAAACAAAGGTTTCAGACCACATGTGAGGTATCACCGCGCTCATAAAAAAGTGGGTAACAAACCTTGAGGTCAAATTTTTGGAATTACCTCTTGAAAAAGTGAGAAAATTGATGCTAAAGCAACATTTTTGAGAAAATTATTAAAATTTTCAATATGACAACGTAACGTTAACAAAATCTGTGACGTACCTGTGGATCCAAAATGCTCACTATACAACTAGATAGAAGCCTTAAGGGGTCTAGTTTCCAAAATGGGGTCACTTGTGAGGGGTTTCTTCTGTTTAGGTACCTTAGCGGACCTGTAAATGCAACATGGTGCCCGCAATCTATTTCAGCCAAATTTGCTTTCCAAAATTCAAATATTGCTCCTTCTGTTCCGAGCCCTCCCATTTGTCCAAACAAAGGTTTCTGACCACATGTGGGGTATCGGTGCGTTCATAAGAAAGTGGGGAACAAGTTTTGGGGTCCATTTTGTTGTGTTATTTCTTCTAAAAGTGAATAAATTTGGGTTAGAGCAACATTTTTAGGTAAAATTTAATTTTTGCTTTTTTTCATTCCACATTGCTTTTGTTCATGTGAAGCCCCTGAAGGGTTAATAAACTTCTTGAATGTGGTTTTGAGTACTTTGGGGGATGCAGTTTTTAGAATGGTGTCACTTTTGGGTATTTTCTGTCACCTAGGCCCCTCAAAGTCACTTCAAATGCGATGTGGTCCCTAAAAAAATGGTTTTGTAAATTTTGATGTAAAAATGAGAAATCGCTAATAAACTTTGAACCCTTCTAACTTCCTAACAAAAAAAAAAATTGTTTCCAAAATTGTGCTGATGTAAAGTAGACATGTGGGAAATGTTATTTATTAACTATTTTGTGTCACAGAAATCTCTGGTTTAACGGTATAAAAATTCAAAAGTTGAAAATTGCTAAATTTTTGACACTGGTCAGAATTGCAAAATTTGGTCTGGTCATTAAGGTGAAAATTAGCTTTGTCACTAAGGGCTTAAGTGACCAGTGCTGCGGATTTGACATTTGCAGCCTGTAAATTTGTGAAGATTTCATCTTGCATTTTAACAGCAGAAAACAAAGTAATATCTGCACAAGTTAGGCCAGTTTCACACATCCTTCTTTTTGCCGGTTTCGCGGATCCGGCATGCTCCCGTACAGTGAATACAGTACAATGACAGTGTGGATATTACCACTGCAGAAGTTCCTCAACAAATACGCCCTCTGGTGACCATACCATAATTCAATATCTCTTTTTACTCCCCCAGACACAAAAGATTATCGTTTGTTATAATATACTGTAGCCTTTGCATAAAGAAATAGGAGACATTTGTTATGTATCACATTATTTAGGTCCTTCATCAATGTTGAAGATTTGTCAAGTATTTCAAGTGTTCACAAAAATTCTCTGCTGCAATGTACAACTCCCGGACACAGTGAGACTTCAGCGAAGCACAGCACACCCCTCAGTCCAGGTATGGACAGCTTTATATACACTTGTTTCATGTCATTTTTCTCTCTACTTATTATTGCCTTTGCATCTGTTTTTTGTCTAGTTTTGTGTATTTTGCAACTTTTTTTTGTTTATACCCAATTCAATGTTCTAATTGTGCCTTTTTTGAAGTCCATTTCCTGTTTGTTTTTTTTTTGTTCTCCACTATTCGGATGGAGATTAACGTTTCCAGCTGTTTTTGCCTGATTCATCAAGTGCGACTTTTTAAAAAGTCTCCGAATTTAGCGTGGCTCCAGGCCCCTTTGGTGTATTTTTGAACTTTTTTTTGCCACGCTTTGCAAAATGTGCTATTTTTTGTGCTTGAAAGTAGAAGACTAGTTCAAGACTGAAAAAAGACAATTTTTTACTTTTATGAACCATGTGCGAAATTCAGAAGAATTAGGTGCAAAAATAGCAAATAAAACCACAAGACAAAAAAGGAAAGTGGCTTAAAAAAATGCAAATAATGAATTGTGTTTGTTTTCAGATAATAATGCATCTCCAGTTGTTTTTCTGGCTAGAAATTTGTTTAAAAATTGCAAATATCATGTAGCATCCAGATTTAAAGAGGGGGTTCACTACTCTGCAGCAGTGACCACATCTGTGTAAAACTGATAGGAGAGGCTTTTTCTAAATACCTTGTGTTGCCAATTCAGCCTCTTAGTGGCGCTATCACGGTCCTCTCTTCCCCATCGTGTGATCCCCAAGCTCCGTGACCTCGGGGATTTGGTAATGTCCAGTTGACCTGACATCACCGAGGCCGGCCTCAGTCTTGCTGAGTGACTAGGCTGTGGGTGGAGTTTCACCGCTCATCACAGCCCAGCATCGCAGCCCAGCATCACAGCCCAGCATTGCTCCTGCTTGCGGCTCTCTCCAGTGAAGGAGAGAGCAGGGACATGCTGGACTGTGACGCTGAGCTGTGATTAGCGGTAAAACGCCGCCCACAGCCCAGTCACTCAGGAAGACTGTGGCCGGCCTCGGTGATGTCAGGTCAACTGGAAGTTGATGTGACATCACTGGATTCCAGAGGTCACGGAGCCTGGGGGAGTCACACGATGGGGAAGAGCGGACCGTGATAGTGCCACTCAGAGGCTGAATTGGCTAAACAAGGTATTTAGAAAAAGCCTTCCCTGTCAATTTTACAGGGATGTGGTCACTACTACAAAGAAGTGAACCACCCCTTTAATGATAAATATCATCTTGAACAGTTTTTGGCAGCTCCATGAAAGTGTCACGCTCCCCGTGTCCCAGCACCACTCCTTACCCACTGATCCAGTCCACGTGTCCACCAGTCATGGCTGCCGCTCCCGCTGTTGCTCCCCTGAGTCCTGTTCCTGGTCTCAGGAGTCTGATTCTGACTAATGTTCTGTATAGGTCCGGGCCGCGCCCACTCACCTGGTCTTATAGCCCCAGCACTGCTGCAACAGGAAATGACCTGAGGCTGTGCTGAGTATATAAGACTGGCCTCTCCATGTGGGCGGGGCCTGATCATCGCTTGTGTTTCTATGCCTTGTCTTGTGAGCTAGGTGCTCAGGTCTTTGTTCCTGTTTCCTATTACTGCCTTAAAGTACGCTGTGACCTTAGTGACCTGGTCCTGTCTTTGCTTCCTGATACCTGCACCCGTTCCTGCCACATTAGTGCTCCAGCTACCGTGTACCCTGCCCTCCAGGTGGGGTGCTCGGTCCAGTGGATCCACCTCCTGGGCCTACCAGTCCTCCCCGGCCCTCACAGTATGATCAGGCCATGGATCCCGCTGGAGCACAGGCCATGGATCCCGCTGAGGCACAGAAATCAGAGCTGGCTGAGCTGCGCAAGGAGCTGGCACAACAGCGTGAAACCCTGAACCGGATGCTGAAATTCCTGGCATCCGTGGACCACCGATTATATACGCTGCAGACCGCCGCCTCGTCTGAGTCCACGCAGCAACCAGTCTCCTGGTCCGAACCAGTTTCCTCCACGGCCTCGCATCTTCGCCTCGCTGCTCCGCCTTGCTATGCAGGGAATCCCAAGTCCTGCCGCGGTTTCCTGAACCAGTGCTCCCTGCACTTCCTGTTGCTCCCGCACTTGTTTGCCTCAGACCACGCCAAGGTGG
Source organism: Anomaloglossus baeobatrachus (assembly GCF_048569485.1). Lineage (NCBI taxonomy): Eukaryota > Metazoa > Chordata > Amphibia > Anura > Aromobatidae > Anomaloglossus > Anomaloglossus baeobatrachus. Next base: position 449,339,232 of record NC_134354.1, read on the forward strand.
CGTTCCTGATGTCACACCTGGAAGGCGAAGCCCTGGCCTGGATTAACCCCCTGTGGGAAAATGAGGACCCGATGATCACCGACATCCAGGAGTTCCTGCAAGCCTTCAGGGGCACCTTCGACGAACCCAGACGAACTACCGCAGTGACCTCTACGCTCCTCCGGCTACGCCAAGGGACCCAAACAGTCGGCCAGTATGCCATACAGTTCCGCACGCTCGCTTCGGAGCTGGGCTGGAACAATGAGGCCTTAACGGCGGCCTTTTGGGAGGGTCTCTCTGGACGCATCAAAGACGAACTCGCCGGCCGTGACGTTCCCCGCACCTTGAACGCTTTAATTTCCCTGGCCACTCGGATTGACCTCCGTTTTCAGGAGCGTGCCCAGGAGGTAGTCCGGGAAAAGCGACCACCTTGCCACGCCTTGCCCCCACAGAAACCTACCGCACCCTCGTCCCTGCCTTTCCGCGAATCGTCACCAGAACCCATGCAAGTGGACCGTCTGACCCAAGCCAAGCAACGCCGTGCAGAACGGCTCGCCCGGGGCCTGTGCTTCTATTGTGGAGACGGGTCACATATGCTTCGAACATGCCCTGAGAAACCTGGTAGACCCTAGGTCCAAGGGATGGTGGGAACCTTGCCACCGAAATTCCTTTGGTTCCAGTTAAACAGACTGTCCGGGTGACGACAGAGGGGACCCGGTTTTCGGCAGAGGCCCTCATCGATTCCGGGGCAGCAGGCAACTTTATCCACCAGGCCACGGTAGACAAATACCATGTCCTTGTCACTCCGCTGAAGAAGCCTCTCTGGTTCGCCTCCGTAGAAGGCAAACCGCTCTACGAACCTGTCCGCTATACCACTGAGCCCGTGAACCTCCAGGTTGGCACTTCGCATACAGAGACCATCGCCTTCTATGTGATCCCGAGGATGGCTCCTGAGCTCCTGTTGGGCCTGCCCTGGCTGAAAATCCATGACCCCGTTATTAGTTGGCGCTCTGGCGCGATTACCCGCTGGAGTCCCTTCTGTCATGACCACTGCCTACAGCCTGTTCCTCGGTCCCTGTCACCTGAACCGTTGGAACCACCGACCCCTGAAGAAGAGACGACGCTATCCAGTGTCGTTCCATCGTCCCCAGCCTCTGAGACCTTGACTCCATCCTTTTCTGGAGATATGACTTTGACTCCACCGGCTGCCCAGGATGAGACATTGTCTGATACCCGGTCCGAGACGCCCGATCCGGTCGTCCAAGATTCCAGTCCTGCTTCTGACTGTCCTTCCCTTTCCGTTGCCTCCCTTGCCGCTGACATGGGTTCCCCGATACGGGACATAGTGGCCATGAAAACGGTCCGGGGTAAGCAGTCCTTCCTGGTCGATTGGGTGGATTGCGGTCCTGAGGCCCGGTCCTGGTTGTCCCGGAAGTACGTTGCTGCCTCTCTTCGGTGCGCCTTCATGTCTCGGCCGAGGAGAGGGGGGCTTCAAGGGGGGGGTACTGTCACGCTCCCCGTGTCCCAGCACCACTCCTTACCCACTGATCCAGTCCACGTGTCCACCAGTCATGGCTGCTGCTCCCGCTCTTGCTCTCCTGAGTCCTGTTCCTGGTCTCAGGAGTCTGATTCTGACTAATGTTCTGTATAGGACCGGGCCGCGCCCACTCACCTGGTCTTATAGCCCCAGCACTGCTGCAACAGGAAATGACCTGAGGCTGTGCTGAGTATATAAGACTGGCCTCTCCATGTGGGCGGGGCCTGATCATCGCTTGTGTTTCTATGCCTTGTCTTGTGACCTAGGTGCTCAGGTCTTTGTTCCTGTTTCCTATTACTGCCTTAAAGTACGCTGTGACCTTAGTGACCTGGTCCTGTCTTTGCTTCTTGATACCTGCACCCGTTCCTGCCACGTTAGTGCTCCAGCTACCGTGTACCCTGCCCTCCAGGTGGGGTGCTCGGTCCAGTGGATCCACCTCCTGGGCCTACAAGTCCTCCCTGGCCCTCACAGAAAGTCATAAAATAACTCTTTATACAGCACATAACAAAGGAGAATGAAACAGAAATAACCTTTTTCTTTTAAACTCCATTCCTTTGCAGTAACCCTATATTATTATTACATCATTTAGAATACTGAATATATAAATATCTAATATAAAAATTATTGCATTTTTGTTGTTTACAGAAATGTTGTAATATTTAAAAACAAAGGGGATTGTCTTCTTTCAGTCAAACAAGGCTACATTCACACGACCGTTCCGTTTTTGCGGTCCTCAAAAAACGGTCCTGTTTTTTCACGGATGTATCCGTGTGGCATCCCTGTGACATCCATTCCATTCCGTATACTGGCCGTGTGTCATCCGTGTGCCTTCCGTTTTTTTTGCGGTCCACAAATCACGGAAGCAACTAGATAGATAAATAGATGGATAGATATAGATAGAGGGATAGATAGAGAGGCAGAGCGATAAATAGAGGGATAAATAGAGAGAGGAATGAATGAATTGATAGAGGGATAGATAGAAGGATAGATAGATAATAGATAAGAAAGACATATATAATGTCCCACGCACCAGCATTTTGTAATCTTGCACCCTTTAGTAGTGCCTTTCATGTGGCACTAAAGGGTGCCTAGTGTCTAGCCTTGTATTTAGCCAAAAAAAAAAAAAAAAAAAAAACGACGTGGGGTCCCTCCTATTTTTGTAGCCAGCTCGAATAAAGCAGACGGCTGCAGACCACAGCTGACAGCTTCACCTTGGCTGGTAATCCAAAACAAAATGCACCCCACACTGTTATTTTAAATTAAATAAATAATTTAAAACAAAAAACGTAGAGTCTCCCCTAAATTGGATCACCAGCCAAGGTGAAGCAGACAGCTGTTTTCTCGTATTCTCAGACTTGGGAGGTCCGCGGATTCTTGGACCCTCACCAGCCTAAGAATAGCAGGCCGTAGCCGCTTCAGAAGTGGCGCATCCATTAGATGTGCCAATCCAGGTGCTTTTTCCCCAGCTCATCCAATGCCCTTGTGTGGTTGCAAACGGGGTAATATTTGGAGTTGATACCAGATGTGTAATATCACCTGGGGTTAGTGTGTCACGGCGTCTATCAGATACCCGACATCACTAACACTAACCCAGTCAGTAATAAAAAAAAATAGACGACAAACAAATTTTTATTTGAAAAAACACTCCCCAAAACATTCCTTCTTTCATCAATTTATTGGAAAGAAAAAACAAATCCGGGTCTGGCGTAATACAATAAGGGTTCCCACGACGATCAATACTCACTGATCGTCGTGGGAACAAAACTCACTGTCCCAGTCAATGAAGAATTATATTCCGGATTGGCTGGGAGAGCAGTGCAGTGACCTGAGCTAACATCATGAGGTCAGCAAAGGTCACTGCAGGGCATGACCAGCGCTGACAGCTCCAGGAGGTTAGCTTGTTACATTACCTGCGGTGACGGAAGCCGCTGCACTCCTGACATCAGCGCTCGTCACTGAGTTCAATGACCGCCGCCTTCACAAGGTAGTATCGTGAGTGGCCTGTGACATCACCGCCAGTCACAGTATCGGGCAGCCCGTGAGAAGTGATGTGAGAACACGACTGTCAGTGACAAGCGCTGACGTCAGGAGTGCAGGAATTTATTACCGCAGGTAATGAACTTTACTAACCTCCTGACGGCAACGCTCATTCTCCCCGCAGCTGCTCGCTCTGCAGTGTGGGCATATGCTGACACGCTTCAGTGCGGGCAGCCACGGGGCTTTAGCGGGAGCGGGACACAGACTGTAGAGGCACCTGACGGAGGTCACACGGAAGTGCTTCCATGCGGCTTCCGGAGATTTTGCGGACCCATTGACTTGTATTGAGTCACGCTCCGTTATTACGGAACAGAATAGGACATGTTCCATAATAACGGAACGGACATACGGCATCCGAAGTGCTTCAGTGTGTCATCCGATCCTACACAGAACACATTGAAAAGATGGTCCTGTCCGTGGGTCCACAAAAAAACAGGAACTGACCAGGACAGACGGAAACGGTAATGTGAATGAGCCCTTAGAATCAGGGCTGGTAATGCTTTAAAATAACAAAATAAGTATCACTTACTTGTTGGATCCCTACCTTCAATCGCTGCCTCTCGACTGCTGCCTTCCTATCTTTGTTAACGGAATGATGATTTGACGTCACCATTGCTGCCGATCAACAAACACCAGAGAAATTATGTCGAGGCATGGCTGGACCCAGAAAAGGTAAATAAAAGCGCATTTTTTTTTTTTTTTTATAAGCTTGGAAGACTTTAACGATCCATTGAGTAAAGCCAAGATCTACTGTATACTAAGAATACTAAATAGAAACACATAATGTAAAGTATATGCATCAACTATAACTTGTTGACTGTTTCCAGGACACAACAGGAGATCTTACAATATAAGGTGATAATCTCAGATCTATAGATTAGAATGATTATGCAAAATTTGTTTAAGTGACTAATGGCCTGTTTAATTTGTGCTAAATAGTTAAATGTGTTGGCATTACAGGAAAGCTGATGGCTGGTGCTATGTCTAAAAGAAGATCCTTTCTAGAAAAGCAGCTGAAAAGCCCTAAATCTGCTAATGAGACAAGTTTTGCATCTCTGTCATCATACAGGAATGTTTCAAGTAAAACATCAGAATGCTTTTTGTCTGCTATGGTAATGGGAAGCTTTTACACTATTTTCTAAAAAAAAAGTGTTGTTTGAGGAATATGATGCATAGCAGACTTGTTAATGACCATATCCCTAGGCCGTGCACCAGCCTTTGTAAGGGTGAATTCCCACACAGCAGACCTGTTGAAGGAACTATTGCAGAAATGTAGCAGACTATGTTTCTGTGCCCCTCTGTTGTTAAAAGATTTGTCAAATTTACTAAACTGTTACCCATTACGATTTGACATTCTGGCCTAGTGAAGAAGACCTACAAAGAGTGTCTCTGTTAGGGCTCTTGTCCACTTGCGATATTCCTGTGCGAGTGCGATCCGATAAAAAAATTGGATTGCACTCGCACCAGTGTTAAGCTATGAGGCCGTGTCCTCTTGATTAATTTATAACTACACGACTCGTGCTGTCAGTGAAACAGCAGCATGCTGCGATTTGCACCAAGTCTCAGCTCTCGCACCCCCATGCCAGCCTAGGGTAGCGAGAAAAAAATCAGAATACGGGTGGCATTCGCATGTTATACAGATGGCATACGCATGTCACACGAATCCTTGACACTTGCATACAGCGTCGGACTGGCTACCAGAGGAATCTCCAATAATAACAGGCCTGGCCGCGGTTACATGCACTGAACTCCGGAGCTGTCACCTGATCTCCAGAGTGCAGCCTGAACAGCGAGCGCTTGATTGATTCCCCGGCAACTGCAGTTCAGTTCATGACAGCTGCAGACAGACCGGGCTGATCTCTGGAGCTCAGGTGACAGCTCTGGAGTTCAGTGTAGGTAACCACGGCCAGGCCTGGTATTACTGGAGATTCCTCCGGTAGCCAGTCCACCGCTGCTTGCATAGCACTCACATAGCACTCGCATGACGCTCGCATGTCATGCGGATGCTATGTGAGAAAAAAAAAATACCGTATGCAGACCATACGCAGGACACTCGACTCACATTTGTAGCCAAGTATCGCAGTGATTTTTTTAACGCAAGTGGACAAGAGCCCTTAGACTCATGTCCAGGAAGTTCAAAGAGAACTGTGTAATACCTCATTTGCCCTGTGGTGGTGCTGCAAGAGAAATTAATAATTGCTGCCGAGTTAAGCTTATTGTTGAACAACCTTCTAAGAAAAAGTGATTGTTAAAGTGGACAACTTTTTAAACCTCAGCATCCAATCCATATTTCACGAGGCTGTTATTTCAACTTTTAGGTCTGTGTCATATGAGTGCTGTTATCGCACTCCTATTAGTGGACAGTACTCATTGCACTACACCATCACTAAAACAGAGCATTAAAGGGGTATTCCCATCTCCATGATCCTATCCCAGTATGTAGTAGGAGTAATAATAATAATATTAGCAAATACCTCCAATTAGAAATGTAGTATAGTTCTCCTGATATAGCCGTATCTTTTACCTCATGTGCAGGGCATTGCCGCTTAGGTATCTATGGTTACGACCATGAGTAACTAAGTGTCACTATATGAGTAGACATAACCATGGATACATAAGCTAAAATGCCCTGCACATGATGTAAGAGACATGGCTTTATTAGGAGAACTGTACTGATTCTTTACTGTACAAGCAGTGAGACTATGGAACTCTCTGCCGCATGATGTTGTAAATAGTGATTCACTACTAACATTTAAGCAGAAAAAACAAAAAAGCCAGCACTAAAAGTTCTACTATTCATATGTGAGGCCGTTTGGCACATTTTATAAAAATATTTTAGTGTAGGACTGCCCCAAATGAGATTTGCCGTGACGTGGCGGGGTAGCTCAAGAAATTGCAATTTTTTGCCAAAAATCTCAAAAAATTTTATAAGTACAGTTTGGATTTTTTAGTGCTGAAGTGCACATTTAGTGCCGGCTTTTTGTTTTTTGGTTTTTTTTTTTTACATTTAAGCAGAGCCTAGATGCCTTGCTTGAAAAATTTAATATTACCAGTTATGTATATTAGATTTTATGACAGGGTGTTGATCCAGGGAACTAGTCTGATTGCCGTATGTGGAGTCAGGAAGGAATTTTTTTCCCCATTGGAGCTTGTTTGTGTCACCCTGTACTCTAAAGCCAGCTTTACACCTTACAATTAGGTGTGCAATCTCGTATGCGATGTGACACGCCCAGGTTGCATACGGGATCTTATGAGATCGCACGTAGGTCGTTCATTTGCTGTCACACGTGTTAGTAGTCTATGTTAAATTGATCAATTTTGTGTGCGATCCTTTAGGTCATGTGTTCTGTGACGTATGCATTGGGCACCCTTTTTTTTTTTTTACTTATTGACTTGCCAAGCGTGTATAATGTGTAGGGATGCGTTTTTACTATGTCATCTGCCATTCAGCTCTGCTACATGGCCGCTAACAGCATACACAGACAGCCATGTAGCAGAGCTGAATGGCAGATGACAGCAGACACAGACAGAGCTGCACGATCAGAATGAACTCGGGTGAACTTCACCCGACTTCATTGTCATGCTGCGGCTCTGTCTGTGTCGCGTCCTGATTAGCGGTCGCCTGTGAAGGACTCACCGGTGACCGCTAAACTCCTGAGTAACTGAATTGAGCAGCCCTCTCTCATATACTCACCGATCCTCGATCCCCGGCGCGGCGCTGCACGGCATTCACACTGCTCCGGCGGCTTTTACTATTTTGAAAAAGCCGGCAGCTCATTAAACAATCTCGTATTCCCTGCTTTCCCCGCCCACCGGCGCCTATGATTGGTTGCAGTGAGACACGCCCCCACGCTGAGTGACAGGTGTCTCACTGCACCCAATCACAGCAGCCGGTGGGCGTGTCTATACTGTGCAGTGAAATAAATAATTAAATAATTAAGAAAACTGGCGTGCGGTCACCCCCAATTTTAAAACCAGCCAGATAAAGCCATATGGCTGAAGGCTGGTATTCTCAGGATGGGGAGCTCCACGTTATGGGGAGCCCCCCAGCCTAACAATATCAGTCAGCAGCCGCCCAGAATTGCCGCATACATTAGATGCGACAGTTCTGGGACTGTACCCGGCTCTTCCCGATTTGCCCTGGTGCGTTGGCAAATCGGGGTAATAAGGAGTTATTGGCAGCCCATAGCTGCCAATAAGTCCTAGATTAATCATGTCAAGCGTCTCCCCGAGATGCCTTCCATGATTAATCTGTAAGTGACAGTAAATAAACACACACACCCGAAAAAATCCTTTATTAGAAATAAAAAACACAAACATATACCCTGGTTCACCACTTTAATAAGCCCGAAAAAGCACTCCATGTCCGGCGTAATCCAGCATGCTCCAGCGCCGCTTCCAGCTCTGCTGCATGGAGGTGACCGGAACTGCAGCAGACACCGCCGCTCCTGTCACCTCCACGCAGCAAATGAAGATAGCCGCGTGATCAGCTGAGCTGTCACTGAGGTTACCCGCAGCCACCGCTGGATCCAGTGACAGCGGGTAACCTCAGTGACAGCTCAGCTGATCGTGCGGCTGTCTTCATTTGCTGTGTGGAAGTGACATGAGCGGCGGTGTCTGCTGCAGCTCCGGTCACCTCCATGCAGCAGAGCTGGAAGCGACGCTGGAGCATCCTGGATTATTCCGGACATGGAGGGCTTTTTCGGGCTTATTAAAGCTATGGGCTGCCAATAACTCCTTATTACCCCGATTTGCCAACGCACCAGGGCAAATCGGGAAGAGCCGGGTACAGTCCCAGAACTGTCGCATCTAATGTATGCGGCAATTCTGGGCGGCTGCTGACTGATATTGTTAGGGTGGGGGGCTCCCCATAACGTGGAGCTCCCCATCCTGAGAATACCAGCCTTCAGCCGTATGGCTTTATCTGGCTGGTTTTAAAATTGGGGGTGACCGCACGCCGGTTTTTTTAATTATTTAATTATTTATTTCACTGCACAGTATAGACACGCCCACCGGCTGCTGTGATTGGGTGCAGTGAGACACCTGTCACTCAGCATGGGGGCGCGTCTCACTGCAACCAATCATAGGCGCCGGTGGGCGGGGAATGCAGGGAATACGAGATTGTTTAATGAGCGGCCGGCTTTTTCAAAATAGTAAAAGCCGCCGGAGCAGTGAGAAAGCCGTGCAGCGCCGGTGATCGGGGATCGGTCAGTATGAGAGAGGGGGTAAGAGGGATAGCCTGACATGGACAGAGAGAGAGGGACAGAGATAGTGACCGACTGACAGAGAATAGTGAATGACAGACATTGTGAGGCGCTTCAGAACGCAGCTTTTCAGCTGCGCTCTGAAGCAGACCTTTTTTAAGCTGCGGTGCAGAGCGCACACCTGCGCACATAGCCTCAGACATCACAATCGTATGAGGGATGTCACACGTTTCAATTGACTAGGTTCATACAACAAAACGTCCAATGTATGAGGAATAAACGACGTGTATGCGATCACCGTATTTTCGTTCAATCTTGATTGCACGTAGGTGTCACACGCAAATACGTCACGAACGATGCAGGATGTGCGTCACTTACAACTTGACCCCGACGACGGATTGAAAGATTTATTGAAGCGTGTAAAGTGGGCATAAGATGTACAATAGCAGTACAGCGCAGTAATGTGGGACTGAGAGGATTCCTGAAACTATCTGAGAAGGTAGTTAGCTGGTAAACCACTAGGGGGCGTAAAAGTGAAGGAAACGTATAAGCAGGGAATTCCCTAGCAGAGGTAATACTAGTCAAGCCCACCAGATGGCAGTAGAATCGTCAGAAAGCCGTGTCACAACATGAAGTCTTGTAAGTACACAAGGGCAAAGTCTAAACGTAGTCAGAGGGAAGCAAATAGTCAGTAGCCGGGAAATCAGAGCCTAGAAGCGAGGGGGAGTGGGAAGACAAGACAGAATAAAGGTAAACAGATAAGGAACAAACAGGGAGACAGCGGGAGAGACACTGATGGAAACAGACAAAAGAGGAGGTTAACAGGTCAGGTGAACACGGAGGTCAGGAGGGGGCAGGGCAGACAACAGGTCACTCAAGAGCAGAACACAGCAGATCCAGAAGTATCACTGGCGAAGTCCAAGAGAAACATTGCCAGAAAGGATTAACCCCTAACGTGACTTGCATCAGAAGTGAAACTAAAAAAAAGGCTCAGCTCCAGCTGAGCCAGGAGTCAATCATGACAGTTTGTCACATTGTTCTTTTTTTTTTTTGCCTTCCTCTGGATCAACATGTTAGGCTACGGGTTGAACTAGATGGACTTAGGGGTACTTTGCACCCTGCGACATCGCAAGCCGATGCTGCGATGTCGAGCGCGATAGTCCCCGCCCCCGTCGCAGCAGCGATATCTTGTGATTGCTGGCATAGCGAACATTATCGCTACACCAGCTTCACATACACTCACCTGCCCTGCGAGGTCGCTCTGGCCGGCGACCCGCCTCCTTCCTAAGGGGGCGGGTCGTGTGGCATCACAGCGACGTCAGAAGGCAGGCGGCCCATAGCAGCGGAGGGGCGGAGATGAGCAGGATGTAAACATCCCACCCACCTCCTTCCTTCCACATTGCAGCCGAGACGCAGGTAGGAGATGTTCCTCGCTCCTGCGGCTTCATACACAGCGATGTGTGCTGCCGCAGGAACGAGGAACTACATCGTACCTGTCGCGGTATTATGGAAATGGACCCTACACCGATCATACGATAACGACGCTTTTGCGCTCGTTAATCGTATCAAAAAGGATTTGCACACTACGATATCGACTGCGACGCCAAATGTGCGTCACTTTCGATTTGACCCCACCGACATCGCACCTGCGATGTCGTAGTGTGCAAAGCCACCCTTAGGCGGGCTTTGCACGTTGTGACATCGCAAGCCGATGCTGCGATGTCCCACGCGATAGTCCCCGCCCCCGTCGCAGGTACAATATCGTGTGCTAGCTGGCGTAGCGAAAATTATCGCTATGCCAGCTCACATGCACTCACCTGCCCTGCGACCGTCGCTCTGGCCGGCGACCCGCCTCCTTCCTTAGGGGGCGGGTCATGCGGCGTCATAGCGACATCACACGGCAGGCGGCCAATAGGGGCGGAGATGAACAGGATGTAAACATCCCGCTCACCTCCGTCCTTCCGCATAGTCGCCGGCGGCAGGTAAGCAAATGTTCCTCACTCCTGCGGCTTCACACACAGCGATGTTGGAAATGTCGGTGAATGCAACGATGATACGATAACGACGTTTTTGCGCTTGTTCATCGTATCATCTAGCATTTACACAGTACGATGTCGAAAGTGACGCCGATTTGACCCCACCGACATCGCATGTGCGATGTCGCAACGTGCAAAGCCGCCCTTAGAGTCTCCCTTCAACCTTAAAAAACTATGATACTATGGTACTACATTTCTAATTGGGGGCATTTGCTAATATTATTTATTATTATTATTATTATTATTATTCCTACTACATATTGAGATAGAATCTTGGAGATGGGAATACCCCTTTAAGCAAAGATTGTGACAAAATCATCATTCTTATAACTTTTAGATTTGGCTGACATTGACTAGATAATTGTTAGACCCAATTACAAGAGCAAAACGAGAGCTCAATATATAAACAGTGTATCTTTCAGAATCGCATGCTGTATTTGTCACTAACATGTCCTTTGTAATATGTTTGTGTAGTGTGACTCAACAGAGTCTATCAATGCACGTCATGAAAAAACATCCACTATGAAAGATCAGAACGCAAATATCACATCCATCAAGAACCAGGAGTCAGGTACAGTAGAAATGTTCCTCTGATTATTATGTTACAATTTCTTCAGTACTGCATCAGCAGCTCCTGACATAAGGTTTTATGTTTAGGGTATAAAACTTTTCTATTGTAACTAATTGACAAAAACACAGTGAGAAAAAAAAATTCTGCATGTGACTTGGACCTGGACACTCAAATGCCCAAAGTTTGTGCAGATATAGGGGCTGATATATGCCAGAATTCTGGTGTAAACTCGGAAGTTGTGCAAAAATACTGTGACTTTTGGTATTTTCATACCAGTTTTGGCCACTTTCACCAAATTGAGCAGGCCTGGCTGTGGATTTGTCCATATATCTAATTCCTGAAAAGGTATGCCGCTCCCTATACATCTCTTGCGCAGGCACACGCCTTTTAAGACATGTGCCTCATTCATTAAGTAGAATTCGTCTCAGAAAGCATCACTTCAGCATTTTTTTTATTTTTTTCCCACTAGAATGATGCTTTTAATCTAAGGTCCCTGACCTTACTCTTATTCTCACCCTCCGGCGTTTCACTTTTTTTAGCGTCGCGCTGGTCCCACTGCACTATTTTGTGCCTGGAATTTCTAACTGACCAAAAGTCAGAAGTCACACCACAAGTTCTCAATGAATCTCTATGAGAACCAGAACAAGGCTGTCATAGACTTGCATTAAAGAGTGACCTCTGGCTCGTGCTATGAAACATTGGAGCTGCCAGCAAGTCACAAATCCCAGGAGACCAACGGGAGTGTCGGTGATAGAGGATGAAGACGCTGGAGTATGAGTATAAGAATAGTGTCAAGGACCTTAAATTAAAAGCACCATTCCAGGGCTGAAAAAAAACCCGCTGGTGTGGTGCTTTAATTTGGTGAATCTACGATCATTAAAGGGAACCTGTCACCTGTTTTGGGGCCTATAAACTGCGGCCACCACCAGTGGGCTCTTATATACAGCATTCTAACATGCTGTATATAAGAGCCCAGGCCGCTATGTAGAGTGTAAAAAACACTTTATAATACTCATCTAGGGGGTCGGTGAGGAGCAGATGGGTCAGATGGGCGTCTCCGTTTTCCGGTACTGGCGCTTCCTCTTTCGGCCATCTTTGTCCTCCGTCTTTTGAAGCTAGAGTGGATGACGCGTCCGATGTCATCCACAATAGCCGGCATTGGGCATTGAGGTTCCACACATGCACACTACAGTACTTTGATCTGCCCTACTCAGGGCAGATCAAAGTGCGCCTGCGCAGGACCTCAGTGTTGGCTTGTGTTGATGACATAGGATGCGTCATCCACACTAGCTTCAGAAGACGGAAGACCAAGATGGCCGAAAGAGGTTGCGCCGTTATCGGAAAACGAAGACAACCATTTGACCCATTTGCTCTGCACCGATCGTTTAGGTAAGTATTATAAAGTGTTTTTTATGTTATACCCAGCGGCCTGGGCTCTTATATACAGCATGTTAGAATGCTGTATATAAGAACCTGGTGGTGGTGGCCGCAGCTTATAGGCCCCAAATCTGGTGACAGGTTCCCTTTAAGAATGGCGTGTACAATTCTGGTCTTTTATGAATCGACCCCTTATTGTTTGCATGAGAGCTCACATTCTGACATGGGTATGACTGAATGCGAATATCGGGATAGTCTGAGTGGAGGCACTGGTTGCTGTTATTATGCATTTCTCTATTTTTTAAAAAAATCCAAGTGCTGAGAAAGTGCCTATTAGTCAGTAAAAAGCCTTCCTATTGAATGTGATTTGAGCATAATTTAAATGGAGTTCTCCTATGAAAAGCATTATTTGAAATGAAATAGGGCATATCAAATGAAGTCTATTTTCAATATACAGTTTTTAAAAATAATGTGCACTTTTGAATATAGTAGTAGAAGAAGGTATCCGGCTCACCGACAATTTTCCCACTGCATTTAGTAGCACAGATGGTGGTTCTGCCACAGCTAGTAATGCGGATAAGAAAAGGATGAATCCAGCTCATCAGATATTCTCATGTGAGTCCGATGAGCGGGATTCATGCTTTTCTTATCCACAATTTTGTATATACATATATACACTACATTTTTCTCTGTGGTAGTCCCCCTGCTTATTCTCCTGTACCCGTAGTGTTGGTTTACCCTTTCCAGTAGGTTCATGTTGATGACCCATTCTTTTTTTAGGCCTAAGACACACATCCGTGCCTCCGGTACGTGTTTGGCAGTTTTTTCACGTACCGGCGGCACGGAGACACATAGACCTATGTTTTCAATATATTTTGGACACACGTAAGTATTTTGGAACGGAACATGTATCCATTCCGTACTTACGTGCGTCCGTGATTTTCTCACGCTGACATATCCACGTATTCTCCAGCATCACGAGTGTCACACGGCCCGCACCTGTACCACACGGATGTAGTGTGGATGCGGTTCCGTGTGACATGCGCCGGAGAACACGTGTCATTAATTTAAAAATAAAAAAAAACACATACTCACCTCCACCAGCCCCGCAGATTCTTCCGCTGCAAAATGTTCCTGCCGGCTGCCGTTCGTTATGAGCGTGTAAAGGAGGTGGCTGAGCTGTCACGGGCGCTAATCTCCACCCCTCCGCTCAGCCGGAAGCAGCGTCAGCGGGGAGTGGGCGGGGCTGGAGCCGAAGATCAGAACCCTGGACAGCAGCGCGGACCATGTGAGTATGCAAATTACCGGTTATCCGTGTGCTATCGCAGATAGCACACGGAGAATACATGTGGACCGCACGTACCCGAGACACGTACTTACCACACGCAACACACAGGGAAAATACGTGTCTCGCGGCACGTGCGTCTTTTTAACGGATGTGTGTTGGAGGCCTTAGGAAAGGTCATTAATATCATATGAAGTAATGACAGTGGCAGCCAGCTGTTCTTCCACACTTCCGCACTTCCGGAGCTGAATTCGGCTGTGTAGCGACTGCTCCCGAGTTCTGCAGAACGGCCCCATGGCCCAGTCGGACCCGTCTGTGGCTGTTGCGCAGTTGATGGAGCTGTGCTTTTCAGCTTCATAACGGCCAGCATTTGGCTGCCCCAGCACCAACAACAGCAGATCAGAGGGGGTGTCAGGTGTTGGACCCCCACTGATCTGACATTAAAGACCCATCTGTAGGATAGGTCATCAGTATAAAAGTGGAGTACATCTTTTAAATAATGACGTGTGTTGTTCCAAAGATTTTCACTCTTTTTTCCCAATTTCTAGGATAAACCCTTTATTAAAAATGCCCAGCCCCCTTAAAATACAGTTAATAGTGTACATCTCATGCATGGGGTGTAAGCCTTCTCAATAAAATTATCCCTGGAGAGTGAGCATAATGGAAAATACATCTAAAATATAATGACTGTAATTATGTTTTAAGTGTAATTTTCCTGTCACCACATTCTTTTGTGTTCTGCTTATATAATTGTTATTAATAAAGCGGCTTTACCTACTACAAAGCTTCATTTTATGCTGCTGATACAAGAGGGAGATGAATTTAACACCTACTCATTATCAGTAATTCTTTCTATATCGGGCACCATCTCTTGAATTAGGTACCTACTATGCTCATAAATATTCATACATTCTCCACCAAAGTAGCCACAGATTACATTGTCAATATTAGTTATCTTTCTAGTGGATATGCAATACAATTTTGTCAGAACTCATTTCCACTTCCATATCTCCCATGTACTGTAATGAAGAGTGTGGTTCGTGTATAGTCCAGCCAGCTCCAATCATGAAGCCATAAAAGATATTCTTTGAGAAATCCTTTAAAATGACACTCACAGACACCAACTGGTAAGATATCTTTGTTTATTGGTATCTGACTGTCCTCAATCACCTGGCTGTCAGTACCTTTTTTTGAGAAAGGTATTATTGGGTCAAATCACGTGGCTGCTACCAAAAATCTCTTGCAGTTTTTGTATGTACCAGAATCACAGACATACGCAGGCCCATTAAAATCAATGGGTCTGCGTACACATTAGTAATTTCTCACTAACCGTGTTTCCATGCGGCGTACACGCTTGTCAGTGTGTTCTGTACGGAGACAAATCCATTTTTTTCTGGCATCACTGATGTCCCACAGACTACACAATGGTGTGATCCGTGAAACACATACCAGTAAAATCACATACATTTAAAATAAAAAGCTTTTTATACTCACCTTCTCCAGCGATGCTGTCTTCAGCCGCTGCTGTCTCTGCTTCCAGGCCAGCTAATTATGCTCATGCATATGCACTGCACAGCTGACTCAGAAGTGGCTGCATTAGGGAGACAGTGGCGGCCAGACACAGCATTGCGGGATATATCAGCACCACGGACAGCAGCGGCATGGACAGGTGAGTATAAGTGCCTGATCTCCGTGTATTATCACAGATAGCACACAGAGATTACGGGGGGACATACACACCTTTATCACGTCAGTGAAAAACTTGTGTTTCTTCAGCGCTCTATTGGGAGACCCAGACGATTGGGGTATAGCTACTGCCCTCCGGAGGCCACACAAAGCACTACACTAAAAAGTGCAAGGCCCCTCCCCTTCTGGCTATACCCCCCCGTGGTAACACGGGTTCTCCAGTTTTCAAGCTTTGTGCGAAGGAGGTCAGACATCCACGCATAGCTCCACAGATTTTAGTCAGCAGTAGCTGCTGACTATTTCGGATGGAAGAAAAGAGGGCCCATATAGGGCCCCCAGCATGCTCCCTTCTCACCCGTGGATGGTGTTGTAAGGTTGAGGTACCTATTGCTGGTACAGGGGCTGGAGCCCCACATGCTGTTTTCATTCCACATCCCCCTTGTAGGGCTCTGTGGAAGTGGGATCCTGCCGGCCTCTAAGCTCTGACGCCGGGCTCCATCCACAGACCCAGTTGAACCTGATGGATACGGAGCAGGAGTACAATCAGGGACATGGCCCTGCATCATACAGGTACTCTGTGTCCCCGGCAGGCACAGACACACTCCGGGCTGGCTGGGTGTTGTAGTGCGCCGGGGACCGTAACGTTGGAGTTAGTGTTCCTACAGTTTACTGGGGGACTTGGTGTTGTGGGAACGTAGCGCCGACCCCCACTGGACCGGGCGGCGCTGCTGTGACTTGTGGTGCGCCGGGGACACGCCGACCGCGCTTTTACGGCGGCGGCGTTTATAAATCCAGTCCCCGGCTTTTGCGGCCTAGCTCCGCTTCGTTCCCGCCCCCCACCCTGTCAATCAGGGTAGGGGAGAGACGCTGTTTCGCAGCAGCGACGAGGGCTGGAGCCTGATTTACATGCTCCAGCCCTCTCACTAGGCACAGAGGGAAGCAGGCTTCCCGCTCTTAGTCAGGAACGCCCAGGGCCCGCCCCCCCCTCCTCTCCCAGGACGCCGGCAGCCATTACATGCAGTCTGGCTGGAGGAAGGACGCAAGGCTCTGGGAGACCTGGACTAGGGGGCTTTTGGAGAACACACACCCGCTCTTAAGCGGGCGGTAAGCGGCTTTTCAGCTGGCCCCTCTAGTGCCTCAGTGTGTATTGGTGTACTGTGTCACCAGATATATATATTTAGTTATTTATTGCACTGTGAGGTCGCTTCCTGGCTGAACCCCAGATCGCTCTGAGGAGGCAGCAACATGTCATCCACAAAACGCAAGGCTGCCAAGGCTAGGGCTGTGTACACTGCGTGTGCTGCATGTGGGGCTGCTCTACCAGCAGGTTCCAAAGACCCCCATTGTGTGCAATGCTCAGATCCGGTGCTGCTTCGCCAGCCGGAGTCCGGAGGGGTAGTGACCCAGGCTGAGACGCTTGTAAGTCCTGCCCCGGTGTCAGGGACAGACTTTGCAGTTTTTGCTGATGGAATGTCTGTGACTATGGCAAAGATCCTTGAAACTTTGCAATCCATGTCTGGGGCTCAGTCTATGGACACGGCGAGGTCTCTGTCCTCTAATCCCCCTCAGTTGGAATTAGTCCAGACTGCAAGGGGGTCCCCGGCTTCCCAGGCTGAGTATTATGACTCAGATGATAGCCCCAGCCACCCTAAGCGAGCTCGCTGGGAAAGACCCTCAACGTCATCACACTGCTCAGGGTCTCAGCGCAATCAGTCGCCCTGTGATGCGTCTGAAGAGAGTGATCAGGAGTCTTATCCTGGAACCCCTCTCAATCTGGATACCCCGGATGGGGACGCCATGGTAAACGATCTTATCTCAGCCATCAATAGACTGTTGGATATTTCTCCCCCAGCTCCTTCTGCAGAGGAGGCAGCTGCAGAGCAGGAGAAGTTTCGTTTCCTCTATCCCAAGCGTAAATTGAGTGCTTTCTTGGATCACTCTGACTTCAGAGAATCAATCCAGAAACACGACGCTCATCCAGAAAGGCGTTTCTCTAAACGTTCTAAGGATACACGTTTTCCTTTCCCCCCTGATGTGGTCAAGCGCTGGACCCAGTGTCCAAAAGTAGACCCCCCGATTTCCAAACTTGCAGCTAGATCCATAGTTGCAGTGGAGGATGGCGCTTCACTTAAGGATGCCAATGACAGACAGATGGACCTTTGGTTAAAATCTGTCTATGAAGCTATCGGCGCGTCGTTTGCTCCAGCATTCGCAGCCGTATGGGCACTCCAAGCTATTTCAGCTGGTTTAGCAAAAGTGGATGCTATCATACATCCAGCGGCGCCGCAAGTGGCGTCCCTTACCTCGCAGATGTCTGCGTTTGCGGCTTACGCTATCAATGCGGTCCTAGAATCTACCAGCCGCACCTCAATGGCGTCCGCCAATTCGGTAGTTTTGCGCAGAGCCTTGTGGTTAAAGGACTGGAAAGCAGATGCTGGTTCCAAAAAATGTTTAACCAGCTTGCCTTTATCTAGAGATAGACTGTTTGGCGAGCCATTGGCTGACATCATTAAACAGTCCAAGGGTAAAGACTCTTCCTTACCTCAGCCCAGATCAAGCAAACCTCAGCAGAAAAAATGGCAGCAGAGGTTTCAGTCCTTTCGAGGTTCGGGCAAGACACAATTCTCCTCGTCCAAAGGGACTCAGAGGACGCAAAGAGTCTCAGATTCCTGGCGGGCTCACGCATGCCCCAAGAAAGCAAATGGAGGAACCGCTTCCAAAGCGGCTACCTCATGACTTCCAGCCCCCCCCCCTCCGCATCTCCGGTTGGGGGCAGGCTCTCCCGCTTTTCCGACATTTGGACGTCACAGGTCAAAGACCGGTGGGTGACAAACATTTTGTCTCGCGGGTACAGAATCGAGTTCAGTTCTCGTCCTCCAGCTCGGTTCTTCAGAACCTCCCCACATCCAGACCGAGCAGATGCCCTGCTGCAGGCGGTGGACTCCCTAAGAGCGGAAGGAGTAGTGGTTCCTGTACCGCCTCAGGAACAAGGGCGAGGGTTTTACTCCAATCTCTTTGTGGTTCCAAAAAAGGACGGCTCGTTCCGTCCTGTTCTGGATCTAAAGCTGCTCAACAAACATGTGCACACCAGACGGTTCCGGATGGAAACCCTCCGCTCTGTCGTTGCCTCAATGTCTCAAGGAGACTTCCTTGCCTCAATAGACATCAAAGATGCTTATCTCCACGTGCCAATTGCTACAGAACATCAACGTTTTCTACGTTTTGTGATAGGAAACGACCATCTTCAGTTCGTAGCCCTGCCATTCGGTCTGGCGACAGCCCCCCGGGTCTTCACCAAGGTCATGGCAGCGGTGGTAGCAGTCTTGCACTCTCAGGGACACTCGGTGATCCCTTACCTAGACGATCTACTTGTCAAGGCATCCTCTCAAGAGGCATGCCAACTCAGTCTACATGCTACGCTGGAGACTCTACAGACGTTCGGATGGATCATCAACTTTCCAAAGTCGAATCTGTCACCGTCACAGTCGCTAACGTATCTTGGCATGGAGTTTCATACTCGAGCAGCGAGAGTGAAGCTTCCGCTGAACAAGCAGCGGTCCCTACAGACAGGGGTGCAATCCCTCCTTCAAGGCCAGTCGCACCCCTTACGGCGCCTCATGCACTTCCTCGGGAAGATGGTGGCAGCCATGGAAGCAGTTCCCTTTGCGCAGTTTCATCTGCGCCCACTTCAATGGGACATTCTCCGCCAATGGGACGGGAAGTCAACGTCCCTGGACAGGAAAGTCTCTCTCTCCCAGACGGCCAAGGACTCTCTACAATGGTGGCTCCTTCCCACCTCATTGTCTCAGGGAAGATCCTTCCTGCCCCCATCCTGGGCAGTGGTCACGACAGATGCGAGTCTGTCAGGGTGGGGAGCAGTGTTTCTCCACCACAGGGCCCAGGGGACGTGGACTCCGCAGGAGTCCACCCTTCAGATCAATGTTCTGGAAATCAGGGCAGTGTATCTTGCCCTACTGGCCTTCCAACAGTGGCTGGAAGGGAAGCAGATCCGAATCCAGTCGGACAACTCCACAGCGGTGGCATACATCAATCACCAAGGAGGGACGCGCAGTCGGCAAGCATTCCAAGAAGTCCGGCGCATTCTAATGTGGGTGGAGGACACAGCCTCCACCATATCCGCGGTTCACATCCCAGGCGTAGAAAATTGGGAAGCAGACTTCCTCAGTCGCCAGGGCATGGACGCAGGGGAGTGGTCCCTTCACCCGGACGTGTTTCAGGAAATCTGTCGCCGATGGGGAGTGCCGGACGTCGACCTAATGGCGTCCCGGCACAACAACAAGGTCCCGGCATTCATGGCGAGGTCGCGCGATCAAAGAGCTCTGGCGGCAGACGCATTAGTTCAAGATTGGTCGCAGTTTCGGCTCCCATACGTCTTCCCACCTCTGGCACTCTTGCCCAGAGTGTTACGCAAGATCAGATCCGATTGCAGCCGCGTCATACTCGTCGCCCCAGACTGGCCGAGGAGATCGTGGTATCCGGATCTGTGGCATCTCACGGTCGGTCGACCGTGGTCACTGCCAGACCGACCAGACTTACTGTCCCAAGGGCCGTTTTTCCATCAGAATTCTGCGGCCCTGAACCTGACTGTGTGGCCATTGAGTCCTGGATCCTAGCGTCCGCAGGATTATCTCAAGGAGTCGTAGCCACAATGAGACAAGCTAGGAAGTCAACGTCTGCTAAGATCTACCACAGAACGTGGAAGATTTTCTTATCCTGGTGCTCTGCACAGAGAGTATCCCCTTGGCCATTTGCATTGCCTACCTTTCTTTCCTTCCTGCAATCGGGGTTGGAAAAGGGCTTGTCGCTCAGCTCCCTTAAAGGGCAAGTCTCGGCACTATCCGTGTTTTTTCAGAAGCGTCTAGCACGTCTTCCTAAGGTGCGCACGTTCCTGCAGGGGGTCTGTCATATTGTGCCCCCGTACAGGCGGCCGTTAGATCCATGGGATCTGAACAGGGTACTAGTTGCTCTCCAGAAGCCGCCTTTCGAGCCTCTGAAGGAAGTTTCCTTTTCTCGCCTGTCACAGAAAGTGGCGTTTCTTGTTGCGATCACATCGCTTCGGCGAGTGTCGGAGCTGGCAGCTCTGTCATCCAAGGCTCCCTTCCTGGTGTTCCACCAGGACAAGGTAGTGCTGCGCCCCATTCCGGAGTTTCTCCCTAAGGTCGTATCCTCGTTTCATCTTAATCAGGATATATCCTTGCCTTCCTTTTGTCCTCATCCGGTTCACCGGTATGAAAAGGACTTACGTTTGCTAGATCTGGTGAGAGCACTCAGAATCTACATTTCCCGCACGGCGCCCATGCGCCGTTCCGATGCACTTTTTGTCCTTGTCGCTGGTCCGCGCAAGGGGTTGCAGGCTTCTAAAGCCACCCTGGCTCGATGGATCAAAGAACCAATTCTAGAGGCTTACCGTTCTGCGGGGCTTCCGGTTCCTTCAGGGCTAAAAGCCCACTCAACCAGAGCCGTGGGTGCGTCCTGGGCATTACGACACCAGGCTTCGGCTCAACAAGTGTGCCAGGCAGCTACCTGGTCGAGTCTGCACACTTTCACCAAGCATTATCAGGTGCATACCTATGCTTCGGCGGATGCCAGCTTAGGTAGAAGAGTCCTGCAGGCGGCAGTGACACCCCCGTAGGGGAGGGCTGTTTTGCAGCTCTAACATGAGGTATCTCTTTACCCACCCAGGGACAGCTTTTGGACGTCCCAATCGTCTGGGTCTCCCAATAGAGCGCTGAAGAAGAAGGGAATTTTGTTACTTACCGTAAATTCCTTTTCTTCTAGCTCTTATTGGGAGACCCAGCACCCGCCCTGTTGTCCTTCGGGATTTTTTTGTTGTTTGCGGGTACACATGTTGTTCATGTTGAACGGTTTTTTCAGTTCTCCGACGTTATTCGGAGTTAATTTGTTTAAACCAGTTATTGGCTTCCTCCTTCTTGCTTTGGCACTAAAACTGGAGAACCCGTGTTACCACGGGGGGGTATAGCCAGAAGGGGAGGGGCCTTGCACTTTTTAGTGTAGTGCTTTGTGTGGCCTCCGGAGGGCAGTAGCTATACCCCAATCGTCTGGGTCTCCCAATAAGAGCTAGAAGAAAAGGAATTTACGGTAAGTAACAAAATTCCCTTCTTTTCACTGACGTGTGAAGGGGCCTTAAAGAGAACCTTTCACCAGTTTTAGCAGGTTAAATTGACCACACAGTGAACTAGTGGCTGCAGACCTGAATAAATTGTAGCATTTTTTTTTTTCATTTCTTCTCTTTATTGTTGAGATAATAGCTTGTAAATTTTAGGGTGTATTATCATTGGTTAGTCCAAATGGGCGTTACAGAAAAATTCTGTCCTTTTTTCCTTGCATATGTTTGACCAATCATAAGCAGGCATCAGCATACTAGGGAAAGAAGAACAAACCATAACAATAGCTTAGAACAGTTTTCTCAGTATGAGATGTAATGACAGACAGCCCTACTTTCCTCATTGTAATCAAACACAGCTCTACAGTGAAACCAAAGAGTGTGATTACATCCCCCCCACACTGACTGCTGTGGATTGAAAGCTAAAAAGTGTCTGTAATCACACTCATCCCTAATCTGCTCCAGCTTTGCTGTGAGATGAGCGAGTAGTGCAGGTTGTCTGTCATTACATGTCTCACACAGGAGAATTTGCTCTCTCCACTGATTTCTTGCAGAGCTGTTTATAATTACAAAGTGAAAAAGCTGTGGAAAGATAAGGCGCAAATAGGGTCTTACCCGGTAAAACACGTGGGGGGTGGATGTTGGTAGGAACACTCACCTGGTGGGGTTGTGCCAGTCACAACCCCTTAAAGGGAACCTGTCATCAGAAATTTCGCCCAAAAGCTAAAAGCTTCCCCCTCTGCAGCTCCTGGGCTGCATTCTAGGAAGGTCCCTGTTATTATTGTGCCCCCTGTGAGACCAAAATAAAGCCTTTATAAAGTGCTACCTTTTTGTATGCAGCTTCTGTAAATGTGACACGGGGGCGGGCTCTCTGGCGTCCATTATTCTGCCTCCTGGTCCTGTATGCCACCCCCATCGCTCCTTTCCATATCTGATGCACCGCCCACTGCTCCAGCCATCCCCGCGCATGCCCAGTGCCAGTCTCACAGGACTGAGCAGTGTGACCGCTGGTGACGTGTGCGCAGGCAAGTGATTATGGGCGGGACTGTGACTGTTATCAGCAAGTACCCGCCCATAATCTCGTGAGCGCGCAAACCTCTCCAGCGGTCACACTGAGCTCAGTGTAGATGCTAGACTGTATGGGCTGCTTCCAGGGATGACGTCCCTTTGTCACGTGATAGGGGCGTGTTCAAAATACTATCACGTGACAAAGGGACGTCATCCCTGGAAGCAGCCCATACAGTCTAGCATCTACACTGAGCTCAGTGTGACCGCTGGAGAGGTTAGCGCGCTCACGAGATTATGGGCGGGTACTTGCTGATAACAGTCTCAGTCCCGCCCATAATCACTTGCCTGCGCACACGTCACCAGCGGTCACACTGCTCAGTCCTGTGAGACTGGCACTGGGCATGCGCGGGGATGGCTGGAGCAGTGGGCGGTGCATCAGATATGGAAAGGAGCGATGGGGGCGGCATACAGGACCAGGAGGCAGAATAATGGACGCCAGAGAGCCCGCCCCCGTGTCACATTTACAGAAGCTGCATACAAAAAGGTAGCACTTTATAAAGGCTTTATTTTGGTCTCACAGGGGGCACAATAATAACAGGGACCTTCCTAGAATGCAGCCCAGGAGCTGCAGAGGGGGAAGCTTTTAGCTTTTGGGCGAAATTTCTGATGACAGGTTCCCTTTAACATGCATGCAAATTACGTAGAGATGGTGTGGGAGGCAGCGGTCCCGCAGTAAGGAGACAATTCAAAGGCATTAGAAATGCAGGTTTAAATCCGTGCCAAACCACAGGAGTCCAGATGTTGTTAGTAATTCCCTTTTCTTTATTAACACAGGTCTATGCGTTTCAGCGACATATCCGTCCCCTTCCTCAGGACAATGTACAGAGAATACTAAGTTAGTATTCTCTGTACATTGTCCTGAGGAAGAGGACGGATATGTCCCTGAAACGTGTAGACCTGTGTTAATAAAGAAAAGGGATTTACTAACAACATCTGGACTCCTGTGGTTTGGCGCGGATTTAAACCTGCATTTCTCCTGCCTTTGAATTGTATAATTACAAAGTGTCAGGAACAAAGCAAACATGAGTATGATTACAAACACCTTTCAGATTTCATTTCATGGCATTCAGAGTGGGGGGATGTGCATTACAGTAAACCTGAGCTTTCTCTCATTACAAATACTTCTAAGAGATCTCTTTTAACAATGCTTTGAGCTCTGCTGTACTGCTCTTCTCCACAATGACTGTCCTGAGATGAAAACTGTTGTATGTTAACATTCCTTTCTGCTCTACTTCCATCACTTTGTACTCAAACAGAGCTCTACAGTGAAATAAGTGAGAACAGACTTTCTGTCATTACTTGTCTCACAGAAGAGAAAGCTTGTACTAAGCTTTTGTAAGGGTGTGTTCTTCTTTCCCCTGTATGTTGCTGCTTGCTTATGATTGGTCAACCTGATGCAGGAGAAGAAGTAAACTCCCCTAATAACAAATCTTTCCTAACACCTAGTTGAACTATATTATAAACTAAACTTTACTAGCTAACATCTCTGCATTGTAGAGAATACATTTAAAAAAGTAATAAAAAACTAGATTTTACGCAGCTCTGCAGCCACTACTTGATGATGTGGCCAGATTAAGATGCTCAAACTGGTTCCTCTTTAAGTGATTGAAGCATTTCGGCTTAATCATTCTACCTCTTACCTCAGCACATATTAGGAGCTGTAAAATGACCAAGATGTTCCCTGCTACATTTATAATGACAATCTATAATATTGATATATACCTTTATTGCAGGGTCTGATGAAAGTGCACTGCCTGCACCTCAGGGTTCACTGAACAAAACTGGTAAGCAATTTGTCATGAAGTTGCATTTTAGAAATTGGTAAGGAATACAAAATATGTTTTGTTCACCAGACCAAACATTCACATTTATTAATGCTCATCACAGATCTGTCACCTAAATAGGGTGCGCTATACACAGCAAACTGAGAGAATACAGTTTTTATTTAGTAGTATTTTGACTAATATTTGGGGAGTTTTAAAGGGCCCCGCATTTTTTGGTACACACAGTTGGCTAAATATAAGTATGATTCCACCTGTCCCAGTTTATAGAAGGCAACTTTGAGATCTTTTGAATATTTTTAGTTCATATTTAGATATTTGTAATTCAAAAAGGGATTTTTAATTATGTTTTTAAGTTTCTAATATTCTATTATTTTATTACTAATATTTTATGAAAATACTTTTTTTTCTTGGTTGATATCATTGAAAGCTTTGTGCTATAGCAACTACTGTAAGTGCTCAAATTATGCTACATTTTCCCTAATGGGTAAACTGCATTGGGGGAATTTATACAGGGATAATAATTAGTATTGCTTTAGAACCGATCTTCCTACTCAAATCAGGTAAAGAAAGTGGCTGTCATTGTTAGCCATTCTGGAGGCTATGAAGATCTATGTTTGGTCACATAGTCACCCATCGTTTCTGCAAACTATTCAGTTTTCTCTCTTCTGTCCATCCCATCATTCCTTATCTGTCACTTCTTTGTGTTCTTTCTGGGATTAATGCAAAAAGACAATGCAAACTTACAGCAAGATAGAAAGCCTCTCTTGACAGATACCATATATGAGCTAAAAGAGCAAGAGCATCTTCTGTTCTGGCTCACTCATAATACATGGATGACCAGTCATTGAATAAGTGACATTTTATATCACTTTATACTGCGTTATATATAATTCCTGCTAGATAAGGCTTCCTGCACCACAATCTCCTATGAGAATGTAACTCATTTCAGGAAATTAATTTAAATGGATACAATATTTAAGCAGAAAACAGTAATACTAAAAATGTAAATAATATTAGTGAATCATGAAGAACCTTAAAAATTATCCTTTGTATTAAGCCCTTAAGTTTTTTGCTATGTAATTTGAAGATAGCATGCTGAAGGAGTTAAAACACAGATTTCAGCTATGGCTCTCTTATGAAGGTTTATGTTGTTGTTTACTAGCAATGTTTATTTGAGGACCAGGATATTATTATTGCTTGAACTATATTACCTTGTGCCTGGTAGTCCAACACCCCCTTTGTTGTGATTAGCAGCTATAGACATTGTACATAGAGAGCCTAGTGTGGGTGGAGGCACCTTTTTCAACTCAGCTGCATTGCTACATCAAAAAACTCCTATTGTGTCAGAACCACTAAACGCAGTAAACTAAATGATACATTGTTAGATTCAGGGTCTCTCTGCCCACATGCTGTGCTCAGATGAGGTAGCAAAAACTTGCTGACAGAATGTTATGCTTGTGGGGCGAGCACAGGATTAGTGGGTCCACTGGACTGAAGGCACTGTTCACTTGCCTGGAGGAGCAAACAGGACTGGCTGGCGAGTTTTCACTATCGCCACCGATGGCAATAAGGTCCCGCGGTGGTAAGCGACCTGCAAAGGTCAGTCCCAGGGGATCTGCGGTACCTTGGTACCTGGTGCCATGCGTACAATACAGTCTCTGAGGATTGCAACAGCAGCAGCAGCTGGTGTCGTGGATTTGGTCGGTATGGATGGATGTGATTGCTGTGGCCAGTGGGGATACTTGCGGCAGCAGGTACCGTGGGAGGTAGATGTAGTGGGCACTTGCAGCAGCAGATATCGTGGTGGTAGCTGGCCAACGTGGATGTTTGTAGCAGTAGCAGCAGATTAGAAGTGCACTGAAGCACAAACACAGATCAGCAGCAGAATGTAGCTCAGTAACAGCAGCAGAGACAGCAGCACTGAAGACCTGAGAAATACCAATGTAACTAGGTCGTTGCCCTGGCACCTCCCTTAAGGGGAAGGTGCCTTAAATACCTAAAGCCTCCTGGTTGACCTGAGAAGCACTTGAAGGTCAGGGTGTACTGAACCTTTAAAAAAAGGGGAGTGGTCGAATGTGTACTCTAAGGGAATTCATAGGACGCCTGTGTGATGTTTGCAGGCCCTGGGAGACAGCAGCATGGACCGGGGACAGAGCAGCCACCGCTGGGCTGCCAGGAAAGTGAGAGGGATGGCGTTCCCTCTGGGGGAGGGGTGTAGGACAGGGTGGGAACACTGGCATGGATGTTACACAAATTCCCTATAAAGATATTGACTTTCGGCTCCACACTGTTTATGTGGTGTGTTATTTTCACTCCATTGGTCTGTTAAGCATGTAGGTGAATAGGTAATGGCATGTATGTGATTTTGCTACTAGGAAGTAAATTCTGATACTTCGTGAAGAATAATATGTCAGATGCTCAAGAAACTGTTGTTTCTCGCTGCATTGTGCACGAATTTATGGACGCAACTAGATAGTGGGAACATTTTATATTGATACATTAAATGGTCAAAGATGATAATGCAGTCTAGCTGAAGGTTAAGGCCCCTGCTCATGCAATCCAGCAGAAGAAGGTTAGGGCCCCTGCTCCTGCACTCTATCAGAAGAAGGTTGGGCCTCTGCTCCTGCAATCCAGCAGAAGAAGGTTAGGGCCCCTGCTCCTGCACTCTACCAGAAGAAGGTTGGGCCTCTGCTCCTGTAATCTAGCTGAAGAAGGTTGGTCTTCTGCTCCTGCAATCCAGCAGAAGAAAGTTAGGGCCTCTGCCCCTGCAATCTAGCTGAAGAAGATTAGGGCCCCTGTTCCTGCAATCTAGCAGAAGAAGATTAAGGCCACTGTTCCTACAATCTAGTAGAAGAAGTTTTTTACCTCTGCAATCTATAAGAATAATAGATGTAGCACTCCTGCAGTCTAACAAAAGATGGTATCTCCACCTGGTCCTACAATCTAGCAGATGACAGTTTCTCCCGCTGCTCCCACAATATAGCAAAAGTTAATGTGCCCTGCTCCTGCAATTTAGAAGGAATGGCATTGGTAGCGGCCATCATCTTTTCTGGCCTCCAAACTGCACCATGTGCTCAATATAGTGAGACGAGAAGTAGCAAAGCGTCTAACATGGATCCAGCGATCACTTGATCACCAGCTATCTTTCTTTTTTAGCGGCTGCTGGGTCTTATTAGACCTAGATCAGCTCTGCCAGTGACTGATGTGACAAGGAGGATTGAAGAGGTTAGTGCCAATGGATGCTCTGCTCACAGTGAAAAACTGCACAATAAAAAAATGAGATCTTCATGAGATGTGTTTTTCAACCTCTTGGGAGACATATTGTGAAACAAAAATACATATCAAACATAAGAAGAAAATTTAATAAAAAAATTAATGATAGATTCCCCCCCCCCTAAAAAAAGAAAAGAATAAGAAAAATGTAGTATTGTCTTGTGCAAATTATGCAAAACAAAGCTTTGCTGGGATCCAAATGATTATAGTATCTTGAAGATTTGTTTAATAAGATTATTTCTTGTGAACTTGAACCCTGAAAGTAAAGAAAAGGATAAAAAGACAAAGCCAATCTCATCTAGTATGAGAATATAGTTTATGTAGCAAGTGGTTGCTACAATCAGACAATGTCACTTCTAAATTGGACGGAAGTTACAAAAACAAGCTAAGCTTGGGATTTCTTTAGGCTATGTGCGCACTAGAAAAGTGATTTTTCTCAAGAAAATTTCTTGAGAAACTTCTGGGAGTTGAAGATTACCGCACCTGCGGTAAAAAAAGGCACCAAATCCGCGGCAAAAATGCATGCGTTTTTGCCGCGGTTTTTCCGCAGGTTGGTCCCTGCGTTTTTTTATTCTGTAACTACTGCAATAAATAACATAGATAATAGATAGATAATCGATAGACAGATAATGGATAGAGGGAGAGATGAATAGATGAATAGATAGATAATAGATAGATGAGAAAGACCTATATAATGTCCCCTGCATATTCTAAGCTGGCACCCTTTAGTGACTTTCATGTGGCACTAAAGGGTGCCTAGCCTTGTATTTAGCCATAAAATAAATAAATAATTAAAATAAAAACCACGTGAGGTTCCCCCATCTTTTGTAGCCAGCTAGGGTAAAGCAGATGGCTGCAGCCTGCAGACCACAGCTGGCAGCTTCACCTTGGCTGGTAATCCAAAATAGAGGGCACCCCACGCTTTTATTTTACATTAAATAAATAATTTAAAATAAAAAACGTGGGGTCCCCCCAAATTGGATCACCAGCCAAGGTAAAGCGGACAGCTGTGGTCTGATATTCTCAGACTAGGGAGGTCCACTGTTATTGGACACTCCCCAGTCTAAAAATAGCAGGTCGCAGCCGCCCCAGAAGTGGCGCATGCATTAGACGTGCCAATCCTGGCGCTTCGCCCCAACTCATCCCGTTGACCTGGTGCGTTGGCAAATGAGGTAATATATGGGGTTGATGCCAGATGTGTAATGTCACCTGGCATCAAGCCCTGGGGTTCGTGATGTCACGCGTCTATCCGATACCCGACATCACCAACCCAGTCAGTAAGAAATAAAAAATAGACAACAAAAAAAGTTTTATTTGAAAAAACACTCCCCACATTCCCTCTTTCACCAATTTATTGAAAAAAAACAATCAATTACACGTCCGGCGTAATCCAATAAGGGGGGCGTCCCACGGTGATCCATACCATAGTCACTGTCCCATTCAATGAAGAACAGGATGTTCCCCATTGGCTGGGAGAGCAATGCAGGGACCTGAGCTACCATCAATAGCCCAGGTCACTGCAGGGGATGACGAGCGCTGCTGTCAGGAGGATAGATGAGATCATTACCTGCTGTGATGATCTCCTGTAGTCCTGCCATCAGCGCTGTCACTGCCTTCTATGCCCGCCGCGTTGTCAGCAGTATCGCGAGAGCCCATGACATCACCGCTAGTGACAGTCTCGGGCCGCTCGCGAGACGGGCATAGACAGCAGTGACCGTGGTGACGTCAGGAGGCAGGAGATCATCACAGCAGGTAATGATCTCATCTCACCTCCTGACAGCAGCGCCCGTCATCCCCGCGGCTGCACGCACTGCTGTGTGTCAGTGTCTGCCTGCGCTGCAGGGTGACAAGCTGCTGATACTGCGGGCAGACACTGACACTGCAGGGCTGGCAGCGGCGGGGCTGGAGCGGGACACAGACTGCACGGGCACCCGCCGGACGTCACACGGAAGCGCATCTGTGCGGCGTCCAGGGAGTGTGACGTCTGTGTTTACTCTGCTCCGCTTCCTCTTCTGTCATAATGACATCACTCCCTGCAAAACCGCAGGGAGCGATGAGCATTACCGCAGGTAAATCGCGGCTATACCGGGGGTATACCGCACATCATTTGCTACCTGCGGTATACCCCCGGAATTTCGCAATTACATTACAGTGAATGGAGTGAAATTCGGGGGTATTCCGCAGCTACCTGCGGAAAATAATGGACATGCTCATTTTCTCAAGAAATTTTCTTGAGAAGAATCCGCAGCGTGCGCACAGCTATTTTTTGTTCCCATAGGTTTTGCTGGGAAATGTCTGCAGAAAGATTTCAAACCTTTCTCAAGAAATTTCCGCAGCAAATCTGCGGATAAAGTGGCCTAGTGCGCACATAGCTGTTACATCTCGTGGCTCTCCTGAGGCAAGGACTGAGGCAGTCTCCCATTCCTTGCCTGCCACGAGCATTCCTGCTCAGCAGCGCCGAAGGTCTGCCAGACTGCGCAGTGTGCAGGAGATACCTTCTCAGAGAGGCAGCAGAAGGGTGACACCTAGTGGTTCTCCTGTTACAAGGAGCGAAGCGGTCTCCCATTCCTGGCCTGCCGCAGACTCTCCTGCTCAGCGGCCCCGAAGGTCTGCGAGGCTGCGCAATGTGCAGAGGTGTACTGCTCAGGGAAGCAGTGAGATTCCCGTTATCTCTGCACATTGTGAGACCGAGGATCCCGCCTCTATTTCCCAGAGGCAGGAGGGTGAGCATGTGCAATGCGTGGTGGGTCCTGATTCGCTCACTGACGTCACACGGCTTGATGACAAGGCTGGTGACGTGGTGAATCCTGACTGGCCAGGCTGGGACGTCGTGGACCCTGATTGGGTCAAGTCTGTCATCTCCGCCTCGCGCCCGCCCTCGGGTGGAGCTGCACCTCCTTAAAAGCTCCCCCTGCCATCATGGCGGCGCGCGACCGTCCTTCTATGTTTGGATGTCTGGCAGCGTGCTGCCACGCCACTGCTCAGGCATTACTGTCTCTTGTGGCCTTGGCCCTTGCTGCTCCGGCAGTACCTCGTTTGCAGGCCGTGTTCCTGCCTTGATGCTCCGGCAGTACCCCCGTCAACAGGCCGTGTTCCTGTCCCAGGTGAGCTCCTCAAGTCTCCTTTGGACTCACCTGGTTATTGAAAGCACACGTGCGTGGGCACCTCTGTGCTACCCTCGTGCCATATTCTCGTGACTTCCACTGGCACACGTGCGTGGGCACCTCTGTGCTTCCCCGTGCAACAGGTACACCGAGCCGTGAGATCTGTGCCATACAACCCTCACGGGTTAGGGCAGATCGGTGTACATAGATCGTCTGTGACATTCCAGACGATCGCTAGCAGCAACCCGCTCACTCTTCACCCACCATAGCGGCGGTCCCTTACACCGCACAGTGGACCTTGACCGGCGGAAGCAGTCCATTTCCCATCTTGGCAAGCTTCCCCGGGTCCCTCTCGTAACATTACGGTCGCGCCAAAGGTCTGGCTATGGCTGAAGAGCAGCAGCAGTTGCTGCGTTATGTGCAGCAGTTGGAGTCACGATTGGCAGCAGTGGAGCAGTCTTCCTCCGATAAGACTACTCTGACGACAGTCGCCACCCAGGCGGCTACCCAGGCTGTGCTATTGGGCGGAAGGTCTCCTCGCCTTGCTCTTCCAGAGCGCTTTAGCGGCAACAGCTCTGAGTGCCGTGGTTTTATAAACCAGGTTACCACCTACTTAGAGCTGTCCGCGACTCTTTACGCTACCGAGAAGGCGAAGGTAGCCTTCGTCCAGTCCCTGCTCACAGGGAGAGCGCTGAAGTGGTCCACGCCGTTGTGGGAGCGCGGAGATCGTGTGGTGAATAACTTAGCAGCTTATCTTGGGGCCATGAGAATGGTGTTCCTCGGGCCTCAAGTCACCCACGATTCCGCGCTGCGCCTCCTACGACTTCGGCAAGGGTCTGCTTCAGTCGGGGACTTTGCTGTACATTTTAGGACACTGGCTGCAGAGCTGGACTGGCCGGATAAGGTCCTTGTCCCTGTGTTTTGGGAGGGCCTGGCAGGGTTTGTCAAAGACGCACTGGCCACACGTGAGGTGCCTGCCACTTTAGAGTCCTTGATTCAGGTTGCCTCTCGCATAGACATCCGCCAGGCGGAGCGAAGGCTCGAGGTCTCTTCAGCACCCACGTCTTCTCGGCCTAAAAAGCGTCTGACTCCCGTCTTCCATCAGACAGGTCCCCCAGCCAGTCCTGTAGGCGACTCCGTGGAGTCAATGGAGGTGTCCAAGGTGGTCTCCTCTGCCCCAGGTTCTCGGTCTTGTGTCATCTGCTTTTCCTGTGGGCAGAGGGGACACATAGCTACCCGATGTCCCAAACCGTCGGGAAAAGACAGCGTCTAGTTTCTATCAGAGGGGGGACTCTAGACGCTACTTCTCCCTCTAGGTTGACTATCAGCGCCCAGTTGCAGTTCGGCACTACTCTCTTCTCTGCCCTGGCTTGCTTGGACTCAGGCGCTGAAGGCAATTTCATCTCGACCTCCCTGGCAACCCGATACTCAGTTCCCCTGGTTCTGTTGCCCAAGCCACTCAGGGTCCGGGTAGTCGACGGGTCCATACTACTCGATCCTATCACCCAGATCACCATCCCTCTCAGGATGGATGTACCACCGGGACACCATGAGCAGGTGTCCTTCCTGGTGCTTCCAGGGGGGACGAATGAGATCCTACTGGGTCTTCCCTGGTTGAGACAGCATGCTCCTATACTCAACTGGGCAACAGGGGAGATCTCATCCTGGGCAAGATCCTGTAGAGAGCACCTCGTGACTACCGAACCACCCGCTACCATTAGGTCGGTTGGGTCCTCAGGGAATACTGAGGGGCCGGGTTTACCGACACCTTATGAGGCCTACAGGGATGTCTTTTCCAAAAGGGCCGCAGATACTCTTCCTCCCCACCGGCCATATGATTGCCGAATAGACCTGAAGCCAGGCTCCGAGCCCCCCAGGGGCAGAGTGTATCCACTCTCTGCTCCAGAGACGGAGGCTATGTCCAAATATATTCAGGACAGCCTGGCGAAGGGGTTCATTCGCAAGTCTATTTCACCGGCTGGTGCAGGGTTCTTTTTTGTGCAGAAGAAGGAAGGGGATCTGCGCCCCTGTATCGATTACAGGGGATTAAATGCAATCACAATCAAGAACAAATACCCTTTGCCCCTCATTACTGAGCTATTTGATCGATTCCGCGGGGCAAAGGTCTTCACAAAGCTGGATCTACGCGGGGCGTATAATCTAGTGCGAGTCCGAAAGGGCGATGAGTGGAAGACCGCCTTTAACACCAGGGACGGTCACTACGAGTATCTAGTAATGCCCTTCGGACTCTGCAATGCCCCCGCCGTATTTCAAGACTTTGTGAATGACATTTTCCGGGATTTGTATCTTTCCGTGGTTGCATACCTGGATGACATTCTTATCTTCTTCCCCGATCTTACCACCCATCGGAGGGATGTCATCCGAGTACTTAAGAGGCTCCGCACCCATTCGTTATGTGCTAAGCTGGAAAAGTGCGTTTTTGAACAGGAATCCTTGCCATTCCTGGGGTACATAGTGTCCAGTCAGGGGTTAGCAATGGATCCGGGGAAGTTGGAGACAGTGATGAACTGGCCTGAGCCCCGCTCACTGAAGGCGATCCAGCGATTCTTGGGGTTTATCAATTATTATCGCCAGTTCATTCCCAACTTCTCGACGGTGGCAGCACCCATCATTGCCCTTACCCGCAAGGGCGCTAATCCCAAAGCATGGACACGGGAAACGGTAGAGGCATTTCACACTCTCAAAACTCACTTCTCCAGAGCTCCCATCCTTCATCGTCCAGACATCTCCAAACCCTTCCTACTGGAGGTAGACGCCTCTTCGGTCGGTGCAGGTGCAGTCCTGTACCAGAAAAACGAACGAGGAAGGAAACATCCGTGTTTCTTTTTCTCCAAGACCTTTTCTCCGGCCGAGAGGAATTACTCCATAGGGGATAGGGAGTTACTGGCGATGAAACTAGCATTCCAGGAATGGCGGCATCTCCTGGAGGGTGCGAAGCATCCATTTGAGGTTTTTTCTGACCACAAAAACCTCACATACCTCCAGACAGCACAACGCCTGAACCCAAGGCAGGCCCGTTGGTCTTTATTCTTCTCCCGGTTCCGCTTTATTATCCGCCACCTGGCCGGTGAGAAGAACGTACGGGCCGATGCCTTGTCACGTTGTATGGTTGTGTTGGAGGAGGACGAGGAGGAGCCTCGTCTTATACTACCCCCGGACAGCTTGAGGATGGTCACTCCCACTTCTTTGGACCAGGTGCCACCTGGCAAAACCCTCGTTCCCCCTGAACTACGGAACGAGGTGCTATCGTGGGCCCATGCCTCCAAGGTCGGGGGTCACTTCGGGGTCAAAAGGACCAGAGACCTGGTGACCAGGCATTATTGGTGGCCGAGACTACCCCAGGACATACAGGAATATGTGGGAGCCTGTATGTCGTGTGCTCGGAATAAGCCGTCCCGGCAGAGACCGGCAGGTCTTCTTCACCCACTGCCAGTGCCGGATCGTCCCTGGGAAGTGGTAGGGATGGACTTCCTGGGAGATTTGCCCAAGTCAGCAGGGCACAGGGTCGTATGGGTCATCACGGACCACTTCTCTAAAATGGTCCACTTTGTGCCTCTCCCACGACTCCCGACGTCACGTGCTCTCGCCACCTTGTTCATTCGGCATGTATTTAGGTTGCATGGCATGCCTGACAAGGTGGTGAGCGACCGGGGTCCCCAGTTCGCGTCTCGCTTCTGGAGAGAGCTCTGTAAGCTCCTGCAGATAGAGCTGAACATCTCCTCCGCATACCATCCCGAGACCAATGGACTAGTGGAGAGGACTAATCAGACCTTGGTAACTTACCTCCGCCATTTTATATCCGCGCACCACGACAACTGGGCTAACCTCCTTCCTTGGGCCGAATTTGCCATTAACAATTCGGTCCATGAATCCTCTGGCCAGACTCCGTTCCTACTCAATAACGGACAACATCCCAGAATCCCGGTTCCGATGCCCATTACGTCACCCGATACTAGAGTGGAGGATTGGGCGACCAAGGCCCGGGAGATCTGGGATGACACCCAAGAGGCTCTTAAAAGGGCTAAAGACCGGATGGTGACAACGGCTGATGTTCGCCGCCGCCCTGCACCATCCTTCGCCCCTGGTGACCTAGTATGGCTGTCCTCTAAAAATGTTAACCTACGGGTACAGGCAGCCAAATTCGCCCCCAGGTATCTGGGTCCGTTTAAAGTACTACAGCAGGTAAACCCAGTGGCATATCGACTCCAGCTCCCTCCACGCTGGGCTATAGCCAACACCTTTCACGTGTCCCTCCTGAAACCCGTACGACTTAATAAATTCTCGGGGTCCCTGCCGGCTCAAACCGACTCCCCGTCCGACGATCCTGAGGTGGCAAAACTTGTGGAGACAAAAGTCATACATGGCAAGAGGTACTACCTCGTGGAGTGGGCCGGCCGTGGTCCGGAGCATAGATCCTGGGAGTTGGAGGATCATATCCGCGCCCCGGGTTTGATAGCGGCCTTCGAGCACAGACAGGGGGGGGGGGCCTAGACGGGGGGGTAATGTTACATCTCGTGGCTCTCCTGAGGCAAGGACTGAGGCAGTCTCCCATTCCTTGCCTGCCACGAGCATTCCTGCGCAGCAGCGCCGAAGGTCTGCCAGACTGCGCAGTGTGCAGGAGATACCTTCTCAGAGAGGCAGCAGAAGGGTGACACCTAGTGGTTCTCCTGTTACAAGGAGTGAAGCGGTCTCCCATTCCTGGCCTGCCGCAGACTCTCCTGCTCAGCGGCCCCGAAGGTCTGCGAGGCTGCGCAATGTGCAGAGGTTTACTGCTCAGGGAAGCAGTGAGATTCCCGTTATCTCTGCACATTGTGAGACCGAGGATCCCGCCTCTGTTTCCCAGAGGCAGGAGGGTGAGCATGTGCAATGCGTGGTGGGTCCTGATTCGCTCACTGACGTCACACGGCTTGATGACAAGGCTGGTGACGTGGTGAATCCTGACTGGCCAGGCTGGGACGTCGTGGACCCTGATTGGGTCAAGTCCGTCATCTCCGCCTCGCGCCCGCCCTCGGGTGGAGCTGCACCTCCTTAAAAGCTCCCCCTGCCATCATGGCGGCGCGCGACCGTCCTTCTATGTTTGGATGTCTGGCAGCGTGCTGCCACGCCACTGCTCAGGCATTACTGTCTCTTGTGGCCTTGGCCCTTGCTGCTCCGGCAGTACCTCGTTTGCAGGCCGTTTTCCTGCCTTGCTGCTCCGGCAGTACCCCCGTCAACAGGCCGTGTTCCTGTCCCAGGTGAGCTCCTCAAGTCTACTTTGGACTCACCTGGTTATTGAAAGCACACGTGCGTGGGCACCTCTGTGCTACCCTCGTGCCATATTCTCGTGACTTCCACTGGCACACGTGCGTGGGCACCTCTGTGCTTCCCCGTGCAACAGGTACACCGAGCCGTGAGATCTGTGCCATACAACCCTCACGGGTTAGGGCAGATCGGTGTACATAGATCGTCTGTGACATTCCAGACGATCGCTAGCAGCAACCCGCTCACTCTTCACCCACCATAGCGGCGGTCCCTTACACCGCACAGTGGACCTTGACCGGCGGAAGCAGTCCATTTCCCATCTTGGCAAGCTTCCCCGGGTCCCTCTCGTAACACATAGCCTTATTGCTTTTTTTCTTCATGCTTCAGGAAGCAGCAAGTCAGTACAGCCTGAATCATGCAGAGGTCTCTAAAAGGGGAGTAAACTATTTGATTATTTATATACATAAACCAATTACAATCACAAAGTCACTGATGTGGACACATACCGTACATTGCCATCTATGCCTCTGAAGTTGGCATATTCCATGTGTTCCCCTGATGTGGAAATATACCTTACAGTGCCATCTATGCCTCTGATGTAGACACATACTCTACAGAGCCATCTATGTGGATTCATGCCATCTATGCCTCTGATATGGACACATGCCATCTATGCCTCTGATGTGGACACATGCCATCTATGCCTCTGATGTGGACACATGCCATCTATGCCTCTGATATGGACATGCCATCTATGCCTCTGATGTGGAACATGCCATCTCTGCCTCTGATGTGGACACATACCCTACAATGCCATCTCTGCCTCTGATGTGGACACATACCCTACAATGCCATTTCTGCCTGTGCTGTGGACGCATACCCTACAATGCCATCTATGCCTATGATGTGGCCATATACCCTACAATGCTGTCTGTGCCTTTGATGTGGACACATACCCTACAATGCCTGTGATCTGGACACATATCCTATAATTATAATGCCATCTATGCCTCTGATTTGGACACATATCCTACAATGCATCTGCGGCTCAGATGTACACTGTGTGCAGAATTATTAGGCAAATGAGTATTTTGATCACATGATAATTTTTATACATGTTGTCCTACTCCAAGCTGAATAGGCTTGAGAGCCAACTACCAATTAAGTAAATCAGGTGATGTGCATCTCAGTAATGAGGAGGGGTGTGGTGTAATGAGATCAACACCCTATATAAGGGTTGCATACTTATTAGGTAGCTTCCTTTCCTTTGGCAAAATGGGTCAGAAGAGAGATTTGACAGGATCTAAAAAGTCCAAAATTGTGAGATGTCTTGCAGATGGATGCAGTACTCTTGAAATTGCCAAACGTTTGAAGCGTGCTCACCGAATAATCAAGCGTTTCATGGCAAATAGCCAACAGGGTCGCAAGAAGCGTGTTGGTCAAAAAAGGCACAAAATAACTGGCCATGAATTGAGGAAAATCAAGCATGAAGCTGCCAAGATGGCATTTGCCACCAGTTTGGCCATATTTCAGAGCTGCAACGTTACTGGAGTATCAAAAAGCACAAGGTGTGCCATACTCAGGGACATGGCCAAGGTAAGGAAGGCTGAAAAACGACCACCTTTAAACAAGAAACATAAGATAAAATGTCAAGACTGGGCCAAGAAATATCTTAAGAATGATTTTTCAAAGGTTTTATGGACTGATTAAATGAGAGTGACTCTTGATGGGCCAGATGGATGAGCCAGAGGCTGGATCAGTAAAGGGCAGAGAGCTCCACTCCGACTCAGATGGCAGCAAGGTGGTGGTGGGGTACTGGTCTGGGCTGGAATCATCAAAGATGAACTTGACCCCAGTGACCCCACTTGAACCCAGACCTACTGCCAGTTTCTGGAAGACAACTTCTTCAAGCAGTGGTACAGGAAGAATGGACAATGGTCCATCACATGCATCCAACTACTCCACAGCATGGCTGGCCAGTAAAGGTCTAAAAGATGAAAAAATAATGACATGGTTCCCTTGTTCAGCTGATCTGAACCCCATAGAGAACCTGTGGTCCCTCATAAAATGTAAGATCTACAGGGAGGGAAAACAGTACACCTCTCGGAACAGTGTCTGGGAGGCTGTGGTGGCTGCTGCACGCAATGTTGATCGTAAACAGATCAAGCAACTGACAGTATCTATGGATGGTAGGCTGTTGAGTGTCATCATAAAGAAAGGTGGCTATATTGGTCACTAATTTTTTGGGGTTTTAATTTTTACATGTCAGAAATGTTTATTTCTAAATTCTGTGCAGTTATATTGGTTTACCTGGTGAAAATAAACAAGTGAGATGGGAATATATGTGGTTTTTATTAAGTTGCCTAATAATTCTGCACAGTAATAGTTACCTGCACAAACAGATATCCTCCTAGGATAGACAAATCTAAAAAAAACACACTCCAACTTCCAAAAATATTAAGCTGATATTTATGAGTGTTTCGGGGTTGATTGAGAACATAGTTGTTGATCAATAATACAAAAAATCTGCTAAAATACAACTTGCCTATTAAGTCTGCACCCAGTGTAGACACATACTCAACAATGCCATCTACCGTATACCTCAGATGTTCACATATACCCTGCAATGTTACCTTTGCCTTTGATGTGTAATCATATATTGATAGCATGTTTTATCTGGATATAGTATGAAAGTTTAAGATTCTGGATGTAGACTGAATTAGTGAAATCTACAGAACAAAGGGGCCTGGCTGAATTGTAAGCATTTTGCTTGCAAAAAAGGCCTTATCAACCATAATATTTTTCAGCATTAGATTATTCTAAAATTCTTTTGGAACTAAATACATGCAGCCTATTATCAATATTAAGCAGGGTATCAATCCATGGCTTCTGGTTTCTGCTTCATTTTAATCTTCTGCACTGAATTTTGACTACTATGGAAACATAACTTTAAGTAAAATACCAAGTTACGGGATTTTTTATTTGTTAATATGTTTTCTGTCTTTTACTCTAACAGATCGTCAGAGCCGAACCATGGAAATCACATGTCTGATTAACGACACCAATTGTGACCATTCAGAAAGTGGTATGTTCATGAACAGTGAGTGATATAGCATGGTTGAATATTTTAGGTCTAACTAAGATATAAATGGCAAATAGTATTGGATAAAGCTTTTTTTCCATTCTGGGATAAAGCAGTGTTTGCATATGTGTATCAATTCGTTGATAATTGTCGATTCTTGATTGTGATTGGGTCTCATGTATTTAAATAGTTTACATTTTTCTTTGTTAATTCATGCTATGACTAAAGGATGCTTTACACGCTGTGACATCACTAACGATATATCGTCGGGGTCACGTCGTTTGTGACGCACATCCGGCGCCGTTAGCGACATCGCAGTGTGTGACAGCAAGGAGCGACGATCAACGAGCACAAAAACATGAAAAATCGTTGCTCGTTGACACATCGCTCCTTTTCCAAATATCATTGCTGCTGCATGTATGATGTTGTTCGTCGTTCCTGCGGCATCACACATCGCTATGTGTGACACCGCAGGAATGACGAACATCTCCTTACCTGCGTCCGCCGGAAATGAGGAAGGAACAAGGTGGGCGGCATGTTCCGCCCGCTCATCTCCGCCCCTCCTCTGCTATTGGGTGGCTGTCGTGTGACGTCGCTGTGACGTCGCACGAACCGCCCCCTTAGAAAGGAGGCAGATCGCCGGCGACAGCGACGTCGCAAAGAAGGTAAGTCCGTGTGACGGGTGTTGGCGATGTTGTGCGCCACGGGCAGCAATTTGCCCGTGTCGCACAACTGACGGGGGCGGGTACGCTCGCTAGCGATATCGGTACCAATATTGCAGCGTATAAAGTACCCTTAAGGGTGCACCGCCAGAAATGCGTCAGATTGTCATGTAATTTTGGATCCTTTATTCCTTTTTAATGGAAATTCAGCAAAGTAAGACTTTTTTTTGGATTTTATCGTATGGTACTGCTGGTTTTCTCCTCCTCTTTATATTTCACATTTTGTGCACCAGCAAATCACCAGCACCCATCAGTGGGATCCCTCAGAGCTATATCTTTACAGCAACAGTAAGAGATGGGGTAAGCTATTTTCTCAGACAAGTTACTCTTGGTCTCATGAGAACACAGGACATAGTTCCAGTAATCCATGTATTTAATCTGCTTGTCTTAAGCAAACTGTTTGCTTGCTTTCTTGTACATCAGCTTTTTAGAATAGGCTTCTTTCTGGGATGGCAGCCATGCAGACCAATGTGATGCAGTGTTCAGCGTGTGGTCTGAGCACTGACAGGCTGATGCCCCCATCTCTTTAACCTCTGCAGCAATGCTGGCAGCAGTCATACATCTAGTATGAAAAAGCAACCTCTGGATATGATGCTGAGTATGTGCACTCATCTTAATTTGGTCGACCATAGTGAGGCCTGTTCTGAGTGAAACCTGTCTTGCTTCTGTATGGTCTTGGTCACCGTGCTGCAGCTCAGTTTCAGGATGTTGGCAATCTTATTATAGCTTAGGACATCTTTATGTAGGGCAACATTTTTTTTCCACAATTCTTTGCCATGAGGTGCCGTGTTGAACTTTTACTGACCACTATGAGAGAGTGTGTGAGCGATAACACCAAATTTAACACACTTGCTCCCCATTCACACCTGAGACCTTGTAACACTAATAAGTCACATCACATCAGGGAGGAAATATGGCTAATTGTGCACAATTTGGCTATTTACACTTAGGGATGTGCTCACTTTTGTTGCCAGGGGTTTAGACATTAATGGGTGTGTGTTGAGTTAATTATAGGGCACACCAAATTTACACTGACTACTTTATATTGTATCAAAGTGTCGTCCAATGAAAGATTATAATAAAATGTGAGGGGTGCACTCACTTTTGTGATATACTGTTTATAATTATAATTAGAATGTTTAATACTGAACCCTTATTTCATTTTTATCTTTTAGGATGACACCCCTGAAGTTGAACTACGTTTTCTGTCCATGTTATGGTTTATGACTACTTTGTTGGTGTATTCGTGCCACCATGTTTCCAGTGGCTATGTATTAGACAGCGTTTTCATGTTCATTTTTTCAGTTATATTTTCTGTTGCTTGTAAGAACATTTCATCTTTTTCTGATGTATCAGTATTTTACTTCTTCATAAGTGTTTTCATATAGACTATGTAAACCTGTCACTTTGAAATCTTAGAAATTTAAATCTGATTGAAAAGCAAATTGTGCCTATTTAGGCTTAAATGGAATCTGTCTGGCTATTCATGCCTCCCAATCCGCGGGCAGCATGAATCAGATCCTGGCTCAACAATTGCAGCAAGGTACACTAACCTCTGAAACACTCCAATGTTTCAGAGAATATATACTCTGAAGATCCTTATGTACACATGAGGGAGAGACCTGTCAATCACCTGCAGTATGTTGGGAAGAGCCAGCCTAAGGTGGTGCTGGACTAGTCTCGTCTTCAGCTATGGTCTTCGGACTTTATATTCTCTGAAACACTATGGCGTTTCATAGAGTGCTAAACCTAGCTGCAATACTGTAGTCAGGCTGCGAATCATGCTACCTGTGGTTTGGGCAGAATGAATTGCCTGACAGGCTACCTTTAAAGGGAACATACCAGCAAAGAATGGTGTTTACCTGCTCCATAGTAGTAAATCTGCAGGCAACTACCATGTTAAACATGTTCAGAAGTCTAATTGGAAGTGAGGCTGCAGGGAGAAAATTAAGGGAGAATGTAGATCGGCGTTTGGGCAGTGAGCTTGCTGTTATCATTCTCCTTGACTGATATCATGCACTGTAGTATGTGTATTAAGTACGATGTCAGCTAGGGATCAGGAGCAGTGATTACAACATGCTCACTGTGTAGTGATTAATCACAGTTCATTGCAAGCAATGCACCCGAATGATTGTAATCAAGCAGCTGCATGGAGAATATAACATCATTTTCTCCCTGCAGCCGCATTTTCAATTAGACTGCTACATATTTAAAATAGTATTTACCTGTAGACTACCACTATATCTACATACTGTTTATTTGCAGGGTTATTTTTTTTTTGCTGACTGGTTCCCTTTAAGTAAATTTACATTTTATTGTTTCTAGAACACGCTGTTATTCTTGGAGTAGATGATCTGTTTTCTAAAGAACTACAAGATAGGCTTAGCAGAGTCACAAATATCCAGGCCTCCAACAAAACAATTCATATTTGGTCATAACCTGGAACAGGTGTATTTTCTAGCAGCATTGTAGATAAACCTGATTCATAATAAAGCAGTCTTATTGTCCAAGGCAAACAGTGTCCATTATTACACATTTAAGAAAGTCAAACCAATATAGAAGAGAGAAAAATATTAGAAGTGACCCACATGACAGATTTGACGACAGGTAGGGTAAATATTTACTTGGATCCTATGAATTTTGCTTGCCTTGCAAACACATGGACATCTCAGTTATTATTTGTAGTTCTAACCTTTAAGTGTGGTATATTAGTGTAGTCATCTGCATCAAAGTCTCATAAATCAAAATAACATCATTGTTTCTTATGTCAGTTTCACACATCCAACATTCACAGTTGAACACAGTCTACGGACCAGCCATGGGTCTCCTGGCCTGAGCTCAACAGCCTCAGGTAATGCTTGTGAGGCTGTTGAGTTTGGGTGAGGAGAATGAAGGCTGTTTAAGAAATTGCAGTCCATACTCTGACTGTGATTGTCAAACTGGCCTTATGCCTGTGTCACACTTGCAAGTGCCTCACGTATATCTCGCGCGAGTCTCGCGTTGCATCACCCGTCACTGACTCACACTCTCCTCACAGGAGCGGGTTGGTTGCATGTATCTCTATGCAACTGACCCGCTCCTGTCCGGAGAGTGTGAGTCCGTGACGGGTGTTGCAATGCGAGACTCACGCGAGATACACGTGAGGCACTCGCAAGTGTGACACTGGCCTTAGAAGCTACGTTCCACGATGACCTACTGGTGAGTTTTGATGTTGCAGAATTTCTGCACCATTTCTGCACCTATTATTTAAATTAGGTTACTTGCATTTTTCATTGTAGTTTTGTATGGTTTTTTTTACATCCCTTTTTATTTAGTTTTTGACAATGCGGTTTTTGTCTCTTTTTGGTTCGTCATGCTTTAAATAAAGCTGTTTTGTTTTTGATATTTCCTGATATTTGGCTTTGACAAAACTTTATTTATTAAAGGGAGCCTGTCATCAGAAATTTTACACTAAACCTAAAAGATTCCCCCTCTGCAGCTCCTGGGCTGCATTCTGGATAGGTTCCTGTTGCTATTGTGCCCCCTTTCTGACCAAAATAAAGACTTTATAAAGTGGTACCTTTTTGTATTCAGATCTTGATAATAGTACACGGGGGCGGGCTCTATGGTGGCCGTTAGTCTGCCTCCTGTCGATTTAGGTCGTCCCCCATCGCGCAATTTCAAAAAGGTGACGTAAGGTAAGCTGGCCAGCACTTGCGCAGAACGGTGGAGGCGACGGTGGAGGC
Source organism: Anomaloglossus baeobatrachus (assembly GCF_048569485.1). NCBI lineage: Eukaryota > Metazoa > Chordata > Amphibia > Anura > Aromobatidae > Anomaloglossus > Anomaloglossus baeobatrachus. The sequence goes on from NC_134354.1 coordinate 449,383,109, forward strand.
GGCGGTGAAAGCGCGACCATGAGATTATGGGCGGGTACTTGCTGATGAAAGTCACAGCGCCGCCCATAATCTCGCGCATGCGCAACACGTCACCAGCGGTCACACTGCACATTGCAGTCCCGCGAGAGTGGCACGGCGCATGCGCGAGATTATGGGCAGCCATAATCTCACGCATGCGCCGTGCCACTCTCGCGGGACTGTGCAGTGTGCACAGTGTGACCGCTGGTGACGTGTTGCACATGCGTGAGATTATGGGCGGTGCTGTGATTTGTGATCATTGGGGCCCAGTGATGTTATCATTAGTGATCTAAAACTTAAAACCTATCCTGTGAATAGTTAATAGCTTTTATGGGAAAACCAAATGAACACACTCGTATGCTGTGATAATACAAAGTGCTGTATATTAAATGCACAACTCCCAAAGTGACGCATACCACAGGGGGCAAAGCCTGGGCATAAAATTAATTGCTTGTACCTGTCATGGTTACTATTCTTGTATGATTTCACCTTTTGTTTCTTTCTCTGTTAAGGCCCCATTACACGTAATGACATCGCTAACGAGATGTCGCTGGGGTCACGGAATTCGTGACGCACATCCAGCCTCGTTAGTGACGTCGTTGCATGTAACACGTACGAGCGACCGCTAACCATCCCAAATACTCACCAAATCGTTGATTGTTGGTTGACATGTCGTTCATTTTCAAAATATCATTGCTCGTTCTGGACGCAGGCTGTTCGTCGTTCCTGAGGCAGCACATATCGCTACGTGTGAGACCCCAGGAACAACGAACAACAGCGTTCCTGCATCCTCCGGCAACGAGGTGGGAGTGACGTTTATGCGGCTGCTCTCCGCCCCTCCGCTTCTATTGGTAGCCTGCTGTGTGACGTCGCTGTGACGCCGCACGAATCTCCCCCTTAGAAAAGAGATTGTTCGCCGCCTACAGCGACGTCGCTAGGAAGGTAAGTTCGTGTGACGTGCACTACCGATATTCTTCGCCACGGGCAGCGATTTGCCTGTGACGCACAAATGACGGGGGCAGGTGTGATCACTAACGACATCACTAGCGATGTCGCAGCGTGTAAATCGGCCTTTAGTGTTGGAGTTTGATCACTTGTACTGCCATTGAAGCTGCTTTTCGATAACTCTAAGGGTATGTGCGCACGTTGCTTTTTACCTGCTTTTTACCTGCTTTTTTGCTGCTTTTTCTTCTGCGCTGTTTAATGCTAAAATGGATGTGTTCTTCTATTCAAGCAAAGTCTATGGGAATTTGGGTTTCTTGTTCACACTATGTTGTTCAAAATGCTGCCTTTTTGAGGCAGAACTTTGGTCAAAAACGCAGCTTTTCAAAGAAGCAACATGTCAATTGTTTTTGCCATTTGGGTTTTGCACTGCAAAGCTGAGTTTTTGACCAAAGTTCTGCCACAAAAAGGCAGCATTTTGAACAACATAGTGTGAACAAGAAACCCAAATTCCCATAGACTTTGCTTGAATAGAAGAACACATCCATATTGGCATTAAACAGCGCAGAAGAAAAAGCAGCAAAAAAGCAGGTAAAAAGCAGGTAAAAAGCAACGTGCGCACATACCCTTAAAGCACAGAAATCCAGGGCAGCCTTTCTCATCCTTCATCTATATTGTCCGACCTCTTGGACATAAGAACAATCTCTTTGATTTTATAGTGCCTTACTGCCAGACATTTCAAGTATTAGATGGAAAACATCTATGCATGAGGTCTGACATGAAAGTCGGACATAGGGAGTCAAGTGATTTCAGAGTAAAGTAAAGCAGTTTTTTCTTCGGCTGTTTTGAAGATTTTCTTGACACTAGCAGAGAGATGTCAATTGCAATGATGGGAGATTTATGTGTAACTTTCTGTTAAAGGAAGAGGAAGTCAATAATAAGAAAGATGCTGTATTATGTAGACTGATCAGTTATTACTTTTACAAATATGTTAATTACTTTGTCTGTCTGTGTTTCTACAGTTCCAAGGTTGACCCCTGTCCACCCCTGAATGCTCATGGCATCATAATTGGACCATGACGCAAAGGAAAAGTTAGCTTGGTTTGATTAATTTTTGAAGGTTTTCTGTATCATGAACATTATCTAGTGTGTGTGCATCACTTACATGAAGAACACATGGGTTTTTAAAGAAAACTTGCCAGCAGAAGCATTATGCTTTTGGCAAAGTGATACAGGAAAATACCTACCTAAGCGCTTTTGCAATCCAAGTACACTTCTTCATGGCAATAGTATTTTCAATGGAATTGCCCTCTTTCGGCTTGATAATGTTGCCTATCACACAGCTAAAATTGTACAGGAACGGTTTAAGAAACATGACAAACATGCCTCGATCTCAATCCCATTACTCACCTGCGGGAGAAGCTGAAAAAACAAATTTGAACCTCGTAGGTCCCCACTAGGGCTGAGCGGATCCGAACTGTAAAAGTCCGAATCCGCTTGGTTTCAAACATTTCCGGGTGCCGGACCCATGTCCAGGATTCTGGATGCACGATATGGATCTAGCACTGGGGAAAATAATTGAAAAATAAAGAAAAACAGAAATAAAACAGTGTTTCCTACTTTATTTTAAATCATATAATTTTTATTAACATTATAGTTTAACAAGAGAAAAACTATGCATACATGCAAGTATGCAAATCAATCCCCTTGCCACCCCCCCAAAACAAAGTCCCTTATTCGACTTAGCATACAATATATTCATCTGTTCAATTACATTCAAAAACGTAGTTAGGCATAGATCAGCAATCAATCATCAACTAATACAGTAACCGATTGAAACACCTGAGACCCGATCTCACACTTTGACCAATTCCCAGGAAACCAAGCTAAACCAGATTCGCCATGAGGGCTCTAGCCCAAGTCAATGTCACGGGAGCAAAATTTGAGTGTCAAGCCACGGGGCCCACAGATCCTCAAATTTATTACCCGCCCCTCTCTTCTGATAGACATATTTCACGAGCCTGAGGGTAGGGTTTACCTTGTCAACAAGTTGTTTAGTATCAGGGACCTCACTATTTTTCCAGTACAATGCTATGACCTTCCGTGCTTGATATAGTAAACACTCGATAGCAATCTTATGGCTCTCCTGAATAGTGAGTTCCGCAGTGTATCCAAGAATACATGGCAGGGGTTCGCGATCCATACGACAATCATACACAGAGTCAATAATGTCAAGCACTCCCATCCAGTATCTTCTCAAACGTGGACAGTTCCACATAAGATGAATCAAATCAGCGTCCGGGACTCCACATTTCAAGCAGCACGAGTCAGGGCTAGCACCTATTTTGAATAAAAATGCCGGAGTCCAATATACCCTATGTACTAAAAATAGTTGATTCATTTACAGACAATTACGGGATATTTTACAGTACCTCTACCTACACCTCCTCAGAAATAGTCCCTAGGTCTCTCTGCCACGTATCCCTAAGACCGCAGGTCACCACCTTGAATTTGCCATCTTGGAAATACATGTAGTTCCAGGAGATTGCACCCTTAGTGTCACCAGTCTCCACCGAGATATCCAATAGCGGCGTCTGGTCCACCGGTGACAAACTCACAGATACAGACTGTACCTCTAAAGCATGCCGAACTTGAGGATATTGGAAGAACCTGTTTTTCGGGATATCAAATTCCCTGCTAAGCTTTTCAAACGTTTTAACCTGCCCCTTTTCAAACAGTTGCTTCACTTTCTTGATCCCCTTCCACTGCCATAACTCAAACCACATACACTGTGTACAGAATTATTAGGCAAGTTGTATTTTATAGGATTATTTTTATTATTGATCAACAACTATGTTCTCAATCAACCCAAAGACTCATAAATAGGGGCGTGTCCTGACATGGAAGCGTGAGGACGCTGGATCCCAGAGCTCCTGCGCCCACAGCCTAATACTATTATATTCTGCAGCCCCCACTTACCCAGGATGGCCCCCAAGAAGAAACCGGGGGTAGCGCCCGCTTCTGCCTCCCCGGTGACGAGTCAGAGACCCCAGGGGAGCCTCACAAGGTTCCTGACGGCGCCGGGCTCTGAACCTCCGCAGGCGGTCCGGAGCAAGATGGCGCCGGCGGGCGCGTGGCGTCCTCCAGCTGGGGATTCCCCAGGAGCCGCTCGGCGTTCTCCCACAGCCTGTGCAGCAGTGCAGGGGATCAGCGGTGCAGAGAATCGGAGGACAGAGGCGGCGGTGGCACTGGACGGAGCGGGCCCAGGTACAGAGGACTGGAGGAGGGGGGAGGCTGCTCAGCCTACCTCGCAGCACGCTGCTGTGGATAGTGAGGGGGCCCTGGGGGGATCACCAGACCCGGGGATACCAGCCATGCTCTGCACACAGGGGACCCCCCCGCTCACGGGGCACACGGAACCTCAGGCTACACTAAACAACATGCATGCTGGCCCCCCACAGGGGGACATACAAGCCCTGAGAGAGCTTATTTTGGCCCTCCCCAGCAAGAAAGATTTGGAGGACGTTGTAGCTAGAATTGAATCCTCCCAGCAGATGGCGCTGTCTGCCTTGAGGGAGGAAATGGTGGTACTGGAGGACAGAATTGAGGCCACAGAGCAGGCTCAGGAGTCCCTGGAGAGCAGAATGGAGAGGATTGAGAGAGACTGTGAGTCATCCAATGCCCGCATCAGAGACCTTGCCCTGCTCTTGGATGATCAAGAGAACAGGGGCAGAAGAAATAATATCAGGCTAAAGGGTATACCGGAGGACTGGCCCCAGGAACTCCTGCGTACTAAAGTCTTAAACATCTTCAACCGGGTCACTGATCGCCCCTTGGAGGCTACCTACCTCTTTGACAGAATTCACAGAGTCGCAAGGTCGGGCCCTAGATCAGTCCCCTCCTCTAGAGATGTACTATGTCGTTTGCACTATTATGGAGACAGAGAGAGGATCCTACAGGGAGCTTGGTCATATGGACCGGTGGAGATGGATGGGGCCATGGTGAAGTTATTTCCTGATGTCTCCAGCCGCACACTATATATGAGACGCCTGCTTCATCCTCTCCAGCTTGGCATCAAAGAAGCAAACGCCTCATACAGATGGGGCCATCCCTTCCATTTGATAGTACGCAAGGGGGACTCTGTGTTTTTGCTGAGGAGGCACTCAGAGCTTCCTAATCTTTTTGCCTTCCTGGGAATACCAGACTGCTCAATTCCGGACTGGTTGGAGTGGGAACCCCAGGCACCCCCGGGGTTGCAGAGGAGGAAGGGAGGCAACCGCTCTGCTCAAAGCGGGGTCCCTTGAGGGACTTGGCATGTACCGGATGCTGCTGGGAGGAAGGAGTGGTCCAAGACGTGAGACGAAGGTGCTTTCAACGGGAGACGGAGTCAAAGTACGGGGAGCTGGGAGGCTCTCTTTCGTCTCTACGACTCCTAAGCAGGAGTCCTGGCCTTGGGCTAGTTTTCTCTGGACATAGTTTATTGTCTAAAGTCTTTGAAAATTCTATTTCTATGGCAATGTCTAGTTTAGGTTCGGGGGTGGGGGGGGGATGTTTTTCTTTACCGAGTTCATCCTGGGTGGTGGGGTGTGTGGGTGGTTAACCGGCTGACCCTTCCTCTCCGTCGGGGAGAGGGGTCATTTAGTGCTAATAAGAGGGGCGCGGGTATGCGCTCTGGTCGCATGTCGGTTCTTGTCCCTATCTTTTCCTTAGTAGTCCCTGGGCTGGTCCCTGGTTCTGCGAGCGGCAGTCCTGCTGCTTTTCCACTTTCTTGTTCTCTTCTCTGAACTTTTTGCCTTTCTCTCTTCCCCCTGCTAAAGGGTCTCAGCTACTTCCTACTTTTTCTACCCCTCCTCTCTTTTTACCAGCTTTCCCTCTTTTTTTTTTTTTTTTCTTTTCTCTTCTCTCCTCCCCCCTTCCCCTCTTCTTTTTTTGGTTTGCTCCTCTAGGGTCTCGCGACAGTGAATGGCGAAACAGAGGCAGGCCGATCTGCGGGTGGGCTCACTGAATGTCAAGGGCCTTCATAGCCCGGAGAAACGGTCTATCCTGCTGAACCTTCTTTGGAAAAACCGAATCCAGGTAGCCTTCCTACAAGAGACACATTACTGTGAAGCTAAACCCTACAGACTCTCGGACAGAAGGTACCCCATTGTGCACCACTCACCCTCCCCTGATCCTAGATCTAGGGGAACGAGCATCCTCATGTCCAGTACGCTCCCTTGGGAATTGTTAGACTCTCAGACAGACGACCTGGGTAGGCTTATGATGCTCAAGGGACGCATAGCTACTCAGTTATTCACATTCGTGGCAGTATACTTGACAAATGCGGGCCAATGTCCCACCTTGTTGCGGTACCTTGAGAAGATAGAAGAATTCTCGGAGGGCACTCTGGTTCTCGGGGGTGACTTTAATGTAGTGTTGGAACCATTGAGAGACAGTTCAAAAGGGGTGTCCGGTATGCCACACATGACGCTGCGGCGGATGAGACGGGGACTACATGACCACCAACTGATAGACACTTGGCGATTGCTGCACCCATCAGACAAAGACTTTTCATTTTATTCTGCAGCGCACGACTGCTATTCTAGGTTGGACCTCTTTTTTATTAAACATGGGGACCTACACTCTCTGGTGGATGCTTCAATTGAGTGCATATCTTTCTCTGATCACGCGCTGATCACGGTCACTCTGTCCCTTGAATGTCCCATCGGGAGGCAGGGTCAGTGGATATTGAACACCTCGCTACTCAATGAGCCGGTGACAATGCAAGAAATAAGGGAGGCCCTGACTGAATATTTTGACTGTAGTGGGGGGGAGGGGATGTCCCCCAACATTGTGTGGGAAGCTCACAAATGTGTTGTGAGGGGATTATTCATTAAACATGGGGCCCGTCTGAAAAGAGAACGGGAAGCTGAGGTTACATCTCTCCTAGCAGACATAAGGGAGTTGGAAGCAGTGCACAAGGGGTCTCTGGGAGGGAACGTGGGTGTCAATCTGGCTAGGAAGAGGGAGGAACTCAGGTCCCTGTTATATCAAAAGGCCAAGGGAGCGCTAGCTAAGTGCAGGCGGCATTTCTATGAATATGGCAATAAAAGTGGCAGGACCCTGGCTAGGGCCCTCCGGATCCAGAGGGCGAGGGGCTATGTTCCTAGAGTGCACATTTCTGGCGACAGGTGGGCCACTCTTCCAAAAGACATAGCCTCCGCCTTTAAAGACTTTTACTCCTCTCTCTACTCAATAGATGGGGGGCGGTCGGAGAGGGCCAGGACGGAACTACGGCAGCGTATCCAGAAGTACATTTCAAACTCCGGTTTGAAACACCTTAAACCGGAGGATGCGGACGCCATGGAAAGACCCATTTCAGAGGAGGAGTACTGGGCTGCAATTAAAAATTCCCCCACTGGTAAGGCCCCTGGCCCAGATGGTTTCCCCCTGCTTTACTACAAAAAGATGGGCTCCATGCTGCTCCCCCCATTTCTCTCGGCCTTTAACAATATCTCACTCTCCGAAAAAGTCCACTTGCCGAGAGACTCTCTGGCCGCTAATATAGTAGTCATTCCTAAAGAGGGTAAAGACCCTACCTCTTGTTCTAGTTACCGACCCATCTCCCTCCTCAACACAGACTTGAAGCTCTTCACCAGAATATTATCAGAGAGACTCTCTCCATTGCTGGGGGGGATTGTCCACCCTGACCAGGCTGGGTTCATGATGGGAAGGGAAGCGAGGGACAACACCACTAAGGCGCTGAATTTAATCCACAGGGCTAATTCGGAAGGGTTGCCCCTGATGCTCTTGTCGACCGACGCAGAAAAAGCGTTCGACAGAGTCAATTGGATATTCATGGAGGAGGTTCTGCGGGAGGTGGGGTTGGGGAGGATGATGCTCAGGTGGATATGCTCTCTGTATAGCAACCCCTCTGCCGCGGTCAGGGTGAACGGTCTCCTTTCAGATAGATTTTCCATTCTTAACGGCACAAGGCAGGGATGCCCCCTTTCACCCCTGATCTTTATCCTGACCCTGGAACCCCTGCTTAGCCGAATTAGAGGTAACATTGACATTTCTGGCCCTACAGTTGCGGGTTCCACCTACAAAATCGCGGCGTACGCGGACGATTTACTTTTCTTTATTACCAATCCTCGGGTCTCCCTGCCCAATTTACTGAGAGAGCTGGAAACATACTCCTCTCTTTCTAATTTTAGAATTAACATGTCAAAATCGGAGGCTATGAATGTATCTCTCCCCCAAGATCATGTTATTTCGCTTCAATCGGCGTTCGGGTTTAAGTGGGCTAATCACTCTCTGAGGTACCTGGGGGTCCAGCTGGCAGCGGATAACAGCCAACTATATAAGCTGAACTATCTTCCTCTCCTGCAGTCCATTAGAACAGACTGCGCAAACTGGGCGAGGGGTCTTTTCACATGGTTTGGGAGGTGTGCAATATTGAAGATGAACATATTACCACGACTACTTTACCTCTTCCAGGCCCTGCCAATTAAGATCCCGAGCTCTTTTTTCAAGGAATTGGCCTCACTATATACCAAATTTATCTGGGCGAATAAGCCGGCGAGACTTTCCCGTTCCCTATTGTGCAGACCTAAGCGTAGGGGAGGGCTGGGAATACCTGATATGAAAAAATATTACTGGGCCACACATATGGTTAGGGTTCTGGACTGGTGCCGTCACTCTAGGATGAAACCATGGGTCGCCCTGGAACAGAGTTTCTCGGCGGTGCATTTACCGGCCATGCCTTGGGTCGGGAGTTTTTCCCCGGCCTCTCTGAGATCTCACCCCACCATTGGCGCTACTCTGGAATGCTGTTCGAGGGGAGAGGTTCGGCGCCTCCTCCTGCCGTTGCCTTCCCCCATGTCACCAATTATAGGAGATCCGGATTTCCGTCCTGGCCTCTCGGACCCAGTTTTTCGGAGTTGGGTACAGGGGGGCAGATTCAGAGCTTACCAGATGGGAGAGGAGGGTGACTGGCTATCTCTTTCGGATATAAGTGGTCTCCTGCCTCCGGACCCCCTGGGGAGATGGAGGGCCATGCAGTTGAGGCATTTCTTGAGCTCCCTTCCCTGCTTCGCCCGGTATGCTGGGCCTCTCACAAGATTCGAAAAATTGTGCTTGGGAGAGGGGGCCCTGCGGCACTCACTTTCCCTGGCATACAATTTGCTATCAGACCCGGGAGATTTGCCCACCCCGGTTTATTTGCGGCAGTGGGAAAGGGACCTTGGGACGGCCCTATCAGACACGCAACGAAACAACGTCCTAATGATGGCACATAAAACTTCGATCAGTTCCGGAATGTTGGAGGCCAACTTCAAACTGTTGACTAGGTGGTATAGAGTCCCGACCAGACTTCATAGGATATTCCCCTCAGTCGATCCCGTTTGCTGGAGGTGTGGCTCGGGGGAGGGTGATTACGTGCACATCTTTTGGTCTTGCCCTTCCTTGCAGCGGTTTTGGTCAGGAGTGAGGGAGGTAATTAGACTGGTGACCGGCACGGCTGAGACACTGGGTCCGGAACTGTTTATTTTACAGCTTTCGGAACTCCCGGCTCATAGATACAAGCGTTCTTTGCTTAGATTTCTGGTAATGGCCGCCAGGTCGTGCATCCCGCTGGGCTGGAAGTCCTCAACCCCCCCCACATTGGCACAGTGGGTTTCAAGGGTTAACGACCTAAGGCACATGGAGGACCTGACATCCTCTCTCAATGACAGTCAGGAAGGTTTTCGTAGGACCTGGTTCCCATGGTTGGAGTTCACTTACTCGGCGGATTACGCCAGATTACTCGCTGCTCCACGGCTGCTGTGAGGCTCTGGAGGAGCACTCTCCCCCCCCTCCTCCCCCCTTTTTTTTTTTTTTTTTTTTTTTTTTTTTTCTTCTTCTCTTCTCTTTCTCCTCTCTTCTCTCGCTTTCCCTTCCTCTCATTTCTTTGTCCCCTATCTTCTCCTATTCTCCCCTCCCCTGCATTCCCCTTTCTTCCTCTTTCTCTTATCCTGTTCTAAATTCTTTTGGGCTTTGCTTTCTCTTTCTATGTATGTTCTGTATTCTACCCTTGTTGGGTTGGTTCATAAAAGGATTAAACTGGGCCTGACTCGAGCAGTTGCAGTAACTGGATATGTACAGGGGAGAGGAAGAGTGGGCTACATGTCAATGTTAAATATTTGAAATCTGTTATTCTGCTCTTTGTGGCGCAGTTGTTATTTTGTATGTTCTCGAGTCGGTCTTTAAAATAAAGAATTTAAAAAAAAAAAGACTCATAAATATCAAAGCTTAATATTTTTGGAAGTTGAAGTAGGTTTTTTTTTAGATTTGGCTATCTTAGGAATATATCTGTGCAGGTAGCTATTACTGTGCAGAATTATTAGGCAACTTAATAAAAACTAAATATATTCCCATCTCACTTGTTTATTTTCACCAGGTAAACCAATATAACTGCACAAAATTTAGAAATAAACATTTCTGACATGCAAAAATAAACCCCCCAAAAAATTAGTGATCAATATAGCCCCCTTTCTTTATGATGACACGCAACAGCCTACCATCCATAGATTCTGTCAGTTGCTTGATCTGTTTATGATCAACATTGCGTGCAGCAGCCACCACAGCCTCCCAGATACTGTTCTGAGAGGTGTACTGTTTTCCCTCTCTGTAGATCTTACATTTTATGAGGGACCACAGGTTCTCTATGGGGTTCAAATCAGGTGAACAAGGGGGCCATGTCATTATTTTTTCATCTTTTAGACCTTTACTGGCCAGCCACGCTGTGGAGTAGTTGGATGCTTCACGCTTGATTTCTTTGTCGCTCCATTGGGAGACCCAGACAATTGGGTGTATAGCTTCTGCCTCTGGAGGTCACACAAAGTATTACACTTTTAAAAAAGTGTAACCCCTCCCCTCTGCCTATACACCCTCCCGTGGATCACGGGCTCCTCAGTTTTATGCTTTGTGTGGAAGGAGGCACACATCCACTCATGCATTCTCATACATAGTTATGACGGATGGAAGAAAAGAGGACCCCGATGGGGTCCCCGGCATGTTCCCTTCTCACCCCACTATGTCGGCGGTGTTGTTAAGGTTGAGGTACCCATTGCGGGTACAGAGGCTGGAGCCACATGCCGTCTCCTTCACCATCCCTTATGCGGCTCTGGGAGAAGTGGGATCCTAAGCGGTCATCCACGTGCTGGGACCGTGCTCCATCCGCAGCCCCTGGTGGAACCTGCCAGTCCAGAGCTTCTTCACCCCCAGGGACCGGGCCCTGCAACTTGAAGGTACTCTGTGTCCCCATGTGTGGACTGTACAGGGAGGGAGGTCGCTCCTTCTCCCCGGAAGTCGCGGTAGTTCCGTCCGCAGTTTTTTTCGTCGGACTTCCGCGCCGACCGTGCCTGCTTGTCGGGCACGGCCTTAAATTTAGTCCCCGGCTTCGCCGCGGCCTAGTCGAGCAAAATCCCGCCCCCGGGACTGCCTGTCAGGGGTTAGGGCGGGATTACCGACGTGACGTCGGCTCTGAGGGCTGGAGCATCTTTGCATGTCTCCCCCCACCCTCATTGACCACTTGGGGACTCCAGATTCCCGCTCTCTGCTGGCGCCGCCCTCGGCTCCACACCCCCCCTGAGAGCTCCAGCAGCCATTTTTAGCATTTTGCCGGTGGATGCTACTCAGCGGCAAAGCTCTGCAGCTGTGGGGGATCCACGACAGGGAATCTGGAGGACACACTCCGCTCGTTAGCGGTTGGTAAGCCACACCGGTCACCCGGTGTTGGTCCCCCTAGGGTTCCGGGATATATATAGATATATATATCTGTTCGGAAAGGCTGTATACCCTTTTCCCATATACCCTCAGTGGTCACTCTCCTAAGAGACAACAGCATGTCGTCCACAAGGAGCAAAGCTACTAAGGCACAGACTTTTTTCGCGGCCTGTACCTCTTGTGGGGCTATGTTATCTGCGGGATCCACCTACCCCCACTGTGATCAATGCTCAACTCCTGCCACGCTTGCTCAGCCGGAGCCTCGGGCACTTGTGGGCCCCTCGGCTCATGTAGATCCCCCGGCTCCCCCTGAGCAGTCTGCAGGGACAGAGTCACCGTCGTTGGCCTCTTTCGCTGTGACACTCTCCCAGTCACTTTCTCAATCCATTGCACAGTCTATGGACAAATGGTCATCTAAGCTCCTTGAGGCTTTGCAGTCCAGACCGGGCCCTTCACAGGCCCCGGCCCCTGTTAGCTTGTCTCCTCCAGGCCCCTCTCGGTCCGCGCCGCAGCGCGCTCCCAGGATAGCCTCTAGGTCCCAGGCGGAGGACTCCTGCCCGGATCGCAGCCCCAGGCCGGCTAAGCGGCCTCGCTGGGCCTCTTCCCCGGCCTCCTCACGCTGCTCTGGATCCCAGCTTGAGGACTCTCAGGAAGACGAGGCGGACGTGGGAACTCAGGGCTCTGACCCTGACTTCACCCTTAACCTTGATGCCCCTGAGGGGGACGCCTTGGTAAATGATCTTATCTCGTCCATCAACCAGGTGCTGGATCTCTCACCCCCACCTCCTCCTGCAGAGGAGCCGGCTTCTCAGCAGGAGAAACACCAATTTCGATTCCCCAAACGTACGCGCAATACGTTTTTTGATAAGTCACGCCCCCAAAAGGCCGCGGGAGGCACTGCCTCCAAGACGGCCTCCACATGACTCTCGGCCTCATCTAACCACATCCTCGGTCGGTGGCAGGCTCTCCCGCTTTGGCGACGCCTGGTGGCCACACTTTCAAGACCGATGGGTGAGAGACATTCTGTCTCATGGTTACAGGATAGAGTTCAACTCTCGTCCTGCGGCTCGTTTCTTCAGAACCTCCCCACCCCCCGCACAGGCCGACGCACTTTTTCAGGCAGTGGACGCTCTAAAGATAGAGGGAGTTGTGATTCCCGTTCCTCTTCAGGAACGTGGTCGCGGATTTTACTCCAACTTGTTCATGGTGCCAAAAAAGGACGGGTCATTCCGTCCCGTTCTGGACCTCAAGCTGCTCAACAGACATGTGAGAACCAGACGGTTTCAGATGGAATCTCTCCGCTTGGTCATCGCCTCGATGTCACAAGGAGACTTCCTAGCATCGATCGACATCAAAGATGCTTATCTCCATGTGCCGATCGCACCCGAACATCAACGTTTCCTGCGTTTCGCCATCGGGGACGAACACCTCCAGTTCGTGGCATTGCCTTTCGGCCTGGCGACAGCCCCACGGGTTTTCACCAAAGTCATGGCATCCGTCGTGGCGGTCCTGCACTCTCAGGGCCACTCGGTGATCCCTTACTTGGACGATCTCCTAGTCAGGGCCCCTTCTCTGGGGGCGTGTCAACAAAGTCTTACCGTCACTCTGGCGACTCTCCAGCAGTTCGGGTGGATTATCAATTTCCCGAAATCCAAGTTGATGCCGACCCAATCCCTGACTTACCTCGGGATGGAATTTCATACCCAGCCAGCGTTAGTCATGCTACCGCGGGACAAACAGCTTTCACTGCAGGCGGAGGTGCAGTCACTTCTTCGGAGTCAGTCACACAAGGCGCCTCATGCACTTCCTGGGGAAGATGGTTGCAGCCATGGAGGCAGTGCCGTTCGCGCAATTCCATCTACGGCCACTCCAATGGGACATTCTTCGCAAATGGGACAAGAGTGCTGCTTCCCTCGACAAGAAAATCTCTCTTTCCCTCGCAACCAAAACATCACTTCAGTGGTGGCTCCTACCCACATCTCTGGCCCGGGGAAAATCCTTCCTACCCCCAACCTGGGCCGTGGTCACCATGGACGCGAGCCTGTCAGGTTGGGGAGCGGTTTTTCTCCACCACAGGGCTCAAGGAACCTGGACTCCAATAGAATCGTCCCTTCAGATCAATATCCTGGAGATAAGGGCAGTATATCTAGATCTAGCCCTATTGGCTTTCCATCGGTGGCTGGAGGGCAGGCAGATTCGAATCCAGTCGGACAACGCCACTGCCGTCGCCTACATCAACCACCAAGGCGGCACTCGCAGTCGTCAAGCCTTCCAGGAAGTCCGGCGGATTCTGCAGTGGGTGGAAGACACAGACTCCACCATCTCCGCAGTTCACATCCCTGGCGTAGAAAACTGGGAAGCAGATTTTCTCAGTCGTCAGGGCATGGACGCGGGGGAATGGTCTCTTCACCCAGACGTGTTTCGAGAGATCTGTCGCCGCTGGGGAACGCCGGACGTCGATCTCATGGCGTCACGACACAACAACAAGGTCCCGGCCTTCATGGCACGGTCTCAGGATCACAGAGCTCTGGCAGCGGACGATTTGGTCCAGGATTGGTCGCAGTTTCGACTGCCATACGTGTTTTCCCCTCTGGCGATGCTGCCCAGGGTACTACGCAAGATCCGGTCCGAATGCCATTGCGCCATTCTCGTCGCTCCAGACTGGCCGAGGCGGTCGTGGTATCCGGATCTGTGGCATCTCACGGTGGGTCAACCGTGGGCACTTCCAGACCGCCCAGACTTGCTGTCACAAGGTCCGTTTTTCCATCTGAATTCTGTGGCCCTCAACCTGACTGCGTGGCCATTGAGTCCTGGCTCCTAGCGTCTTTAGGGTTATCTCAGGATGTCATTGCCACCATGAGACAAGCCAGGAAACCAACGTCCGCCAAGATCTATCACAGGACTTGGCAAATCTTCTTATCCTGGTGCTCTGATAACGGTTTTCCTCCATGGCCGTTTGCATTACCCACATTTCTTTCATTCCTACAATCTGGAATGGACAAGGGTTTGTCCCTCGGCTCTCTCAAGGGCCAAGTGTCGGCGCTCTCCGTATTTTTTCAAACGCGTCTAGCCAGGCTTCCGCAGGTCCGCACGTTCCTGCAGGGGGTTTGCCACATGGTTCCACCTTACAAACATCCGTTGAAACCTTGGGATCTTAACAGGGTCCTGACGGCTCTTCAAAAGCCCCCTTTTGAGCCGCTGCGGGATGTCTCTCTCTCCCATCTTTCTCAGAAGGTGGCCTTCCTGGTGGCAGTCACATCACTTCGCAGAGTGTCTGAGCTTGCAGCGCTGTCATGCAAAGCTCCCTTCCTGGTTTTCCACCAGGATAAGGTGGTTCTGCGTCCTGTCCCGGAATTTCTCCCTAAGGTGGTATCCCCTTTTCATCTAAATCAGGATATCTCCTTGCCTTCCTTTTGCCCTAATCCAATTCACCAGTGTGAAAAGGATTTGTACTCTTTGGATCTAGTGAGAGCACTCCGGGTCTACGTGTCTCGCACGGCGCCCCTGCGCCGTTCAGACGCGCTCTTTGTCCTTGTCGCTGGCCAGCGTAAGGGATCTCAGGCCTCCAAGTCAACCTTGGCTCGGTGGATCAAGGAACCGATTCTCGAGGCCTACCGTACTTCTGGGCTTCCGCTCCCTTCAGGGTTAAAAGCCCATTCTACCAGAGCCGTAGGTGCGTCCTGGGCATTGCGGCACCGGGCGACGGCTCAGCAGGTGTGTCAGGCAGCTATGTGGTCTAGTCTGCACACTTTCATGAAGCACTATCAAGTGCATACCTATGCTTCGGCAGACGCCAGTCTAGGTAGGCGATTCCTCCAGGCGGCGGTTGCCCACCTGTAAGAGGGGGCCGTTTTTCGGCTCTTTTTATTGAGGTATTGCTTTACCCACCCAGGGACTGCTCTTGGATGTCCCAATTGTCTGGGTCTCCCAATGGAGCGACAAAGAAAAAGGGAATTTTGTTTACTTACCGTAAATTCCTTTTCTTCTAGCTCCTATTGGGAGACCCAGCACCTGCCCCTGTGCCCTTCGGGCTGGTTGTTCTTTTGTGTACACATGTTGTTGATGTTGATTTGTTCTTTGGGTTCATGGTCTTCAGTGCTCCGAACATCCTTCGGATTGAATTTACCCTGGACCAATTTATAAGTTTTCTCCTTCCTGCTTTTGCACCAAACTTAGGAGCCCGTGATCCACGGGAGGGTGTATAGGCAGAGGGGAGGGGTTACACTTTTTTAAAAGTGTAATAGTTTGTGTGGCCTCCAGAGGCAGAAGCTATACACCCAATTGTCTGGGTCTCCCAATAGGAGCTAGAAGAAAAGGAATTTACGGTAAGTAAACAAAATTCCCTTTTTTCTCAATTCATGGGCAGTTATTTTGCGCCTTTTTTGCCCAACATGCTTATTGTGACCCAGTTGGCTATTTGCCATGAAACGCTTGATTGTTCAGTGATCACGCGTCAAAAGTTTGTCAATTTCAAGACTGCTGCATCCCTCTGCAAGACATCTCACAATTTTGGACTTTTCAGAGCCCATCAAATCTCTCTTCTGACCCATTTCGCCAAAGGAAAGGAAGTTGCCTAATAATTAAGCACACCTTATATAGGGTGTTGATGTCATTACACCATACCCCTCCTCATTACAGAGATGCACATCACATGATTTACTTAATTGGTAGTTGGCTCTCAAGCCTATACAGCTTGGAGTAGGATAACATGTATAAAAATTATCATGTGATCAAAATACTCATTTGCCTAATAATTCTGCACACAGTGTAGTTTAAGTTCAGGGAGATTCCCTATATAAGTGAGTATTTGGTGACTACTCCCACCTTCAATACATCATTTACTTTTTCACAAGTCTTCCCTATCACCTTTAAGGTACGATACTCTGGGGTAGACATTTTCAGAAAGCCCCCCGAATCTAATTCCGCAGGCAAATCCCTCTTCCCCAGAGCATGACACAGCATTGCCACTATTGACGGTGAAATTCCTGCACCTTCTTCCTCCCAATTCTTGAAGTGCTGCAGTTTCGCTGCCAAATAATTAAGAAACGGGTCCGGAAGCAGCGTTTCATACTTACCGAGACTCGGTGTCATGGTGGCACACTGCTTCCTGGTCACGCATTCACTTCTTGTAATGTGCATCTTATACACACAGCTTTCCGTGCTTTCCCCACCAACCGACCGTCCTCTCATCTGTGATTGGTTGCAGGCAGATGCGCCCCCAGCCTGTGACAGTATCTGACTCTTGTGCAGTCATCGCGGCTCAGTCATTGTCTGCACAGCCAGTGGCCATGCTCTATGGCCGCTGGCTGTGTTATGTAGCAGAGCTGAAGCGGCGTAGGACCTCGTGTGGATTACGCCGTATCTGCAGGGTGTTGGGGGTTAATAAAGAGGTGAAGGAGGGTGTGTGTTTTGTACTTTATTCCAAATAAATGATTTTTCTCTGTGTTTATTTACTTTCATTTACAGGTTATTGTGATGCAGGTATCTCATAGACGCCTGTGCCATCACTAACCTAGGGTTTAGTAGCAGCTGTGCGCTGCTATTGTGATGCCCCAGGGGTGATGATCCTGTTCAGGGACGCCACAGGGCTTATTCGATATGGTAACAGGTAATGTCAGTTTTTATTTTGTATGTCGTGACACCACTCATGGCTTGCGATCAGGGATGTGTATAACCGCCGCTGCAGGTTTTACGAGCGTCTGGGGCTGATGGGGTCTGCAGCCAGATGATGAAGCCTTCCGTGAGTGAGGCAGGCCCCAGGGGCTCGGGTGAGTAGGATAGCAGGTCCCAAAATAACACAAGCTGAGTCCATAAGACTTTCAACTGATTTTTACTCACTCTTGTTATTGTGAGCTGACCCGGGTGTTGCTGTGATTAACCAGGTAAGACCAGGGTTTCTTCAGGCCAGTCTAAGGGTAACCTGTTAGCTCGCCTTCCTAGCACTCTGTGTTCGGATAACCCCCTGACGTGGAGTACCATGGGGGTCTATCCAGGGAGGCGCTACAGCCTTTTCTCCCCTGTGTTCGGCCCGTTTGCTGGCAGCATGGACCAAGTGAGATGGCTCCAGGCTCTGTCCCCTTATGGGTCCCTGCGTTGCTGTTGAGGCTCAGAGTCTGTGAGGTTGGTGAGGTACTTGTACTTCCCCTCACCCGGCAGGTTTAGCAGATAGTTAATCTCGAGTCTGCTCTAGGGACCTGTACCCCGTACGTGCCTAGTCACCAGGAGCACTGTACTCTGACTGCCAGGTGACCGTTCTCCCCCGCTAACCGTTACTACCCCGTGCAGGGTCTGACTAGTGCCCGCGCACGTATGCGCCTCGCGACCGCCGCTTACCACTACCAGACTGGCTCTCCTCTCTTCCCTATCCTGACAACCTCTGCACTTTAGCTCCCAGCCCCTCCGCTTCACCCCTTGACAAGATTTGAAGGCCAGCACCTTCCGGAGACTGCCCAAGGGTCCCATCTAATGGTGTGGGAGAACTGGTTGCTATGTGTCTGTGTGTACACACCTTGTTCTGGCCCTTAGGATTACCTGGAAGTACTGTCCCAGCATGGGTGCAGTACTCAGTGGTGCCTGACCGGGTCAGGGGCGCCACACTATTAACCCCTTATTACCCCGATTGCCACTGCTCCAGGATAATCGACAAGAGGCAGTAAAGCACCAGGATTGTCACATCTAATAGATGTGGTAATTCCGGGCGGCTGCGGGCTGAGAATACCAGCCCCCAGCTGGCATTATCTTGGCTGGGGATGAAAATTAGGGGGGACCGCACGTTGTTTTATTTTTTAAATTTATTTAAATAATGAGAAAAAAAAGCCGCATCGCCGGCACAGCCTCGCACACTTCTGATACGGAACATGCAGCATGTGTTTCTGAAATACATGCACGTTCACCATACTGACCTGCAGACAGTTGCACTGCTTTCCCCGCCCACCGGCCGTCCTGCCGCCTGTCATTGGTTGCAGTCAGCTGCCACGCTGCCACTCAGGATGGGGGCGTGTCTAACCGCAACCAATTACACGCGCCAGTGGGTGGGCAAAACAATGAATATTGTATTGTCGGCTCCAGAAGGTTAAAGTGTTACCCGGAAGGAGTTTGCTGCCATGAGACAGCCTCGGGTGAGTACACCGCACGCGCTCCTACCCCCTATCCTCTCCACAAGCGTTTTTAATCTCCGGATTCTGGTCCCCCTAGACTTATATGGGCACCGGAATCTGGAGCGGACCCAGATTTTTTTTTCAATCCGGCAGTGATCCGCCAGTCTCAGATTTTGGTGGATTCGATCAACTCTAGATTTCACCTCATTGCTTAAGAATCTGCCAGATACCACAACACCTTTAGAGGTCTTCTTCCATAGATGGGTCAGAACTGTTTTGGCGGCAAAAAGAAGAGTTATTGAAGCTGGTTTATATTTTGCTGATCGGTGCATTCTTTTAGGTACTGCTTAGGTTCTTTCCACTTTGAGTTTTTGGAGGAGTGAAAACACCATGAGGTTTTCAAGCAGAAACTGTTTCCGGAAACTCTCCTTTTTGGGGGAGTTTATGCAGGAGTATTTCTTTTTTCTGAAGCATCTCTAGAAGCAGTATTCAAAAGTTGTTTTTTTTCTTGAAGTGTTCTTTGTTGCCTTCTGATTGGACAGTGACGAGTTTGGAAAGGTTTCTTTTAGGCTCCTCTTCAAAGAAGTAAAATGCACATTCTTTTTTCCACCGAGCATTTGTCAAATCCACTTCAGGAGAAGAAAGCTAAAAATCTGCTTATAGCAACAGTGAAGTAGATGTGCCATAATAAAGAATTGTAAGAAATTTCCAAGAGTTTTTGAAGCCATTTTTGCAGAGTATTTTGAAGAGGGTCAACTCAAAAACTCATCTAAAAACTCAGTGTGAACATATATGTGCTCAGATTTTATTAGTAGATTTTTGGAATGGATCATCTCCAATATTCTCCTCAAAAACTGCTTCAAAAACCTTTGGAAAACTCTGCTATGGCTATGTGCACACAGAGTCTTTCAAGGAATTTTTGGAACAGAAACGGAGTATTCTCCCAATCCTCAAAAAATGCAAAACTAGTCATAAACGTGGGAGGTTCCTCTCAGTGGTTATGTGTACATGGCACCTTTTTCAGGTGGTAACCGCCTGAAAAATGTATAAAAAAATGTTGAAAATAATAAACGTAAGCTATTTTATATAAAAACGACTATGTATGTTCAGTCTAAGGGGAATACTTTTCTCCTTTCAGAGACCTGACAAAACAATCGGTCTGCCAGTGAGGAGACTTATAGCTGCAATGCCCCTCTGGGAAATATTCAAATTGTCTCTTCAGGGAGGAAGGAGCTGAACTCTAGTGCCACCTATTGGAAGTAGCAATCCTAAAAGTCAGAAGTGACCCTTTAATGAGCCTTTTCATATGACTTAGGATTTATGCCATAGCTTCTCATACAGCCAGATGAGACCTCATACTTTGCACTGATGAGGGGCAATCACTCCAAAACACCATGTCTGTAAATTGAGGTTCTGATCTGGCAGAAATCCTAAGTCATATGACAAGGCTCGTTAAAGGGACACTTTTGACTTTTAGGATTGCTACTTCCAATCGGTGGCACTGTCCCTGAAGAGAGAAATTTATAAATATGTTCAGGCTTTTGAACATCTTTTAACCGCTTGAGGTTTCTAAAAATACAAAGTGGCTACAAGAAGTAACTCATCCACTCTTCTGCCGTTTTCCGCTTGGAAGATGCTCTGTACCAGGGGCATGCATAGTAATCATGGGTCCCCATAGCATGAAATTCCAACTGGCCCCATCCTCCCCCCGAAAAAATAAAAAATATTTTCGGCTGGGTCACAAAATAGCATATGTCACAATTTGTTCAGCCCTTTCAAAGTGTTTCTCCTGCTATTGAAGGCTCCCATTAGCCCTCCAAACAGTATGATGGACCCCACACAATCCTTCACACTGTATAATTGCTTGCATACCGTATAATGGCCTCAAATAGCCCTCCACAAAGTATAAGGGTTCCAGCATAGCCTTCCAAATATTATAATGGCCTCACGCAGCCCTTCAAATATTATAATAACCCCGACGTAGCCATCCATATACTATAATGGGCTTTAGAGCGCTCCCTCTTTACATAGTTATATAGTTTGAAAAAAGACCTAGGTCCATCTAATTTAAACTTCCTCCACCAGTTATACATTTTAGTCATTTATAACCGACAATGTTGTGTGTACTGAGGAAATAATCCAGCCCTTTTTTAAAAGCTGTTATAGTATCTGCCATTACTACCTCTTGCTGTCGAACATTCCAGTCTTATTGCTCTAACTGTAAAGAACCCTTTCCTATTTAGCTGCAAGAATCGCCTGTCTTTAACCCTCAGTGAGTGCCCCCTGGCCCTTAGTATTGTCTTCGTATGGAATAAGTCGTACATATAAATGAGATCTCCTCTGAGATGTCTTTTTTTTCTAAACTAAACAAACTAAACTTTTTCACCCTCTCATCATATGGGGCCTACCATTCCTTGTAATAATCTAGTTACCGCCTTTGAACTGACTTAACTTCTGAATATCCTTTTTAAAATGTAGAGCCAAAAACTGGGACAAGGGGCTCAGCAGCCCTCCTTCAGTGGTCCATGCTCCGGCCTCCTTCACAGAGCAAGCAGTAAAGTATTGGTAACGGTGATCCTGACTGGGTGTGTGATCTTTTTGTGTGGAAGCCTTACCTGTGATTAGGCCATCGTTCAAACCAAGTTTCTTCCCCTGGGGCGTCGTCGACACAGGCTCGCGACAATTTTTTAACAGTTTTTTACTATAAGTTACGTGCAGTACACTTGAGCACATTCTGTACAGTATATTCGACTTTAATACACTTTTACTGTAGGCTGCACCATCATTCTTGGTAGTACTTCTGCTGTTTATCCGTTCTCCTCCTTACATCCTGACACCACAGTCCCACTTGATAAAGTCATGTAGTCCTCCCTGACCTGGGTCTTGTTACACCCAGAGGGACCCATTCTCTATAATGGTATCGACGGCTGTCTGACTCCCCTCGTCTACCGTGGTTTCAGTGCTGACCTGTTCACCCAGGTCAATGCCAAGCCTCCACTTGAGGACTAGTACCGCTGGAGTCAGTCCACTGCCCGGGAAACCCTCTAGAATTTGGGCCTGGTATTTCTGACTGCAATACAGAAATGATCCTCTACCCGTCCCTGGCTAAAATCCTTCCTGCAAGCTCGGTTCCCGGTTTGACTATGAGGGTCCGGATACGGATTCTATAAATACTCACTTACTTTGGCCTAAGATATCTGTCAGGCTGGCACAATTCTTCTCGGTTTACTACCCACTAGTACAGCTGCATACAAACTACTACTCTCCACTGACTATAAACCAGGATGGAGTTAGGCTCCTCCTCCTGTGGGTGACCCACAGAACTTAAATGATCTCTGCCTTAAATGTTTTCTTCCTGTCGCTAGGCAGAACCTATTCTCTTTATCAGGGAACAGTACCTAAACTCAGCCAATACATTTGCATTTACACTTTTTGCATGAACACATTGCATATATCAATACAGTTCACATTATTATAATTTAACAGCTACCAGTGTCTTCATGGCAGGAGCATACAGGCCTAGTCCACCCTCTTAAAATATCAAGAGGATATTCAATCATTTTCTTATCACTGGGAATCCCAATTCTGGGACTCATACTGATGGCAACACTACTACATAAGCACTAGATCCCATCACTTTTCTTCATTGCACACTGGTGACAGCCACTCTCAGCCCCTTTAAGTTAATGAGGCCAGCTTGGGAGTGCCTATGTGCAGAGAATTAAAGGGGCATGCAATACTAATTTACTGCAATGGCCCCTATTATTATAAGGCTCATGGGGGTTGCATATGTTGGAACAATGGATTAAAATTACATTTCTCACATAAACTGCGTTTTTATTATTCTTTTTATACCGTACAAAAATAGAAAAAAAGACTCAGACACTTCATGTAGAGTTTAAAAAAAATGTGAAGTTTATTATACATTTTACGTATGGTAGTTACCTCCCATTACTCACGAAGAGCGTACAGAAACACTCAGGACAGGAAAAACCCCCAGTGGAGGAAACCTGTAGGGAAACTATGGCCGCTGCACTGCCCTTCCTCCGGGCATACTAAATGAGGTTACCTATATAATAAGCCTGTGTACAGTATATATAGTGTGTATTTGTGTGTTTGGTGATTATGTCTATACTGTAATTGTTGTAAATGAATGTGTGAGTGTAGTGATGTGTACAGAGATATGTGTGGGAATTATTTTTTTCTGTGTTGGATTATTATAAGGAATCTGTCAGCACAGAATGACTGTTTAAACCAACTATAGGAGCTCATCATGGTGGGGTAAAACATTTTAGTGCACCTTCCCATCTGCTTGTTTTCCATCTATTACTTCCCTTCATTGGTTCTATAAAGCCAGAAGTAATAATCAAAGAAGAGGGGAGAAGTGGAAATGGAGGGAAAAAAGCAGGTGGGAATGTGCACTGAAATGTCTGGTCCCACCATGATGCACCGAGCACCTGTACTTTGTTTGAACCATCATTCTGTACTGCCAGAGTCCCTTTAAGAATACCTCTCTTCTTTATCTAGGTCTTCATCCTCATCCGTCGTGCCTTCTAGATGTTCTTCTCCTTGTAGGTCCAGCCGTTCTGTTCACCGTCCAGCATATGTGTTCTCCATCCTGGCAGCAGCACATCTAAATTTTGAAGAGAGTTAATAAAAGAAAAGATTATAATATGTCAATGTTCCTAAAGGGTGCTTTACACGCTGCGACATCGCTAGCGATAGCTAGAGATGTCGTGTGCGATAGCACCTGCCCACGTCGCTGTTTCGTCATGGGGGTGATCGCTGCCGTAGCGAACAATATTGCTACGGCAGCGTCACACGCACATACCTGCTTAGCGGCGTCGCTGGAGACACCGAACAATCTCTCCTTTAAGGGGGCGGTTCATTTGGCGTCACAGCGGCGTCCATAAGCGGCTGCCCATTAGCAGAGGAGGGGTGGAGATGAGCGGCCGGAACATGCCGCCCACCTCCTTCCTTCCTCATTGCCGGTGGACACAGGTAAGGAGATGTTCGCCGTTCCTGCGGTGTCACACATAGCGATGTGTGATGCCGCAGGATCTACAAACAACCAGCGGCATGCACCACCAACGATATTATGAAAAGGAGCGACATGTCAACAATCAACGATTTTTGACGTTTTTTCGATCGTTGATCATCGCTCCTTTTAGTCACACATAACGATATCGCTAACGGCGCCGGATGTACGTCACGAAAACCGTGACCCCGACGATATATCGTTAGCGATATCGTTGTGTGTAAAGTACTCTTAAGCCCTTATATATGAACTTCTCATTAACAAGACTTAGAGCATTTTATGTTGCACAGTGTAATGATAACTTATTCACCATTATTCATATTGTAAGAGGAAGATTCATCTAAGGTAAATTCATCCAAAATAATTATCTTAACTATAAATGTGTCTTAAAACTAACCGCACATAAGTTATACTTACCAGTGGTGTTTATGAATCTGTTGTTTCGGGTTCCTCCGCTGGGTCTGTACAGATGTTCTTGGCCTCTTCCCTCTTGGATGGAGCAGTGTTACAGAGAGAGCAGGATAGGGCATTATTCCTCCTGAACCAGCGCACCGCCCA
Source organism: Anomaloglossus baeobatrachus (assembly GCF_048569485.1). Classification (NCBI taxonomy): domain Eukaryota; kingdom Metazoa; phylum Chordata; class Amphibia; order Anura; family Aromobatidae; genus Anomaloglossus; species Anomaloglossus baeobatrachus. Next base: position 449,407,508 of record NC_134354.1, read on the forward strand.
GCTGTGATGGACATTCCTGTCTCTCCTCCATGCCCAATGGTCAGGGTCTTGTGCCATGATCTAGAATTAAACATCATATAAGTTATTATAATCATCACAGGCTTTAATAAAAGTGTACAATATTTGTGTTTTATATTACTAACCAGATCACAGGTGGCCGGATTTACCCAAGCTCGAAATCCCATCCTGGTGAGCAACACGTCGCGTAAGTGCAAGAGCCGATCCTTCTTCATAGTCCACGTCCATCCGAGGGCCCAGCGGAAGATCTCCCGATGATATGGCTCATCCTCTTCAAACTGGTTGGCTAAGAGACTAGAAAGAAAAATAATGAAACAAAATTAATTAAAGAAGAGCGATTTTGGATACAGCGGTCATGGATAGAACTATTTGGTAAATGCATTTAATATTTGCAACAACTCACAGAGATGGGAAGAAGAAAGTTCTGTACTCCGCAGTGCGCAGTCCGGCTCTTCTGAAATACGCGAAGACCATGGCGAGGAGATACTAGTGGGATGGAAGCAGAGATAGAAGCTTTCTATTATACATTTATACAGTACATATTTATGTGCTCAGTATATCCTTGTCTGTCCACTATTAAAGTAATATAAGACCCTTTAGCTCACTATGAGGGAACTTCTCAGGTTTAGACGTTTTTCTATCCCTTAATACAAAATACCTTGTCAGAAATCTTACGGCAGCTGTCCCTAGCTAGAAAGCACTTGACGTATTCATCTTCTACAAAAAGGATAGAAATACAATTATTTCACTATGAACTATATACTCTACATCTTCTAAAAGATGACAATCTCAGATTAAAATCCAGTAAAGCTGTGTTGCCCACATGTCTCAGGTGATCAGCGGCCACCGGCTGTTGTCTGTTTCCTCTGACTGGCAGAATATCACATTCTACTGAGATATAATACTCTACATGAAAGGAACCAAACTAAAACCTAATTGGTACTATTGGAAGTCAGTGGGATATGGTGTGAGCTATTATGATCTGATCAGAACATTTTTACATTTCCATGAATTCCCGAATGCCATGACATGTTCTCTATCTATCACATAATGGTGTATGTTTGCTTTTCTGGAATCCTGGGAAGGTGCAATGAGTCTTACCAAGGAGTGTGAGGAAAGCTGCCCGCTCTTCTGGCTGTGGGATGTTATCGTCCGTCTTCTTCTTCTTGGCCTCTTCTTGGGTGACAGACTGGGAACTGTGATAGAAGAAAAAGATATTTTAGTATTAGGCCTCATGCACATTTTAGTTTCTGGCTCCATATAAGTTCTGAGCTGAGCTGAGCCGTAGTAGAAATCTATGGGCCCATATTGTATTTCCACCTCTGTCTGCCTATGATTAAGTAGGAATTGCCCTTTGATTTCTTTGTATTTTGGGCTCATTCATCCCTACAGTCCTGGTCATGGCTGCTGCTTCTATAGATACATGAGCTGTTTATTCTAACATATGTGTCAATAAAGTGACCAATAATCTATCTTTTTATTCTGATAAGTGTTTTCCTCGTGGGAAAACTGATATATTTTTGTGCTGTACATTTTATATACTATGTGTAGTGCTGATTGTAATGTTCACTATGGATTACTGGTGTAAGTTTATGGAATATGATGACGGCAGTGTGTTATCTCATCTACTTACCCCTCCTGCTTATAAAGGGCAATCAGTTCTCTCTTCCGCTTCCTCACGGCCATTCTTCCTCTTCTTCCTGGAAACTAATATACAGAAGAGGTAAAACCTGAATATGCGGACATCACTCTTTCTAAAAGAGTCCCTCAGAGAGAATTACTGATAACCTAATGTGTCCCCCTAGACATAACTAGAACAGCCTATATTTCCCATATTACATGTCTGGCAGTACTAAATCTCACCAATATTGGCTTGGTTGGGTCATGTATTCCATTACCAGACATGGCTTATTGACGGTAATGGCGCTGTTTCTGGTAAACAAGAATATAGCTTATTTCTACAATATTAAAAAAGCCTTTAACCAGTCATATATGTCTGATTCTGCATATGTGCTGTGATTAAAAAAAACAACTATGCTTGATGATCCACCATATAAACCTCCATATTTATCCTGAACCTCCCTGTATAGTAACTGATGATCCACCATATAAACCTCTGTATTTATCCTGAACCTCCCTGTATAGTAACTGATGATCCACCATATAAACCTCTGTATTTATCCTGAACCTCCCTGTATAGTAACTGATGATCCACCATATAAACCTCTGTATTTATCCTGAACCTCCCTGTATAGTAACTGATGATCCACCATATAAACCTCTGTATTTATCCTGAACCTCCCTGTATAGTAACTGATGATCCACAATAAAAACCTTTGTATTTATCCTGAACTTCCCTTTATAGTGACTGATGATCCATTACAAGATAATTAATTCTTCAACTCTATATATGATATAAATATTGTACATTAATAAAGTGACTAAATGGCAATCCACCCGTCAGACTGCTAATATTCTCGCTGGAGACCCCGGCATCTTGCCATTGCATAGCAGCTGAGTAACCACAAACCAAATTTGTATGAGTCAGATCAATCCACAGATTAAAAACATCAACTTTTGTTGTAGTTTTATTACAAATATAATAAATTACAGATTAGTAAGATGTCAAATGATCTACAATAAAAGTTTACATTTTATATTTATTCACAATCATCAATGTCATAAATTAAGTCCAGTTTATTTCAGTTTCCTATAATGTAGAACCGCAACTGTCACTCTCCGGGATGACATCAATCAGCAGTTTATTCATCACACAGTGATCCTCACCTCTGTAGAGCCGCAGGTGGAGGGCTGTCTCTGAATCCTCAGGGAACGATCCGGTTAAAAATCCAATAAATCTCACTTCTCAGATCACAATGGAGCCGGTCTTTTCTCTAATAGAGCAATCGCAGACTGGCACCAACTGACAGTTTTTTTCTTTCTTTAAGTTCAAATCCTGCGATGCTATTGGTTAGTGGTGCGGCACATGCCATGATAATGAATGCTGCGGTAAATTTAAAGGGAAAGCGTATTCTAATAATATTATATGGAGATGATATGAAAAAAGATACAGAAATTCAGATGAAGACAATTACTAGCAGCTCTGCAACTTCCAACATTTCCCTTTATCACCATGTGTAAAATTAGATAATAGCCTTAAGGAATTATTTCATCCAAAAAAGATTTTCACAAGTCGACTATCAGATTACTAAAACTGAACATATTAAGAAAAATATCTGTGTGTATGGGGAGCCTGGGTACACAAGGAACATCACTGAGGGGTAACAGAGGACGTTGCACATAGTGGTGTGATATACACACACCAACAAGCAATAACCAGCAGAAATAAGTGTAAGTAATGGGTTATTCTGACATCGTTTGTCCCTTAACCCTTTCACACCAGAGCCTGTTTTTGCCTTCGTGACCGGGCTAATTTTTTCATTTCTGTCACTTTATGAGGTTATAACTCTAGAACGCTTCCACGGATACCAACGATTCTGAGACTGTTTTTTTGAGACAAATTGTACGTCATAACTACAAATATATCAAAAAGACTGACCCGCACATCCCACAGATGTGAACAGGTGCCAGCTGAAAACACATTCTACCTTTCAGCTGGCACCTGTTCACACCTATGAGATGTGCAGATCAGTCTTTTTGATATATTATACTTCATGTTAGGGGTAAATTTAGGATCATATTTTTTGCATTTATTTGTGAAAAAAAATTCTAACTTTTAAATTTTATACCCTTAAACCAGAGTGTTATGTCACGCTATATAGTTACTAAATAATATTTCCCACATCTCTACTTTACATCAACGCAATTTTTGAAACATAATTTTTTTTTGTTAGGAGATTAGAAGGGTTCAAAGTTCATCAGCAATTTCTCATTTTTCAAACAAAATTTATAAAACTATTTTTTAGAGACCGCATCACATTTGATGTGACTTTAAGGGGCCTCGGTGAGAGAAAATACCCCAAAGTGACACCATTCTAAAAACTGCACCCCTCAAAGTTCTCAAAACCACATTTAACCCTTTATGTTCTTCACAGGAACTAAAGCAATGTGGAAAGAAAAAAATGAAAATTTAACTTTTTACCACAATAATGTAGCTTTAGCCACAATTGTTTTTATTTTTACAGGGGTAACAGGAGAAAATGAGCCATATGCTTTGTTGCGCAATTTTTCCCTGAATACGCCAATACCCTATATGTCCTAGAAAGCTACTCTTTGGACGCATGGCAGGGCACAGAAGGTAAGGAGCGCCGTCTGGCTTTTGGGAGTGCAAAATTATCTGGAATAGATAGCGGACACTACATCTTATTTGGAGAGACCCTGATGTACCTAAACAGTGGAGGTTCCCCACAAGTCACTCCATTATGGAAACTAGACATAATATCGAGTATCATGCCTAATGCCTCTCTTGGTACACACACTACATCTTCTCTTAGGGTAGTTTCTTCTTTCTGATGTTGGCATGACTGCAATAAAATGTCGCTCAGTGAGTCTTTTGAAATTTTCAGATTCTAACGGATAAACAGAGCCAAAATTTGCAACAACTAAATATTCGATTACCTTTTCTTGATAATCAATAAAAGTATAAGGCAAAAAAAATTGTATGTGGCCACCAGAATTACGTAAAGGACTAACTTTTTGTACCAGATGAATGATTTTTTTGATACCTGGTATGGCTGTAGAACCTGGTCTGCAAGGTCCACACCCCCCATGTATTTGTTGTATTCAATGATTGACACAGGCATTAGCTTTAAAGTAGTGGACCCTAGTTCTTCAATAGCCATTGTGGCATTTGTGTGGATCGAGCTGAGGATAAAAATATCTTTCTCATCCTTATACTTAAGGGCAAGTAGCTTTCCACTGTGAACAGCTCCTGACTGCCCCTTTTGGAACTTTTCGTTGACCTAGCATTGTGGAAACCTGTGATGGTATTTATGAATGGTCCCTGTCACAAACCACCGGGGGGGTCACTCAGAAATCCCCCGCGCTGGCTACCAGTACGTCACAATCGGGGGGTAACAAGTGGGGGTCACCCCTCCTTTATACCTCCCGACCGACAGACAGAGCACGTGACGCGCTCTCTAGCGCCCCTCTTATAGTCAGGCCAATTATGGAATTGCCCGACCATAAGCAAGGAGGCCGCTATACTACTTATGCCGATTATTGAAGGGTCCCCGGTGAGAGTAAGGTATATATTCCCCCGACCTCCGCGGGCGGAATATATAAAATCTCCCCGAATCTCACTGGCCTCCCCACAATAATCCTTGGCACAATTCGCTGCCACCAACCGATTTACGGTAACTATTAGCCGAACACACAGACGTGGGATTCAAGATCGAGATAACAGAACAGCCCAAGATTAATTATATAATTTAATCAGCCTAAAGCACACTAGAAACTACAATATATACAATAGGGAATCTACAGAATATACATATGTCAGAGTACAGTTACAATCAAAGCATGGGTTACAAACAGGCATACACAGTTCCAGCAGTTACCTTGTTGCGTCTGGCCACAGGGGGGCGCTGTAGACCAGGTTTCCAGGAACTCCCTCACAGGTCTTTCCCAACCAGGCCCCCGAGCAGAAGAACACTGGAAAATGGCCGAAGTAGGGTTATCAACCTGGGCAATCCAGGTCCCCTCCTACCTTAGTGACCTCACAGGGAAGCACTGCTCCACCCCTGGCTGGAGTTATGGACAAAATCCACAACATGGAATATGGCCATAACTTGGCCTGGGAGCGTCGTAGGCGGACGCCAATGCTCTCATTGTGACAGTTATGAATTTAGCTACAGAACGAGGGGACTCATGACCTGTCTGCCAGTTCCCCATTGGCTGATATCACGCCTGGGGCATTTCCCAATGTCCTGCTCCCATAAAAAGGGGGTGCCGGCATCGTCCACATGCGGAGACACCATTTTTATGGTTGCCATATTTATCGGAAACATGGCTTGCGAGATATGAACCATTTTTTACTGGAGTCGTTCTGTCTGGCTATTTCCATAGCCTTGCTAACTAGCTAGCAGCTCCTACTACAGGGTGACGGCAGGGAGTCATCCTGTGTCCATTGTCCCTACATCATCTCATTTCCATATCACAGGACATGGCCATGGGATTTGTTGCTAAACCAGTTGTGTGAAGGAAAGGGGGGGTGACACCAGGAGAGGGCTTCCTGACATACTTGAATATCATGATTTATCGTCATATCTCCGGATTTACCTCACACCTCCCCCCTTTTGAGGGCGCTAGGGGGCAGCACACTCCGGTGTTCCCCCGTGCGCCCGTCCGCGACCTCTCCTTGTCGGGACAGCCCGTCTGCGTTACCGTGGTCACGGCCCCTTTTGTGGCGAATGGTGAAGTTGTATTGCTGGAGCGCAAGGCTCCATCGCAACAATCGCCCATTCGTCCCAGAGACGGTGTGCAACCAGCTGAGGGGATTGTGGTCCGTCTCCACGATGAAGTGGCGCCCGTATAGATAGGGTTGCAGACGCTGCAGGGCCCACACTATGGCCAGGCACTCCTTCTCCATCGTGGAATAGGCAACTTCCCTTGGTAACAGCTTCCTGCTCAGGTACAAGACTGGGTGCTCTTGGCTCGCAGAGTCCACCTGGCTGAGCACCGCACCGAGGCCGAAGTCACTGGCGTCGGTCTGTACTACAAACGACCGCGTGAAGTCGGCTGCCTGTAGCACGGGCGGGCTGGACAGGGCGTCCTTTAGGGCCCGGAAGGCTGTCTCGCAGTCCATTGTCCAATCGACTGCAGAGGGCAGCTTCTTCTTGGTGAGGTCCGTCAAGGGCTTTGCCAGGCTACTATAGCATGGAACAAACCTCCTATAGTACCCAGCGGTCCCCAAGAAGGACATCACCTGCTTCTTGGTCCTGGGGGTGGGCCAGGATGCGATGGCTTCCACTTTCTCAGGCTCGGGCTTCAGTGTTCTCCCACCTACCCGGTGACCGAGGTACTGGACCTCGCTCATGGCCAGCTGACACTTTCCCGGCTTGATGGTCAAACCTGCCCGGTGGATCCGCCTGAGCACCTGTGCTAGATGCTCTAGGTGGTCCTCCCAGGTGGGACTGAAGACGGCAATGTCATCCAGGTACGCGGCCGCGTACCCTTCAAGTCCCTTGAGCAGGGTGTTGACCATCCGCTGGAAAGTGGCAGGGGCATTCCTCATCCCGAATGGCATCACCGTGGACTCGTACAGTCCAAATGGGGTAATAAAGGCAGAGCGTTCCCTGGCCTCGCGAGTCAGGGGGATCTGCCAATATCCCCGGCTCAGATCCATGATGGTCAGGTACTGAGCCCCGGCCAACTGATCGAGCAGGTCATCGATGCGTGGCATTGGGTACGCATCGGCGACCGTGACCGCATTGAGCCCCCTGTAGTCCACGCAGAACCGAGTGGTTCGGTCCTTCTTAGGGACGAGGACTACAGGCGAGGCCCAAGCGCTGTTGGATGCCTGGATCACCCCCAGCTTCAGCATCTCGTCAATCTCCTGGCGCATGTGTTGCTGCACCTCCAGGGAGACCCGATATGCTGAACGCCGGATCGGGGGATGATCCCCAGTGTCCACGTGATGGACAGCCAAGTCAGTCCTTCCGGGCTGGTTGGTAAACAACCCCCGGAAGGGGTGTAGGGTGGCCCACAGCTGGGACCGTTGGTCCTCCAAGAGCTGGTGGCCAACCTCCACATCCTCAATGGATCCGCCTGCCCTAACCTGGGCTAGCATATCCAAGAGGGTTTCCGCTTCTCCCTCCTCGGGCAGGTTGCACACGGGGAGCGCACATGCCTCCCGCTCATGATGTGCCTTCATCATGTTCACATGGAAGGGCTTCCGCCTTCCACGGGCAGGGTCCAGGGTGACCAGGTACGTTACAGGGTTGAGCTGCTGGTACACGAGGTATGGGCCTTCCCAGGCTGCCTGAAGCTTGTCCTGTGGTACGGGGACCAGTACCCACACCTTTTGACCCACTTGGTAGGTCCTCTCACAAGCGTTCTGGTCGTACCAACGCTTCTGATCGGCCTGGGCTTGAGCCATATTGTCGTGTACCAGTTGCGTCAAGGCCTGCATTTTGTCCCGGAAGCGCATGACATACTCGATAACCGACACTCCAGGGGTGGCCAAATCCCCTTCCCAAGCCTCTTTCACCAGAGCCAGGGGGCCCCGCACACGTCGCCCGTACAGGAGCTCAAACGGTGAGAATCCTGTTGAGGCCTGTGGAACCTCCCGGTAAGCAAATAACAGGTGTGGGAGATACCGCTCCCAGTCACGCCCATGGGAGTCGACCAACATCTTAAGCATCTGCTTTAAGGTGCCATTGAACCGCTCGCACAGGCCATTAGTCTGTGGATGGTACGGGCTGGCCACCAGATGTCGCACCTGGACTTGCTTACAGAGGGCCTCCATCAGCTGGGACATGAATTGGGTCCCCCGGTCAGTGAGCATTTCCTGGGGAAAACCCACTCGGGAGAAAATCTCCAGCAATGCGGTGGCCACCTTGTCAGCCCGAATGGACGACAAGGCCACTGCTTCTGGGTACCGGGTGGCATAGTCCACTACCGTCAGTATGAAGCGTTTCCCGGAGCTGCTGGGGATGGCCAGCGGGCCGACCAGATCCACAGCCACCCTCCTGAAAGGCTCATCGATGATTGGCAGAGATACTAGTGGGGCTTTGGGGTGTGGCCCCGCCTTCCCCACTCTCTGACAGGTTTCACACGAACGGCAGTAGGCAGCCACATCGGCCCCCATTTTTGGCCAGTAGAAATGCTGGTTTAACCTGGCCTTGGTCTTAGCGATCCCTAGGTGTCCGGCCATCGCAATCTCATGTGCGATCCGCAACAACTCCGTCCGGAACGGATAGGGTACCACCAACTGTCGGTCCCTGGGCCACGCCTCCGGTGAACCCTGCTGGACCGTGGCCCGGTACAGCCGTCCTTGGTCCCAGACCACTCGCTCCGGGTCCGAGTCCGAGGGAGGCTGTGCCGCCTGCTCCTTAAGAGCTTTCAGGCTGTCGTCAGCTTCTAACGCTGCCTGAAACCCCTGACTAGATGTGGCCAGAATCGACGAGACTGTCACATCTTCAGTCAGTACCCCGGGACCTGTGTCCTGGCCTCCACCTGACTCGGCTGCCACTTGGTCAGAAGGGGAAGAGCTATCGGACCTCCGGGAGGCCCCTTGGCTTCCAGCACTCCCACTGCGGGTGACAGCGGCCACAGCCGCTGCGACCGTGGGTCGTGCCTGCTCCTCCTCCGTTCCTGACCAAGTCGCCGGTTCAGGCAGACCTACCTGGCTTCCTGACACCCCGGTTGTGGGGGAACCATGCACCGAGATCTTACCTGGGAGCACTTCCGCTCCTGGACCGGCCCCAATCTCACCTGCCTGTTCCCCTCCTGCAGCAACAGAACCCCGCTGTGAAATCTCTGGGGACCCCACATTTGCTGTGGTAGCCCCCACCCCACACACTGGTCCTCCCCCTGCAGCACCCTGCTCTCTGCTTATCCCTGCAGAGGGCAACAGATCCCAGCTCACAGGCTGGTTACTTGTCGAGGCATTGTCACACCTTTCTCTGACCCCCTCCCCTGTCACAGCTGCAGCTGAGTGTGTGTCTATGGTGTCTATGCAAGCAGAAATATCAGAGTTCACTCCCTCCTCCCTTACATCATTCATAGATAACACATTAACATTGTCAGGAGTCATGTCAGTACGGGCTGAAGGTTCAGCCCTTGGTTGGGGCCCAAACTGGGAGGTTATCTGCCCCAAATCTGTCCCAAGTAGCACGTTTGCGGGGATCCGATCAGTTACCCCCACCTCCCTCACCCCTCGCCCTGCGCCCCAGTCCACATAAATGTCAGCAACAGGCAGCGCCGGGTCAATGCCTCCAATCCCGGAGACAGCGAGGGTTTTTCCAGGGATCAAGTCTTGGGGGGACACCATCTCAGGCCGCACCAGAGTCACCTCCGAGGCGCTGTCTCGCAGTCCTATGGTCACAGACCGGCCGACGGTGACAGGTTGGAAGCTGTCCAGGGACCTACCACCACCCCCACCCACACAATACACCTTGGGCGGCCCTTGGGACGGGGACGGAGCCGGGGCCTTGGGACGCTGAGGGCACATGGCCTTGAAGTGTCCAGGTAGGTTGCACTGGTGGCACCGTCTTGGTTCTGCCACGGGCCTGGAGAGGGGAGTTGAGGGGGACACCCCCTGCAGTCTAGGGGCAGGTGGGGCAGTCGCCGAATTCATCTTACCCCCTCTCCAGGTGCTGCTGGTGGCCGCTCTCCTGGCCTCAGGGGCCCGGTTGTTGGTGTAGTCATCGGCAAGGGCAGCTGTAGCCGTGGACCCCTTTGGCTTCTGGTCTCGGATGAACTGGCGGAGATCCTCAGGGCAGTTCCACAAGAGTTGCTCCGTGATGAACAAGTCCAGGATCTCCGGTCCGGTGGAAAGCTGCAGGCCTTGGGTCCAGTGGTCGGCAGCTCGGGCAAGTGCCCGCCGGTGGTCAGCCCAGGAGTCCTTTGGTCCCTTCTGTAGGCTCCGGAACTTCTTGCGGTAGGACTCTGGAGTGAGGTTGTACTGTTGGATCAGGGCCCGCTTGATGGTGTCGTAGCCCTGATCTGCCTCAGCAGGCAAGTCCCCAAGGACATCCAGGGCCTTACCCCTTAAACGGGGGGTCAGGTATTTGGCCCACTGGTCCTTGTCCAGATGGTGCTGCAAGCAAGTCCGTTCAAAAGCAGTCAAGAAAGAGTCCAAGTCTCCATCCTTCTCCAGCACTGGGAAGTCCTCAACACGGACCTTTGGAAGTTTGGTGTCTCGAAGGTCACATGTGGCTGATGAGGGCCGGAGCTGAGCTAGCTGCAGCTGGTAGTCACGGTCTGCCTGTCGCTCTCGCTCTTCACGCGCTGCCTGCCGCTCTCGCTCCGCAGCCTCACGCTCTGCGTGCCGCTCTGCCCTGCGCTCTGCCAGGAGTTCCTTGTAGCCCTTCTGGTCTCCAGCCTGGAGAAGGGCCATAGCCATTTGAAGAAGGCTATCCGAGCCTCCCAGGCTCGGTGGAATGGCACGTGGTGATCTGCGGCACGCTGCAGAGCTAGGCGATTCACTGTCCCTTTCAGAGCGGAGGGCTGGCATCTGGCTCGTTGAGGAACCTTGGGTGAGCTCCTCCTCATCTTGTCCAGCAGTGCCAGGTTGCGCAATGTCCTCGGCAGAACGGTTTTCTGGCGTCGAGCTCCTGGAGGACTCGTGGGCAACCTCCTCATTGCTGTCCACAGCACCGTCCTCCCTCTCTTCGGCTCCTGCCTTAGCATTGGCCAGTTGCATAGCTCTGCTCCTGGTGCCATCAGCCATTCTTGCAGACTTTTGGTCACTGACACAGAACTGACACCTGATGCCTCCACACACCTTACAGTATCTGCACTCTGACACTCTAGTGTTGAGCTAGTCTGAAGACCCCAGCAGCCACAGCTGCTGCAGGCAGTCTTTAGTGTCTGGGAGTATGGGTCTCACACTCACACACACTATTATCTCGATCCCACCGCTATGCCACCAATATGTCACAAACCACCGGGGGGGTAACTCAGAAATCCCCCGCGCTGGCTACCAGTACGTCACAATCGGGGGGTAACAAGTGGGGGTCACCCCTCCTTTATACCTCCCGACCGACAGACAGAGCACGTGACGCGCTCTCTAGCGCCCCTCTTATAGTCAGGCCAATTATGGAATTGCCCGACCATAAGCAAGGAGGCCGCTATACTACTTATGCCGATTATTGAAGGGTCCCCGGTGAGAGTAAGGTATATATTCCCCCGACCTCCGCGGGCGGAATATATAAAATCTCCCCGAATCTCACTGGCCTCCCCACAATAATCCTTGGCACAATTCGCTGCCACCAACCGATTTACGGTAACTATTAGCCGAACACACAGACGTGGGATTCAAGATCGAGATAACAGAACAGCCCAAGATTAATTATATAATTTAATCAGCCTAAAGCACACTAGAAACTACAATATATACAATAGGGAATCTACAGAATATACATATGTCAGAGTACAGTTACAATCAAAGCATGGGTTACAAACAGGCATACACAGTTCCAGCAGTTACCTTGTTGCGTCTGGCCACAGGGGGGCGCTGTAGACCAGGTTTCCAGGAACTCCCTCACAGGTCTTTCCCAACCAGGCCCCCGAGCAGAAGAACACTGGAAAATGGCCGAAGTAGGGTTATCAACCTGGGCAATCCAGGTCCCCTCCTACCTTAGTGACCTCACAGGGAAGCACTGCTCCACCCCTGGCTGGAGTTATGGACAAAATCCACAACATGGAATATGGCCATAACTTGGCCTGGGAGCGTCGTAGGCGGACGCCAATGCTCTCATTGTGACAGTTATGAATTTAGCTACAGAACGAGGGGACTCATGACCTGTCTGCCAGTTCCCCATTGGCTGATATCACGCCTGGGGCATTTCCCAATGTCCTGCTCCCATAAAAAGGGGGTGCCGGCATCGTCCACATGCGGAGACACCATTTTTATGGTTGCCATATTTATCGGAAACATGGCTTGCGAGATATGAACCATTTTTTACTGGAGTCGTTCTGTCTGGCTATTTCCATAGCCTTGCTAACTAGCTAGCAGCTCCTACTACAGGGTGACGGCAGGGAGTCATCCTGTGTCCATTGTCCCTACATCATCTCATTTCCATATCACAGGACATGGCCATGGGATTTGTTGCTAAACCAGTTGTGTGAAGGAAAGGGGGGGTGACACCAGGCGAGGGCTTCCTGACATACTTGAATATCATGATTTATCGTCATATCTCCGGATTTACCTCACAGTCCCACAAGCCCCTATGTTGAGTTCATTCAGGCTTTTAAATAGGGGTATGCTGGTGCAGTAGTTGTACACATTCAGATTATAGCCTTTTTTTTAAATGGACTTATCTGCCTTTAAACTATTTTGCCAGATGTTCCCAGAAAAGTGTGGACATCCTTATGGGTTTAGTTGGCTGTCTTTCCTCACATAAATGTGGAAAGCTGATGTGTATCCAGTTGAGCTCTCGCACATTTTATACAGTTTTATCCCAATCCTTGCCCTCTAAGATGGAATAAATTGTTTGAGGTGCAGTCTATCTTTGAATTTTACAAGGGACTCATCGATTGAAATGTTTTGTGTTGGGATGTAGAGCCTTAAAAGGAAAACAATCAGAAGGCTATACTGGCGCTATCATGCTGATTCTCTACATAGCTGCAGTGGTCAGCTCGGATGTATAGGTTTTGAATTCCAAGAATGTAATCAAATCTGCAGCTTGTTGAGTGAAAGCAGCTGAGGATGAGCTAATAGCTGTCAGAACATAAAAGGGCATACGCCTCCTCTGCAGTATAAAACTAACGCACCATTTTATTACTTTTTAGATTTTTTTATATATATATATATATAGATATATATGTATATATATATACTATATATATATATACTATACATATATATATATATATATATATATATATATATATATATATATATATATATATATATATATATATATATATATATATATATATATATATATATATATATATATATGCTGAATGTGTGTATGTATGTATGTATGTGTGTGTGTGTATGTTTGGGATTGGCATCTGCTCCGTCGCAGCTACAGCCACAAAATTTTGCACACTCACACGTCTGGACCCCGAGAGCGTCATAGGCTATGTTGTGAGGCGAAATTTTAACTCCAATTTACCAATCAATTTTGCCCCTATCTACATAATGGGGAAAAAGTGAAACGAAAAGCGTATCTGCACCGTCGCATTTACAATCACGAAATTTTGCACAGGCACCTCATGTGACCCAGGGAATGTCGTAGACTATGTTTTGACAGGAAAATGTAACCCCGCGCTTTACAGTTACTCTCCAAAAATCATGCCTCCATTAAAGTAAATGGAGCCTGGAACTACAGGTTATTAGTAGGAGCTGTGATTGGTTGCTATAGGAACAAAAGACATTCATAGTATAAGAAGCTTATATGTGAGGTAATAAGATGTCGGTGGGGAGACGGATAGAGCGAGACAGACAGAGAAAGACAGAGAGACAGACAGAGAGACAGACAGAGACAGACAGAGAGACAGACAGACAGAGAGATAGACAGAGAGACAGACAGAGACAGGCAGAGAGACAGACAGGGAGACAGACAGAGACAAACGGTGAAGGAGAGAGACAGAGAAGGACGGGGAAAGAGACAGACAGAGACAGACCTGGAAAGAGACAGAGAAACAACAAAGAGCCAGCACCAATGTGCACTAAGGCATCAAATATTCCAAACTGCATTATAAAAATTTTTTTTTTTTTGAGATTTTTGGCAAAAAATTGCAATTTCTTGAGCTGCTTCGCCACGTCACGGCAAATCTCATTTGAAGCAGTCCTACACTAAAATATTTTTATAAAATGTGCCATGCGGCCTCACATATAAATAGCAGAACTGCTCTCAGCAGCACTCACCTGGTCTATTGCAGTCCCGTACCCATGACTGAGTCATGGCTGTGGGCGGGACAGGTCCAAGCAAATGCTGCATGAAGTATATATATAGCCTGTGGAAAAAGCCTGATGACCCAATGTGAACAGTCACCAAACGCCAAAATCTATACAGATGGAATACATCCCAAATTGGGGTGCATAGCAAGGTGGAGGTCAACCACCGACCAATTCAACAAAGAAACAACAAAGAGCCAGCACCAATGTGCACTAAGGCATCAAATATTCCAAACTGCATTATAAAAATTTTTTTTTTGAGATTTTTGGCAAAAAATTGCAATTTCTTGAGCTGCTTCGCCACGTCACGGCAAATCTCATTTGAAGCAGTCCTACACTAAAATATTTTTATAAAATGTGCCATGCGGCCTCACATATAAATAGCAGAACTGCTCTCAGCAGCACTCACCTGGTCTATTGCAGTCCCGTACCCATGACTGAGTCATGGCTGTGGGCGGGACAGGTCCAAGCAAATGCTGCATGAAGTATATATATAGCCTGTGGACAAAGCCTGATGACCCAATGTGAACAGTCACCAAACGCCAAAATCTATACAGATGGAATACATCCCAAATTGGGGTGCATAGCAAGGTGGAGGTCAACCACCGACCAATTCAACAAAGAAACAACAAAGAGCCAGCACCAATGTGCACTAAGGCATCAAATATTCCAAACTGCATTATAAAAATTTTTTTTTTTTTGAGATTTTTGGCAAAAAATTGCAATTTCTTGAGCTGCTTCGCCACGTCACGGCAAATCTCATTTGAAGCAGTCCTACACTAAAATATTTTTATAAAATGTGCCATGCGGCCTCACATATAAATAGCAGAACTGCTCTCAGCAGCACTCACCTGGTCTATTGCAGTCCCGTACCCATGACTGAGTCATGGCTGTGGGCGGGACAGGTCCAAGCAAATGCTGCATGAAGTATATATATAGCCTGTGGACAAAGCCTGATGACCCAATGTGAACAGTCACCAAACGCCAAAATCTATACAGATGGAATACATCCCAAATTGGGGTGCATAGCAAGGTGGAGGTCAACCACCGACCAATTCAACAAAGAAACAACAAAGAGCCAGCACCAATGTGCACTAAGGCATCAAATATTCCAAACTGCATTATAAAAATTTTTTTTTTGAGATTTTTGGCAAAAAATTGCAATTTCTTGAGCTGCTTCGCCACGTCACGGCAAATCTCATTTGAAGCAGTCCTACACTAAAATATTTTTATAAAATGTGCCATGCGGCCTCACATATAAATAGCAGAACTGCTCTCAGCAGCACTCACCTGGTCTATTGCAGTCCCGTACCCATGACTGAGTCATGGCTGTGGGCGGGACAGGTCCAAGCAAATGCTGCATGAAGTATATATATAGCCTGTGGACAAAGCCTGATGACCCAATGTGAACAGTCACCAAACGCCAAAATCTATACAGATGGAATACATCCCAAATTGGGGTGCATAGCAAGGTGGAGGTCAACCACCGACCAATTCAACAAAGAAACAACAAAGAGCCAGCACCAATGTGCACTAAGGCATCAAATATTCCAAACTGCATTATAAAAATTTTTTTTTTGAGATTTTTGGCAAAAAATTGCAATTTCTTGAGCTGCTTCGCCACGTCACGGCAAATCTCATTTGAAGCAGTCCTACACTAAAATATTTTTATAAAATGTGCCATGCGGCCTCACATATAAATAGCAGAACTGCTCTCAGCAGCACTCACCTGGTCTATTGCAGTCCCGTACCCATGACTGAGTCATGGCTGTGGGCGGGACAGGTCCAAGCAAATGCTGCATGAAGTATATATATAGCCTGTGGACAAAGCCTGATGACCCAATGTGAACAGTCACCAAACGCCAAAATCTATACAGATGGAATACATCCCAAATTGGGGTGCATAGCAAGGTGGAGGTCAACCACCGACCAATTCAACAAAGAAACAACAAAGAGCCAGCACCAATGTGCACTAAGGCATCAAATATTCCAAACTGCATTATAAAAATTTTTTTTTGAGATTTTTGGCAAAAAATTGCAATTTCTTGAGCTGCTTCGCCACGTCACGGCAAATCTCATTTGAAGCAGTCCTACACTAAAATATTTTTATAAAATGTGCCATGCGGCCTCACATATAAATAGCAGAACTGCTCTCAGCAGCACTCACCTGGTCTATTGCAGTCCCGTACCCATGACTGAGTCATGGCTGTGGGCGGGACAGGTCCAAGCAAATGCTGCATGAAGTATATATATAGCCTGTGGACAAAGCCTGATGACCCAATGTGAACAGTCACCAAACGCCAAAATCTATACAGATGGAATACATCCCAAATTGGGGTGCATAGCAAGGTGGAGGTCAACCACCGACCAATTCAACAAAGAAACAACAAAGAGCCAGCACCAATGTGCACTAAGGCATCAAATATTCCAAACTGCATTATAAAAATTTTTTTTTTTTGAGATTTTTGGCAAAAAATTGCAATTTCTTGAGCTGCTTCGCCACGTCACGGCAAATCTCATTTGAAGCAGTCCTACACTAAAATATTTTTATAAAATGTGCCATGCGGCCTCACATATAAATAGCAGAACTGCTCTCAGCAGCACTCACCTGGTCTATTGCAGTCCCGTACCCATGACTGAGTCATGGCTGTGGGCGGGACAGGTCCAAGCAAATGCTGCATGAAGTATATATATAGCCTGTGGACAAAGCCTGATGACCCAATGTGAACAGTCACCAAACGCCAAAATCTATACAGATGGAATACATCCCAAATTGGGGTGCATAGCAAGGTGGAGGTCAACCACCGACCAATTCAACAAAGAAACAACAAAGAGCCAGCACCAATGTGCACTAAGGCATCAAATATTCCAAACTGCATTATAAAAATTTTTTTTTTGAGATTTTTGGCAAAAAATTGCAATTTCTTGAGCTGCTTCGCCACGTCACGGCAAATCTCATTTGAAGCAGTCCTACACTAAAATATTTTTATAAAATGTGCCATGCGGCCTCACATATAAATAGCAGAACTGCTCTCAGCAGCACTCACCTGGTCTATTGCAGTCCCGTACCCATGACTGAGTCATGGCTGTGGGCGGGACAGGTCCAAGCAAATGCTGCATGAAGTATATATATAGCCTGTGGACAAAGCCTGATGACCCAATGTGAACAGTCACCAAACGCCAAAATCTATACAGATGGAATACATCCCAAATTGGGGTGCATAGCAAGGTGGAGGTCAACCACCGACCAATTCAACAAAGAAACAACAAAGAGCCAGCACCAATGTGCACTAAGGCATCAAATATTCCAAACTGCATTATAAAAATTTTTTTTTTGAGATTTTTGGCAAAAAATTGCAATTTCTTGAGCTGCTTCGCCACGTCACGGCAAATCTCATTTGAAGCAGTCCTACACTAAAATATTTTTATAAAATGTGCCATGCGGCCTCACATATAAATAGCAGAACTGCTCTCAGCAGCACTCACCTGGTCTATTGCAGTCCCGTACCCATGACTGAGTCATGGCTGTGGGCGGGACAGGTCCAAGCAAATGCTGCATGAAGTATATATATAGCCTGTGGACAAAGCCTGATGACCCAATGTGAACAGTCACCAAACGCCAAAATCTATACAGATGGAATACATCCCAAATTGGGGTGCATAGCAAGGTGGAGGTCAACCACCGACCAATTCAACAAAGAAACAACAAAGAGCCAGCACCAATGTGCACTAAGGCATCAAATATTCCAAACTGCATTATAAAAATTTTTTTTTGAGATTTTTGGCAAAAAATTGCAATTTCTTGAGCTGCTTCGCCACGTCACGGCAAATCTCATTTGAAGCAGTCCTACACTAAAATATTTTTATAAAATGTGCCATGCGGCCTCACATATAAATAGCAGAACTGCTCTCAGCAGCACTCACCTGGTCTATTGCAGTCCCGTACCCATGACTGAGTCATGGCTGTGGGCGGGACAGGTCCAAGCAAATGCTGCATGAAGTATATATATAGCCTGTGGACAAAGCCTGATGACCCAATGTGAACAGTCACCAAACGCCAAAATCTATACAGATGGAATACATCCCAAATTGGGGTGCATAGCAAGGTGGAGGTCAACCACCGACCAATTCAACAAAGAAACAACAAAGAGCCAGCACCAATGTGCACTAAGGCATCAAATATTCCAAACTGCATTATAAAAATTTTTTTTTTGAGATTTTTGGCAAAAAATTGCAATTTCTTGAGCTGCTTCGCCACGTCACGGCAAATCTCATTTGAAGCAGTCCTACACTAAAATATTTTTATAAAATGTGCCATGCGGCCTCACATATAAATAGCAGAACTGCTCTCAGCAGCACTCACCTGGTCTATTGCAGTCCCGTACCCATGACTGAGTCATGGCTGTGGGCGGGACAGGTCCAAGCAAATGCTGCATGAAGTATATATATAGCCTGTGGACAAAGCCTGATGACCCAATGTGAACAGTCACCAAACGCCAAAATCTATACAGATGGAATACATCCCAAATTGGGGTGCATAGCAAGGTGGAGGTCAACCACCGACCAATTCAACAAAGAAACAACAAAGAGCCAGCACCAATGTGCACTAAGGCATCAAATATTCCAAACTGCATTATAAAAATTTTTTTTTTTTTTTTTTTGAGATTTTTGGCAAAAAATTGCAATTTCTTGAGCTGCTTCGCCACGTCACGGCAAATCTCATTTGAAGCAGTCCTACACTAAAATATTTTTATAAAATGTGCCATGCGGCCTCACATATAAATAGCAGAACTGCTCTCAGCAGCACTCACCTGGTCTATTGCAGTCCCGTACCCATGACTGAGTCATGGCTGTGGGCGGGACAGGTCCAAGCAAATGCTGCATGAAGTATATATATAGCCTGTGGACAAAGCCTGATGACCCAATGTGAACAGTCACCAAACGCCAAAATCTATACAGATGGAATACATCCCAAATTGGGGTGCATAGCAAGGTGGAGGTCAACCACCGACCAATTCAACAAAGAAACAACAAAGAGCCAGCACCAATGTGCACTAAGGCATCAAATATTCCAAACTGCATTATAAAAATTTTTTTTTTTTTGAGATTTTTGGCAAAAAATTGCAATTTCTTGAGCTGCTTCGCCACGTCACGGCAAATCTCATTTGAAGCAGTCCTACACTAAAATATTTTTATAAAATGTGCCATGCGGCCTCACATATAAATAGCAGAACTGCTCTCAGCAGCACTCACCTGGTCTATTGCAGTCCCGTACCCATGACTGAGTCATGGCTGTGGGCGGGACAGGTCCAAGCAAATGCTGCATGAAGTATATATATAGCCTGTGGACAAAGCCTGATGACCCAATGTGAACAGTCACCAAACGCCAAAATCTATACAGATGGAATACATCCCAAATTGGGGTGCATAGCAAGGTGGAGGTCAACCACCGACCAATTCAACAAAGAAACAACAAAGAGCCAGCACCAATGTGCACTAAGGCATCAAATATTCCAAACTGCATTATAAAAATTTTTTTTTTTGAGATTTTTGGCAAAAAATTGCAATTTCTTGAGCTGCTTCGCCACGTCACGGCAAATCTCATTTGAAGCAGTCCTACACTAAAATATTTTTATAAAATGTGCCATGCGGCCTCACATATAAATAGCAGAACTGCTCTCAGCAGCACTCACCTGGTCTATTGCAGTCCCGTACCCATGACTGAGTCATGGCTGTGGGCGGGACAGGTCCAAGCAAATGCTGCATGAAGTATATATATAGCCTGTGGACAAAGCCTGATGACCCAATGTGAACAGTCACCAAACGCAAAAATCTATACAGATGGAATACATCCCAAATTGGGGTGCATAGCAAGGTGGAGGTCAACCACCGACCAATTCAACAAAGAAACAACAAAGAGCCAGCACCAATGTGCACTAAGGCATCAAATATTCCAAACTGCATTATAAAAATTTTTTTTTTGAGATTTTTGGCAAAAAATTGCAATTTCTTGAGCTGCTTCGCCACGTCACGGCAAATCTCATTTGAAGCAGTCCTACACTAAAATATTTTTATAAAATGTGCCATGCGGCCTCACATATAAATAGCAGAACTGCTCTCAGCAGCACTCACCTGGTCTATTGCAGTCCCGTACCCATGACTGAGTCATGGCTGTGGGCGGGACAGGTCCAAGCAAATGCTGCATGAAGTATATATATAGCCTGTGGACAAAGCCTGATGACCCAATGTGAACAGTCACCAAACGCCAAAATCTATACAGATGGAATACATCCCAAATTGGGGTGCATAGCAAGGTGGAGGTCAACCACCGACCAATTCAACAAAGAAACAACAAAGAGCCAGCACCAATGTGCACTAAGGCATCAAATATTCCAAACTGCATTATAAAAATTTTTTTTTGAGATTTTTGGCAAAAAATTGCAATTTCTTGAGCTGCTTCGCCACGTCACGGCAAATCTCATTTGAAGCAGTCCTACACTAAAATATTTTTATAAAATGTGCCATGCGGCCTCACATATAAATAGCAGAACTGCTCTCAGCAGCACTCACCTGGTCTATTGCAGTCCCGTACCCATGACTGAGTCATGGCTGTGGGCGGGACAGGTCCAAGCAAATGCTGCATGAAGTATATATATAGCCTGTGGACAAAGCCTGATGACCCAATGTGAACAGTCACCAAACGCCAAAATCTATACAGATGGAATACATCCCAAATTGGGGTGCATAGCAAGGTGGAGGTCAACCACCGACCAATTCAACAAAGAAACAACAAAGAGCCAGCACCAATGTGCACTAAGGCATCAAATATTCCAAACTGCATTATAAAAATTTTTTTTTTTGAGATTTTTGGCAAAAAATTGCAATTTCTTGAGCTGCATCGCCACGTCACGGCAAATCTCATTTGAAGCAGTCCTACACTAAAATATTTTTATAAAATGTGCCATGCGGCCTCACATATAAATAGCAGAACTGCTCTCAGCAGCACTCACCTGGTCTATTGCAGTCCCGTACCCATGACTGAGTCATGGCTGTGGGCGGGACAGGTCCAAGCAAATGCTGCATGAAGTATATATATAGCCTGTGGACAAAGCCTGATGACCCAATGTGAACAGTCACCAAACGCCAAAATCTATACAGATGGAATACATCCCAAATTGGGGTGCATAGCAAGGTGGAGGTCAACCACCGACCAATTCAACAAAGAAACAACAAAGAGCCAGCACCAATGTGCACTAAGGCATCAAATATTCCAAACTGCATTATAAAAATTTTTTTTTTTTTTTTGAGATTTTTGGCAAAAAATTGCAATTTCTTGAGCTGCTTCGCCACGTCACGGCAAATCTCATTTGAAGCAGTCCTACACTAAAATATTTTTATAAAATGTGCCATGCGGCCTCACATATAAATAGCAGAACTGCTCTCAGCAGCACTCACCTGGTCTATTGCAGTCCCGTACCCATGACTGAGTCATGGCTGTGGGCGGGACAGGTCCAAGCAAATGCTGCATGAAGTATATATATAGCCTGTGGACAAAGCCTGATGACCCAATGTGAACAGTCACCAAACGCCAAAATCTATACAGATGGAATACATCCCAAATTGGGGTGCATAGCAAGGTGGAGGTCAACCACCGACCAATTCAACAAAGAAACAACAAAGAGCCAGCACCAATGTGCACTAAGGCATCAAATATTCCAAACTGCATTATAAAAATTTTTTTTTTGAGATTTTTGGCAAAAAATTGCAATTTCTTGAGCTGCTTCGCCACGTCACGGCAAATCTCATTTGAAGCAGTCCTACACTAAAATATTTTTATAAAATGTGCCATGCGGCCTCACATATAAATAGCAGAACTGCTCTCAGCAGCACTCACCTGGTCTATTGCAGTCCCGTACCCATGACTGAGTCATGGCTGTGGGCGGGACAGGTCCAAGCAAATGCTGCATGAAGTATATATATAGCCTGTGGACAAAGCCTGATGACCCAATGTGAACAGTCACCAAACGCCAAAATCTATACAGATGGAATACATCCCAAATTGGGGTGCATAGCAAGGTGGAGGTCAACCACCGACCAATTCAACAAAGAAACAACAAAGAGAGAATGTTTAGTGCCGCAGTGCACATTTGGTGCTGGCTTTTTGTTTTTTCTTCATTGAATTGGTCGGTGGTTGACCTCCACCTTGCTATGCACCCCAATTTGGGATGTATTCCATCTGTCTGGATTTTGGCGGTTGGTGACTGTTCACATTAAGTCATCAGGCTTTGTCCACAGGCTATTTACTTCATGCAGCATTTGCTTGGACCTGTCCCGCCCACAGCCATGACTCAGTCATGGGTACGGGATTGAAATAGACCAGGTGAGTGCTGCTAAGAGCAGTTCTACTATTCATATGTGAGGCCGTATGGCACATTTTATAAAAATATTTTAGTGTAGGACTGCTTCAAATGAGATTTGCCGTGACGTGGCGAAGCAGCTCAAGAAATTGCAATTTTTTGCCAAAAATCTCAAAATTTTTAAAATAAGTACAGTTTGGAATGTTTAGTGCCGCAGTGCACATTTGGTGCTGGCTTTTTGTTTTTTCTTCATTGAATTGGTCGGTGGTTGACCTCCACCTTGCTATGCACCCCAATTTGGGATGTATTCCATCTGTCTGGATTTTGGCGGTTGGTGACTGTTCACATTAAGTCATCAGGCTTTGTCCACAGGCTATTTACTTCATGCAGCATTTGCTTGGACCTGTCCCGCCCACAGCCATGACTCAGTCATGGGTACGGGATTGAAATAGACCAGGTGAGTGCTGCTAAGAGCAGTTCTACTATTCATATGTGAGGCCGTATGGCACATTTTATAAAAATATTTTAGTGTAGGACTGCTTCAAATGAGATTTGCCGTGACGTGGCGAAGCAGCTCAAGAAATTGCAATTTTTTGCCAAAAATCTCAAAATTTTTAAAATAAGTACAGTTTGGAATGTTTAGTGCCGCAGTGCACATTTGGTGCTGGCTTTTTGTTTTTTCTTCATTGAATTGGTCGGTGGTTGACCTCCACCTTGCTATGCACCCCAATTTGGGATGTATTCCATCTGTCTGGATTTTGGCGGTTGGTGACTGTTCACATTAAGTCATCAGGCTTTGTCCACAGGCTATTTACTTCATGCAGCATTTGCTTGGACCTGTCCCGCCCACAGCCATGACTCAGTCATGGGTACGGGATTGAAATAGACCAGGTGAGTGCTGCTAAGAGCAGTTCTACTATTCATATGTGAGGCCGTATGGCACATTTTATAAAAATATTTTAGTGTAGGACTGCTTCAAATGAGATTTGCCGTGACGTGGCGAAGCAGCTCAAGAAATTGCAATTTTTTGCCAAAAATCTCAAAATTTTTAAAATAAGTACAGTTTGGAATGTTTAGTGCCGCAGTGCACATTTGGTGCTGGCTTTTTGTTTTTTCTTCATTGAATTGGTCGGTGGTTGACCTCCACCTTGCTATGCACCCCAATTTGGGATGTATTCCATCTGTCTGGATTTTGGCGGTTGGTGACTGTTCACATTAAGTCATCAGGCTTTGTCCACAGGCTATTTACTTCATGCAGCATTTGCTTGGACCTGTCCCGCCCACAGCCATGACTCAGTCATGGGTACGGGATTGAAATAGACCAGGTGAGTGCTGCTAAGAGCAGTTCTACTATTCATATGTGAGGCCGTATGGCACATTTTATAAAAATATTTTAGTGTAGGACTGCTTCAAATGAGATTTGCCGTGACGTGGCGAAGCAGCTCAAGAAATTGCAATTTTTTGCCAAAAATCTCAAAATTTTTAAAATAAGTACAGTTTGGAATGTTTAGTGCCGCAGTGCACATTTGGTGCTGGCTTTTTGTTTTTTCTTCATTGAATTGGTCGGTGGTTGACCTCCACCTTGCTATGCACCCCAATTTGGGATGTATTCCATCTGTCTGGATTTTGGCGGTTGGTGACTGTTCACATTAAGTCATCAGGCTTTGTCCACAGGCTATTTACTTCATGCAGCATTTGCTTGGACCTGTCCCGCCCACAGCCATGACTCAGTCATGGGTACGGGATTGAAATAGACCAGGTGAGTGCTGCTAAGAGCAGTTCTACTATTCATATGTGAGGCCGTATGGCACATTTTATAAAAATATTTTAGTGTAGGACTGCTTCAAATGAGATTTGCCGTGACGTGGCGAAGCAGCTCAAGAAATTGCAATTTTTTGCCAAAAATCTCAAAATTTTTAAAATAAGTACAGTTTGGAATGTTTAGTGCCGCAGTGCACATTTGGTGCTGGCTTTTTGTTTTTTCTTCATTGAATTGGTCGGTGGTTGACCTCCACCTTGCTATGCACCCCAATTTGGGATGTATTCCATCTGTCTGGATTTTGGCGGTTGGTGACTGTTCACATTAAGTCATCAGGCTTTGTCCACAGGCTATTTACTTCATGCAGCATTTGCTTGGACCTGTCCCGCCCACAGCCATGACTCAGTCATGGGTACGGGATTGAAATAGACCAGGTGAGTGCTGCTAAGAGCAGTTCTACTATTCATATGTGAGGCCGTATGGCACATTTTATAAAAATATTTTAGTGTAGGACTGCTTCAAATGAGATTTGCCGTGACGTGGCGAAGCAGCTCAAGAAATTGCAATTTTTTGCCAAAAATCTCAAAATTTTTAAAATAAGTACAGTTTGGAATGTTTAGTGCCGCAGTGCACATTTGGTGCTGGCTTTTTGTTTTTTCTTCATTGAATTGGTCGGTGGTTGACCTCCACCTTGCTATGCACCCCAATTTGGGATGTATTCCATCTGTCTGGATTTTGGCGGTTGGTGACTGTTCACATTAAGTCATCAGGCTTTGTCCACAGGCTATTTACTTCATGCAGCATTTGCTTGGACCTGTCCCGCCCACAGCCATGACTCAGTCATGGGTACGGGATTGAAATAGACCAGGTGAGTGCTGCTAAGAGCAGTTCTACTATTCATATGTGAGGCCGTATGGCACATTTTATAAAAATATTTTAGTGTAGGACTGCTTCAAATGAGATTTGCCGTGACGTGGCGAAGCAGCTCAAGAAATTGCAATTTTTTGCCAAAAATCTCAAAATTTTTAAAATAAGTACAGTTTGGAATGTTTAGTGCCGCAGTGCACATTTGGTGCTGGCTTTTTGTTTTTTCTTCATTGAATTGGTCGGTGGTTGACCTCCACCTTGCTATGCACCCCAATTTGGGATGTATTCCATCTGTCTGGATTTTGGCGGTTGGTGACTGTTCACATTAAGTCATCAGGCTTTGTCCACAGGCTATTTACTTCATGCAGCATTTGCTTGGACCTGTCCCGCCCACAGCCATGACTCAGTCATGGGTACGGGATTGAAATAGACCAGGTGAGTGCTGCTAAGAGCAGTTCTACTATTCATATGTGAGGCCGTATGGCACATTTTATAAAAATATTTTAGTGTAGGACTGCTTCAAATGAGATTTGCCGTGACGTGGCGAAGCAGCTCAAGAAATTGCAATTTTTTGCCAAAAATCTCAAAATTTTTAAAATAAGTACAGTTTGGAATGTTTAGTGCCGCAGTGCACATTTGGTGCTGGCTTTTTGTTTTTTCTTCATTGAATTGGTCGGTGGTTGACCTCCACCTTGCTATGCACCCCAATTTGGGATGTATTCCATCTGTCTGGATTTTGGCGGTTGGTGACTGTTCACATTAAGTCATCAGGCTTTGTCCACAGGCTATTTACTTCATGCAGCATTTGCTTGGACCTGTCCCGCCCACAGCCATGACTCAGTCATGGGTACGGGATTGAAATAGACCAGGTGAGTGCTGCTAAGAGCAGTTCTACTATTCATATGTGAGGCCGTATGGCACATTTTATAAAAATATTTTAGTGTAGGACTGCTTCAAATGAGATTTGCCGTGACGTGGCGAAGCAGCTCAAGAAATTGCAATTTTTTGCCAAAAATCTCAAAATTTTTAAAATAAGTACAGTTTGGAATGTTTAGTGCCGCAGTGCACATTTGGTGCTGGCTTTTTGTTTTTTCTTCATTGAATTGGTCGGTGGTTGACCTCCACCTTGCTATGCACCCCAATTTGGGATGTATTCCATCTGTCTGGATTTTGGCGGTTGGTGACTGTTCACATTAAGTCATCAGGCTTTGTCCACAGGCTATTTACTTCATGCAGCATTTGCTTGGACCTGTCCCGCCCACAGCCATGACTCAGTCATGGGTACGGGATTGAAATAGACCAGGTGAGTGCTGCTAAGAGCAGTTCTACTATTCATATGTGAGGCCGTATGGCACATTTTATAAAAATATTTTAGTGTAGGACTGCTTCAAATGAGATTTGCCGTGACGTGGCGAAGCAGCTCAAGAAATTGCAATTTTTTGCCAAAAATCTCAAAATTTTTAAAATAAGTACAGTTTGGAATGTTTAGTGCCGCAGTGCACATTTGGTGCTGGCTTTTTGTTTTTTCTTCATTGAATTGGTCGGTGGTTGACCTCCACCTTGCTATGCACCCCAATTTGGGATGTATTCCATCTGTCTGGATTTTGGCGGTTGGTGACTGTTCACATTAAGTCATCAGGCTTTGTCCACAGGCTATTTACTTCATGCAGCATTTGCTTGGACCTGTCCCGCCCACAGCCATGACTCAGTCATGGGTACGGGATTGAAATAGACCAGGTGAGTGCTGCTAAGAGCAGTTCTACTATTCATATGTGAGGCCGTATGGCACATTTTATAAAAATATTTTAGTGTAGGACTGCTTCAAATGAGATTTGCCGTGACGTGGCGAAGCAGCTCAAGAAATTGCAATTTTTTGCCAAAAATCTCAAAATTTTTAAAATAAGTACAGTTTGGAATGTTTAGTGCCGCAGTGCACATTTGGTGCTGGCTTTTTGTTTTTTCTTCCTGGAAAGAGACAGGCCTGAAAAGAGACTGATCTGGAAAGAGACTGACCTGGAAAGAGACTGATCTGGAAAGAGACTGACCTGGAAAGAAACAGACCTGGAAAGAGGCAGACGGGGAAAGAGACAGACGGGGAAAGAGACAGACGAGGAAAGAGACAGACAAGGAAAGAGACATTCGGGGAAAGACACAGACGGGTAAAGGCACAGACGGGGAAAGAGACAGATGGGGAAAGAGTATAGTGAATTTCTGTAATTAAATGAATATGATAGAAGAAATTCAAGAGGCAAAATTATACAGTATGTGTTTATGGGAGAACAGATGTATTAAAAATACAAAAAATGTATTGTAAGGGCATATAGAATACATTGCTCAGGGTCAAGCAGATCCAAGAAGACTAATTAAACTAATTAAAATGGGTGCACAATATCAAGTATACGATAAATCTCTAGATATAATGCCCGTGCATCCCTCAAGTCAGTACTATCTCAAAATCCATTAAACACATGGCTTCCATGGCGTGGTAAAAATATGTCCTATGTTGTATTCCAGGCAAGCATCCAATAAGAGCATACATGTGTCTGAAACAAAGCTGTCGCAACGCATGGAAACGGCGCGGCACATATAAATGGTAAAATAGTTTGTCTGCAATCTTATATTAGACACATGCTCAAATGTAAGTGCAAACTCCCGCGCATATGCCAGACTGTGCCAGCATGGGGCACGCGAACAGCGCTGCATCCCCAGTGCAGCACTACATCAGACGTATTGTGGGGGAGATGTCCAAATGTAAATGGCATACTGGGAGGAAAGATTTATACATACAGAGGATAATCATTTTCTCGGATATATCCGGTGGTACGCTAGATATTTTGATGATCTGGTCATGATCTGGCGCAAATCGACGGACATCCCCAAACAAGATATAATCGAACCTTTTTCCACATATTTAAATTGCCAACAGTTTAAATCTTCGTTTCACAGTGGAATTCTTTGATCATGCTGCCCCGTTCCTGGATATTCAACTAATGGGGGACCCCAACACTGGCCGCATACATACCAACCTATACAGAAAAGCGATTAGTGGCAATACGATTCTTCATGCTAACAGTTGTCATGCACCACACAGCAGAAGGAACCTGCCCATAGGTGAATTCCTAAGAGCTAAATGCTTGTGTTCCACCGATGCATCCTACAAATTAGAAGCTGATAACATTAAAATACGATTGCAGACAAGAGGCTATTCTGATAGAACTTTAAAGAGAGCCATGAATTTTGCTGAAAAGAGAACCCGTGATGATTTACTCCAAGATAATTCAAGAGATAGAGACCATGCCAAACGTATCAACTTTTCTACTCTATTCAGCAGTGATTTTTGTAATATCAAAAAAGCCTTCCTATGCTTCATTCACCTTCATTCACCTTCTCAATCAAGATAAAGATCTTGAATATATATTAGCACAAGGGGTTAATATCGTAGCTAGAAAGGCTAGGAATCTGGGCAATACCGTCTCACCGAGCCTTTATGCTCCAAACATTGCACGCGGGATATGGCTGAACGCCACTGGTTCCTACAGATACGGTTCTCACCGATGCAGCCTCTGTAAATATATGGGGAACGACCAACTATTACACTTGACAGATGGAACCACTTTCAAAATCACATCGTTCATGAACTGTTCAACTTCTCATGTGGTCTACAAGGCCACTTGCCACCAGTGAATGAAGGATTATGTGGGATGTACTGTACATCCTGACCCTTAAGGAAACGCATCTCGGAAAACACTAGACCTCCTCCAGCACAGATTCTACCAACCTTTGATACAGAAAGAAAGAAAAAATCTTCATCAGGCCTCACTAAACACTTTCATGAATTGCATGGAGGGAATTTTTCTTCCATGCAACGCAACATCAAGGTTTTTTTTTTCTTTTTCTTTCCCTTCCTGCATTTCTAGTATGCCCAGTGATATTGTTGTGGGTGAAACATATATATGCTCATAATTCATGATTGAACACTTACCCCACATATAATAAAATGTATAATTTCATCACAGTTGCCGTACTGCTCGTGCGCCCCTCGCTTACATGGCTCCTAAGATGCGCGCGCGTTAGCAATTCAGTTTTGGGCATTTATCCGATACCTAACCACGGATATAAAATAATATTACATTATACATACTGCATTATCTTGCGCTCTGTGATAGCGCCGTTTGAGGGATATACATGCAGACCCCTTTTTTTGCATGCCTAGTATCGCATACTCGAGTCAGTTTTATTTTACATTTTCTGGACTTGCCTCGTCTTTGGCAGTTCATGTGTTCCATTTGCCCTTGTTATATATTTTCCCACATGGGTACGCCTCATTCGGAGTCTTGCTTTGTCGGTGCATGTCGTGATGTTGTTGCCATTTACATTTGGACATCTCCCCCACACTACGTCTGGTGTAGTGCTGCACTGGGGATGCAGCGCCATTCGCATGCCCCATGCTGGCACAGTCTGGCGTATGCACGGGAGTTTGCACTTACATTTGAGCACCTGTCTAATGTAAGATTGCAGACAAACTATTTTACCATTTATATGTGCCGCGCCGTTTCCTTGCGTTGCGACAGCTTTGTTTCAGACACATGTATGTGCTTATTGGATGCTTGCCTGGAATACGACATAGGACATATTTTTACAACGCCATGGAAGCCATGTGTTTAACAGATTTTGAGATAGTACTGACTTGAGGGATGCACAGGCATTATATCTAGATATTTATCGTATACTGGATATTGTGCACACATTTTAATTAGTTTAATTAGTCTTCTTGGATCTGCTTGACCCTGAGCAATCAATGTATTCTATATGCCCTGTGAGATAGTGGGGCCATTGATATGTGACGGACGGTACGTATCTCCCAGAATGCGTACAGAAACATATTAGAGCCCTACATAGTGGTCAGTCCAGTAACCTCCAGGCCGGGTTATGCAGGTGGCTCATGGCCACAGTTCTCGTTTAAAAGCTCTTTGTAAAGGCCTGGGTGGGGCAGAGTCTGTTTTGTAAGCTGCAGAGCAGGAAGCCAGGAAAAGTTCAGGCTTGTGTGGAACGATTATAAGTCTGTGGACCCTCCTGGAATAGCCGAACGGGGTATCGTAAGACCGTCTCTTAAGGCAAGGAGTGCCTGTGTGACGGGGACCCATATGGACTGTGCATAACCCGGCTGTGTTCCGGATGACTTTACCTGTACAGCGAGGACAATAAAGCTGTTTGGATCGGACTGTCTTGGGTCACTGCCTCTTTGTCGTCCTGGGGGACCCCCACCCCGCTACATTTTGGTGGAGAATGCGGGCATGAAGTATTGAGGCATATCCCACCGCTGCACCACTGGAAGCAGGCCTGACTACCAGCTGAAGTCTGTGACGGCTCTGCATGTCCATCATTAGGCCGGCTACACTACAGTATAAACCGGCTGATAACATGGAGGAGCTACTGCGGCAGTTGGTAATAACTCAGCAAAAGCAACAGGAGCAATTGGGTCTGTTCCAGCAGCAGCACCAGGAGTCCCAGCGGCAGCATCAGGAATCCCGGCGGCAGCATCAGGAGACCCAGCGACAACAACAAGAGGCGAATGCATTGCTACGGCAGCAGATTGCGGCCCTGCGTGAGACACCGGCAGCAACTGACTCAGACCGACGGGTACCCCGGGACAGGGTTCGCCCTGCCCTGCGGAAACTAAGCCTGGAGGATGACGTGGAGGTTTTCCTTACAGTTTTTGAGCGCACAGCGGAGCAGGAAAAACTGCCGGCAGGCCAGTGGGCGGAAGTGGTGGCTCCGTTCCTGATAGGGGACGCCCAGAAAGCCTACTTTGACCTCAGCCGGGAGGATGCCCTGGACTACAAGAAATTGAAAGGTGAGATCCTTGCACGTCTGGGGGTCAATACCTACGTGAGGGCTCAGCGAGTGTTTTCATGGGCCTATGTGGAGACCTGTCCAGCCAGGTCTCAGGCATATGACTTACTACAACTGGTTAAAAAGTGGTTACAGCCGGAGGTGTTGTCTCCAGCCCAGATGGTGGAAAGGGTGGTGGTCGACCGGTTGGTGCGGACTCTGCCAGTCGCTATTCAACGTTGGGTGGGGCAAGGAGACCCGGGTAACCTGGACCAGGTGGTGAGTTTAGTTGAGCGATATACCGCCACACAGGACTTTATACGAGACTCTGCCCCAGTGCGTCAGGCCCGGCGGCCACAGGGCCCTGGCCGAGAGACACATACGGCGCTGGTGAACAACAAAAACCAAGCCCATATCGAGGGGGCAACCCACACTGAGAGTGGCAAAAGACTAGTTCCCCCAAGAATAGTAACAAAAACTGGTGGGGCTACCGCTATGAAGTGCTGGAGATGTCAAGGGCCCGGCCATATCGCCGCTTATTGCCCGTTGATTACGGAGTCCATGGATTGTGGGTACACACGCCGAATGTCTATGTATGTTAATACGGTGTATGCTGTACGCCCTATTCTTGAACCTCCTCTCTGTCATGTGTATGTAAATGGACATCGGGCGGAGGCCCTTTTGGACTCGGGCAGTATAGTGACCCTCGTTCATGGGTCGCTGATTTCGGGGTCGGAGTCCACGGAGAGGGAGGTTGGGATTGTGTGTATGCATGGTGAACTCCACAAATATCCAACAGCAGAGGTATGCCTCTCCACTCCGTGTGGAGATGTGACGCATGTGGTAGGAGTGGTGAAAACTCTACCATACGGGGTAGTGATGGGAAGGGATTTTCTGTTGTTTTGGTACCTGTGGGAGAGAAATAATACCTTTTCCCAGGCAAAAAGGAATCTGGGTGCGGAACCCGATGATCCCGAGTCGGGGATACCTGCTGTAGGGATCGCTGACCTTGGGACAGGGGGAGAACCTGACAGGGGTCCACTAGAGGTGTTGGCAGGAGAAAGTGAAGAGACTGTAGCGACCCCGGAGCTGGAAACGTCCCGAGAGGTCTTCGGGACGGCACAGCTAAGGGATCCTACCCTCTCCCAGGCGTGGGGGAATGTAAAAGAGGTGAATGGGGTGGCCCAACAACCAGGGGCAGAAGTTGTCTTTCCCCTCATGGCGGTTTATAATGATTTACTCTACCGAATAGACAAAAGCAGGGAAGAGATAGTAGAACAACTGGTCGTGCCACAATCCAACCGTCAGGCAGTGCTTAACATGGCTCACACACACCCCCTCGGGGGGCACTTAGGGGTTACCAAGACACAAGAGCGTATTTTACAGAGGTTCTTTTGGCCGGGAGTGTACGCAGATGTACGGAAATTCTGTGAATCCTGCCCGGACTGCCAACTGACCTCGCCCATTGCGAGTTTCCGGAGTCCATCGGTGCCTCTTCCAATTATAGAGGAACCTTTTGAATGGATTGCAATGGATCTGGTAGGGCCCCTGGTAAAGTCCGCACGTAGTCACCAACACATTTTGGTGGTTGTGGATTACGCCACACGCTATCCAGAGGCCATTCCGCTGCGCCATACCTCCGCGAAGCTTATTGCTCGGGAGTTATTTGCCATGTTTTGTCGTCTTGGGTTACCAAAGGAGATCCTTACTGACCAGGGGACCCCGTTTATGTCCAAGTTGACAAAAGAATTATGTAAACTGTTGAAAATAAAGGACCTGCGCACATCGGTGTACCATCCGTAAACCGATGGGCTGGTCGAGCGGTGCAATAAAACCCTTAAGTCCATGCTTAAAAAAGTGGTTGCCAAGGACGGGAGGGACTGGGACATGCTGTTGCCCTATCTTATGTTTGCGCTCCGAGAGGTGCCGCAGGCATCCACGGGTTTTTCGCCATTCGAGTTGCTGTATGGCAGACACCCTAGGGGCTTGCTGGACGTAGCCAAGGAAACATGGGAACAGGAGCCCACCCCATATAAAAGTGTGATTGAACATGTGGCTCTAATGCAGGACCGCATCGCAGCGGTTTTGCCTATTGTAAAAGAACATTTAACAAGGGCACAAGGGGCACAAAGGCGCACTTATAACACACGAGCCACCATCAGATCTTTTAATGTAGGGGATCGGGTTTTGGTTTTGGTGCCCACTGCCGAAAGTAAACTGTTGGCCAAATGGCAGGGGCCGTATGAGGTTCGGGAAAAGGTGGGGGAGGTGAACTACCGAATATACCAGCGGGGAGGAGGAAGCCGGAACAATTGTATCATGTTAACTTGCTTAAAGCCTGGAAAGACCGTGACTGTATGGTGACGGGAGTAACACCGGTGGGGCCCTGTGGGGAACCTGTAGTGCCGCCCATCCTGGGAACCGAAGGGGGGGTACACTTAGGCGTCACCCTCACTAAGCCGCAGCGTCGGGAAGTTCGGAAGTTAGTACAGCAGAACTCGGATGTGTTTTCCGAGTTACCCGGCCGTACTTCGGTTATCCAACATGACATTGTCACCGAGCCTCGGGTAAAGGTGCGTATGAAACCGTACCGGGTGCCCGAGGCCCGGAGACAAGCCATTGCAGCAGAGGTGAAACAGAAGCTTACCCTAGGGGTGATCGAGGAATCAAAGAGTGACTGGGCTAGTCCCATTGTGCTGATTCCAAAACCCGACGGGTCGCTACGTTTCTGCAATGACTTCCGGAGATTGAATGAGGTTTCCAAGTTCGACCTTTACCCTATGCCCCGGGTGGACGAACTTATTGAACGGTTGGGAAAGGCTCAATATTTCACGACGCTTGACCTTACCAAAGGCTATTGGCAGGTGCCGCTGACAGAGTCAGCCAAGGAAAAAACGGCCTTTATTACACCAGAGGGGCTCTATCACTATGTTGTCTTGCCTTT
This sequence comes from Anomaloglossus baeobatrachus, assembly GCF_048569485.1. Classification (NCBI taxonomy): domain Eukaryota; kingdom Metazoa; phylum Chordata; class Amphibia; order Anura; family Aromobatidae; genus Anomaloglossus; species Anomaloglossus baeobatrachus. The sequence goes on from NC_134354.1 coordinate 449,441,821, forward strand.
CGGTTTACATGGAGCCCCGGCTACTTTCCAAAGACTGATGGACATAGTGTTGGAACCCCATCAGAAGTACGCATCCGCCTATCTAGATGACATCATCATCTTCAGTTCCGATTGGCAGACCCACTTGTCCCAGGTCCAGGCCGTCGTTAACTCCCTGCGGGCGGCAGGATTGACCGCAAACCCAAAAAAAGTGCAATCGGTCAGGAAGAAGCCCGCTATTTGGGGTACGTGATTGGCCGCGGGGTGATCAAGCCTCAAGTAAATAAAATAGAGGCCATCCAAAAGTGGCCCAGACCAGTGTCCACTAAACAGGTGAGAGCGTTCCTCGGCATTGTCGGGTATTACCGGCGGTTTATACCAGACTTTGCCGGGAGAACAGCGGCTTTGACCGAGCTGTTGAAGGGTAAGAAGGCGGCTATGGTACGCTGGACCCCTCAGGCTGAGGAAGCATTTCAGTCCATGAAGACTGCCTTGTGTGGTCAACCGGTCCTTATTAGCCCCGATTTCGGTAACACCTTCCTGGTGCAAACAGATGCCTCTGAGGTGGGTCTGGGTGCCGTACTCTCGCAAGAGGTGAACGGAACTGAGCATCCGGTTACCTATTTGAGCCGGAAACTTACCCCGGCAGAAAAGAATTATAGCGTAGTGGAGAAGGAGTGCTTGGTTATTAAATGGGCTTTGGAGTCCCTGCGCTATTATTTGCTCGGGCGACAGTTTCGGTTGGTAATGGACCACGCGCCCCTCGTCTGGATGAGAAATGCTAAGGAACGGAATGCCCGGGTCACCCGCTGGTTCCTGTCTCTTCAAAATTTCAGTTTTACGGTAGAACATCGGGCCGATTCATCCCAGGGCAATGCCGATGCCCTGTCTCGGGCGGCCTGTTTGGGAGCGTCCGTTCATCCCCTTGGGTTTGAACGGAGGGGGGGGGGGGGGGGTATGTGAGATAGTGGGGCCATTGATATGTGATGGACGGTACGTATCGCCAAGAATGCGTACAGAAACATATTAGAGCCCTACATAGTGGTCAGTCCAGTAACCTCCAGGCCGGGTTATGCAGGTGGCTCATGGCCACAGTTCTCGTTTATAAGCTCTTTGTAAAGGCCTGGGTGGGGAAGAGTCTGTTTTGTAAGCTGCAGAGCAGGAAGCCAGGAAAAGTTCAGGCTTGTGTGGAACGATTATAAGTCTGTGGACCCTCCTGGAATAGCCGAACAGGGTATCGTAAGACCGTCTCCTACGGCAAGGAGTGCCTGTGTGACGGGGACCCGTATGGACTGTGCATAACCCGGCTGTGTTCCGGATGACTTTACCTGTACAGCGAGGACAGTAAAGCTGTTTTGATCGGACTGTCTTGGGTCACTGCCTCTTTGTCGTCCTGGGGGACCCCCACCCCGCTACAGCCCTTACAATACATTTTTTGTATTTTTCATACATCTGTTCTCCCATAAACACATATAATTTTGCTTCTTGAATTTCTTCTATCATATTCATTTAATTACAGAAATTCACTATACATACAATTCACTTCATATTTTTAATTCCATTTTTATAAGTTTCTCACATACCGTATATATACATATATACTTTTTTGCCATATTTTTAATTTTTTTTATTTTCTCACACACACACACACATATATATACAGTGCTTTTTTTGCGGCGGTACGTGCCGGTACGGCATACCGGAAAATCTGAAGAGTGCTGAAGGCCAGCACCTCTGGCTCTTTCCACATGGCTAATTTGTAAACTATACAAATTAGCCATGTGTGGAGCGGAGGCACATGCAAAGCAGCTACTGGAGCTGCAGGACCTGCGATGATGTCACGTACCTGTGACTCGGGTTGATGGAGCCATGGAGTTTTTCCCAGCGGGAAAGAAGCTGGAGAAGATGGAGGAGTGCAGGGTATGTGAGAGAGGGGGGCAGAGGGCGGCAGGCTGTGCAGGGGGAAGTAGGATGCAGGGGGGATAGAGTGAGATCAGCGGTATGGAGAATTGATAGACAAGGGGGATGGAGGATGGAGAGATCAGGGGGATCGAGGATGGAAGGAGCAGGGGGATGGAGGATGGACAAACCAGGGGGATGGAGAATGGAGGGGGATGGAGGATGAAGGGAACAGGGGGATGGAGAATGGAGCAGGGTTCATTGAGTTTTGTTTCATCAAACTTGTCTTAGATGGATAAAATAATGCACTATTTCTCGGTCGGTGCGGCTCCGGCATGCAAAAGACCCCGAATAGACATGGAGACATAAACAAATCAGATGATAGAGTAGAACATGGCCACCGATTCTTCAACTATCGAACCTGCATAAGCTAGTGTTAATGATCCTGATGAATTTGGTTGCAATTTGGCATTTCTTATAGAATACAGCCTAGTAAGTCGAAAACCATATTTTACAAGTGAAAAAACAATTATACAGTATTAGTCATTTTTTATTTTTCTTTTGAAATCTGAATTACATAGTTTTTGATTGAAATTAGCGGACAAACTACAAAACTGAATAATGAGAAACAGGACCGCACCGTCCATTGAACAAGTTGAGCAGTTTGCTCAGGCGGCACTATATTCAGGGGGGCGGCAATGCAGCTGAGGAGCGGAGCTGTATGAGGACTGCCGTTTTCCACCGCCCAGTGGCACAACAGGTAAACCGTGCACAGGATCTCCCGGCCGCCCGACAGCACAACAGCACCCCCTCTCCGCTCCTCAATCTTGGCTGCCGGCTGACAGATCCCCCCACTCCTCAATCTCGGCCACCGGCGCCTGACAGCACCCCTCATTGCTCCTCGCCTCAGAGATGCGTACCGGCAAATATTTTTTTTTACAGAAAAGCGCTGTATATATATATATATATATATATATATATATATATATATATATGTCATGATTGACTCCTGGCTCAGCTGGAGCTGAGCCTTTTTTTAGTTTCCCTTCTGATGCAGGTCACGTTAGGGGTTAATCATTTCTGCCTCGTTCTGGAGGTCAGGCTGCTTTATTAGGGCACTGTGTCTATTGGACTTCGCCAGTGACATTTCTGGCTCTGCTGTGTTCTGCTCTTGAGTGACCTGTTGTCTGCCCTGCCCCCTCCTGACCTCCGTGTTCACCTGACCTGTTAACCTCCTCTGTTGTCTGTTTCCATCAGTGTCTCTCCCGCTGTCTCCCTGTTCGTTCCTTATCTGTTTACCTTTATTCTGTCTTGTCTTCCCACTCCCCCTCGCTTCTAGGCTCTGATTTCCCGGCTACTGACTATTTGCTTCCCTCTGACTACGTTTAGACTTTGCCCTTGTGTACTTACAAGACTTCATGTTGTGACACGGCTTTCTGACGATTCTACTGCCATCTGGTGGGCTTGACTAGTATTACCTCTTTTATTTATTTTATTATTATTACACTTTTTCTGTTTTCAAGTGAGTGACACCCCCTCAAAAATGCATGAGAAATTTCTTAAAAACTGCTGAAAAAACGTAAAGGGGTTGTCCACTACTTGTACAATGCCTTCCGATTCCACGTTATCCCAAGGTAAAATAAAAAGGCTTATACTCAGTTCCCACAGCGGTGCCATCCCATTGGTGCCATGTCTCGCGTTCCCAGAACTCACATATCATCTTATAAGCCCCGCATCCATTTAGCGCCAGATTCTGTCTCCTCACCTTCATACCAAACGAGTTAATGAACAGGAAATGAGTACTGTGGCTGCTGCTCACTTTCTCTTTATTGCTCATTTGGTCTGAAGGTGGAGAAACAGAAGTTGGCGCTGATTGAATGTCACAATGTCATGTGAGCCCCGGGAACGTAAGCAGTGGCACCACTGGAACTGCAACGGTACCAGAGGTGAGTAAGCATTTTTATTTTACCAGGGGAAAACATTGAATCAGAAGGGGTTATCCTAGTAGTCGACGATTCCCCCTTTAATCATTTTATGATAGGGCTTTTTTTACATGTCTGGTTTTGAAAAACGCTAAGTGGAATATAAGGAAATGCATGTCAGTTTGAAGTGGCTCCAGCCAAAATCTGCTCTAGACTAGGCATTTTCCATTGAAAAAGCTGCAAAGGAAGAAAAAGAAAAAAGTGGTTGATGAAACAGAACTCTTAGGGGTACTTTACACGCTGCGACATAGCTACTGATATATCGTCGGGGTCACGTCGTTAGTGACGCACATCCAGCGCCGGTAACGACATCTCAGCGTGTGACACAAATGAGCGACGATCAGCGAGCGCAGAAACGTTCAAAATCGTTGCTCGTTGACACGTCGTTCATTTCCATAATATCGGTGCTGCTGCAGGTACGATTTTGTTTGTCGTTCCTGCGACAGCACACATCGCTACGTGTGACGCCGCTGGAACGACAAACATCTCCTTACCTGCATCCACCGGAAAAGGAGGAAGGAAGGAGGTGGGTGGCATGTTCCGGCCGCTCATCTCCTCCCCTCCGCTTCTATTGGGCGGCGGTTCAGTGACGCTGCTGTGAGCAGGTATGTGCGTGTGACGCTGCCGTAGCGATAATGTTCGCTACGGCAGCGATCACCACATATTGGCCGTACGACAGGGGCGGGTGCAATCGCGCTCGACATCGCTAGCAAATGATAGCGATTTCGCAGCGTGTAAAGTACCCCAAAGATCTCATTCAGATATCAGTTTTTTGATGGAAGAGAAAAGCTGACCAAATTTCATTAGTGGTTTTCATCAATTTCACCAGCTTTTTACCAATGTTATCAGATTTTTATCAGCGTTTCACCAGATTCTTATCAGTCATCAGATTTTCATCAAAATTTGGGTAATTTCATACATTTATTTTTACTGATGAAAAAAAAAGGTTTTCCACCTTTTCCTACCTTATAGGGCTCATGCGCACGTAACTGCTGATTATTCTGCAGCGATTTGACAGAACATGCGCTTCAAATCGCTGCAGAATGAATACAGTGTGTTTGTTAAAAAAAGCCGATTTCATGCGCTCGGGCTGCTGCCCCCACCATAGACAGAGTGGGAGCTGCATCCAGAACGTACAAATAATTGACATGCTGCTTTTATGAACGCACGGATTTGGGTCACAATTTTAGCACCCAAATTGCTGCGTTCAAAAAAGCAACGTGCGCTACTTATCATGCACATACGGTAGATTGTGCAGGGGACGCAGGACACATGCATTTACGCTGCAGTGCAATACGCAGCGTAAATGCATGTAAGTACGCACCGTGCGCACAATCCCTTAGTCAGCAAAAAATGTAGTGCACACAGATGGAATCCCAGTGCTGTCTGATTTTTTTTTTATTGACCCATAGACTAAAGGCGGCTTTACTTGCTACGATATCGTTAATGTTTTATCGTTGGGGTCACGTCGTTAGTGACGCACATCCGGCGTCATTAACGGTATCGCAGCGTGTAACACTTACCAGCGACTTTAAACGTCCTCCAAAGTGGTGAAAATCGTTCACCATGGAGAGGTTGTCCTAAAATCAAAAATTGTTAATGGTTGCTTATAGATGTTGTTCCTTGTTCCTGCGGCAGCACACATCGCTGTGTGTGACACCGCAGGAGCGAGGAACCTCACCTTACCTGCGTCCCGCCCGCACTGAGGAAGGAAGGAGGTGGGCGGGATGTTCGTCCCGCTCATCTCCGCCCCTCCGCTTTGATTGGCCGGCCGCTTAGTGACGTTGTCGTGACGCCGAACGCACCTCCCCCTTGAGGCAGGGATTTTTCGGCAGTCACAGCAACGCCGCCAACCAGGTAAGTGCGTGTGACGCTACCGTAGCGATAATGTTCACTGCGGCAGCGATCACACGATATCGCATGCACGATGGGGACGGGTGCTTTTGCGTACGATATCGCTAGCAATTGCTAGAAATATTGTAGCGTGTAAAGCCCGCTTTACACTGACGATTTTCATCTGATGCTCGGATCAACGAATAACCCATACAAAACACTCCCCAAAGAAGGAGCATTTCCTGAAGTGGTAACAGCTTGAAAAACTCCTCAAAAAACATAGCCTAAGAAGTTCTAAAATGCATCTGAAACAAAGCATCTTAAAGAGAATCTGTCACCATGTTTTGCCACCTAATCTGAGAGCAATGTAATATAGGGGCAGAGATCCTTATTCCAGTGATGTGTCACTTACTGGGCTGCTTCATGTAGTTTTGATAAAAACACTCTTTAATCAGCAGTAGATTATCATTACAGGACTACTTGGTGTGCTGCCAGGTAGTCCAGCATATTTATGAGCTCTGTATAACTGCTATATCTGCAGTTATACATAGCTGCAATAAAACATTGATTTTATCAAAATGACAACAAACAGCTCAGTAAATGACACATCGCTGGAATCAGGATCTCTGTCCCTACATTATGCTGCTCTCAGATGGGGTAGCAAAGACCTGGTGACAGATTCCCTTTAAAACCATATACATCTTGAAGCTGTAAAGCTAATTTATTATATAACAAAATATACATTACATACATTATTATAATTTGTGAATCTATTACTGGAGAAAGAAGCTGATTTTCCAATCAGATATATTGCAGATATTCTTTTATTTGCTTGTATTATTGATCTATCTAAAGTTTCAATAAGGTAAGGCTAAGTTCACACATGTTATTTCTGGTTTTCTGTTCTAGAAAACCAGAAATGATAGAGTACCGGATCAGCGATGTGACGGACACCAACAACGCCAGATGAAGCTTGTTGACTAAAAAGGGACTGTCATGGCAATCATTACTGTGACTTGAGCAATAGCTTGGAATGCCGTGATATTCTCATTGAGCATGACAACATTTGACAGAGATATGATATTTTCGCCTAAATATCTCCCTTTATCTAAGGCGACTACATAACCTACAGTTTATTTATAGTATGAGATATGTGAAGAAATTTGCATAAAATTCATTAAATATTTCCCTGCAAAAATATGAAGTATGTGATATAAAATTGCTTTACCTTCTTCTCACCTAACATGGTTTTCCATCTTCCCTGGTAGTTCTGGTTCAAAGCTTTTCCTTTAACAGAGCTAGTGTTGAAAATCTGTTATCACTGAGTGTTTTTGCGGAGCGATTTATATCAAGGATACAGTTGCTTAGAAGATGGCAATTATTCCTTGTTTCTGTATAGGAACTTGCTGACTTTGAAACTGAAGATTAAAGCTAAAACCCTTCCTAATGCATAAAATGTAAAGATGTTATTTCTTTTCATCATGAAATGTAAGTAAAGATCTGTTATAAGTGCACGCCATTCTGATTCTAAGTAAGGAGGTGTGAAATAGCAATAGCGTTCTGTTGCACTGCATACTGACATCACTAAATTCAGTAGTCAAATACCTGTCAAAACTGTAAATAAATCAGTGTGGAAGAGCTACTACCTCTCATATATTGTAGAAGCAAAAGAACCAAATAAATCTCAGCTTGCCTTACATGTATTCTAAAAGAGAGTCTCTGCCCCTAGTTTTCTCCTTCGACACTACCATACAGAAAAAAAAATTGTATTTTTTTTGCACTAAAGAAATCACTGAAGATTTTGTTTACACAGTATGCAGAATTATTGAAGTGAATCTGTCAGGTGATTTTGTAGTGCAATACTAATTTTATCTTTAAATAGGGCTTATGGAGACCTTTCAGAATGAGTAACTTTTATAGCTCTCCCTCTTCCTGTTATCTTGTTGTAAAGGCCCCTTTACACACTGAGACTTTCTAGCGATCCCACCAGCGATCCTAACCTGGCCGGGATCGCTACAAAGTCTCTGGTGAGCTGTCAAACAGGCAAACCTGGCCAACAACGCAACAGCGATCCGGACCTGCAGAACGACCTACCTAGTCTTTGGGGACGTTGTAAAGCAGCTTTTTGAAAGAGAAGTCGCTAACAAAGTCGCTGTAAAGTCCTTTTACACACTGAGACTTTGCTGCACAGCGGGAAACAAAGGACCAAAGAATGGTCCTGAACGATTTGTAGCGATCAGCAACTTCACAGCAGGGGCCAGGTCGCTGATGTGTTTCACACACTGCAATGTCGCTGGGGAGGTCGCTATAACGTCACAAAACCGGTGACGTGACAGCGATGTCGTTTGCGATGTTGCAGTGTATAAAGCCACCTTAAGCTCCGTAGAATTCAGTGTGACCTAGTAAATAGTTAAGCATATGTAAATACAAATTGCATCTTCACTGCTCCCCCCTTACACCTCTCAGTGCTGGCATCAGTGATAGTACAGTACAGACCAAATGTTTGCACACACCTTCTCACTCAAGAGTTTTCTTTCAGGACTCTGAAAATTGTAGATTCACATTGAAGGCATCAAAACTATCAATCAAAACGTGGAATGAAATACTTAAAAAAGTGTGAAACAACTGAAAATATGTCTTATATTCTAGGTTTTTCAAAGTAGCCACCTTTTGCTTTCATTACTACTTTGCACACTCTTGGCATTCTCTTGATGAGCTTCCAGAGGTAGTCACCGGAAATGGTTTTCCAACAGTCTTGAAGGAGTTCCCAGAGATGCTTGGCACTTGTTGGCCCTTTTGCCTTCACTCTGTGGTCCAGCTCACCCCAAACCATCTCAATTGGGTTCATGTCTGGTGACTGTGCAGACCAGGTCATCTGGCGTAGCACCCCATCACTCTCCTTCTTAGTCAAATAGCCCTTACACAGCCTGGAGGTGTGTTTGGGGTCATTGTCCTGTTGAAAAATAAATGATGGTCCAACTAAACGCAAACCGGATGGAATAGCATGCCGCTGCAAGATGCTGTGGTAGACATGCTGGTTCTGTATGCCTTCAATTTTGAATAAATCCCCAACAGTGTCACCACCAAAGCACCCCCACACCATCACACCTCCTCCTCCATGCTTCACGGTGGGAGCCAGCCATGTAGAGTCCATCTGTTCACCTTTTCTACAAAGACATGGTGGATGGATCCAAAGATCTCAAATTTGGACTCATCAAACCAAAGCACAGATTTCCAATGGTCTAATGTCCATTCCTTGTGTTCTTTAGCCCAAACAAGTCTCTTCTGCTTGTTGCCTGTCCTTAGCAGTGGTTTCCTAGCAGCTATTTTACCATCAAGGCCTGCTGCACCTCTTAACAGTTGTTCTAGAGATGAGAAGGTGTGTCCAAACATTTGGTCTGTACTGTATATTTTAACAGAATTTGCACTACTGCCCCCACCCATACTCCCTTCCACCTGCCAGCAGTGGGAGGGGTGAGTAGTGAATAGGTAAATTGTATTTACATAGACTTGACTAGAGTGCAAAGACACTGAATTCTACTTAGCTTACAACAGGATAACAGGATAAGATAGAGCTATAAAACCTACTGATCCGGAAAGGTCTCCTTAAGCCCTATTTAAAGATAACATTAGTATGGTACTACCAAATTACCGCCCAGATTCCCTTTATACAAGTATTTGATCTATCTCTTCAGTTTTCATGTATATTTTCCAAATCCAAGCTATGTGCACACAGTGCATTTTTATTGCTTTTTGTTTTTTAATGCGTTTTTGACTACAGTTTTGTCAGAGACCTGCATGCATATCCTTAGGCCACGTGCACACATTGAGTAATTGATGAGTTTTTTTTACCTCAGTGTTTGTAAGCCAAGACCATGAGTGGGTGAAAAATGTAGAAGTGGTGCTTGTGTTTCTATTATACTTTTGCTCTGATTGTTTCACTCCTGGTTTTGGCTACAAAAATACTAAACCAATTACTCAATATGTGCACATGGCCTTACACCAGCAAAGTCAAAGAGAATTCTGAAGTTTTGTGCAGATGTTGCTTTTTTACTCCTTGCAGATTTGGAGCAGAAAATAAACTGCAGCATGTCAACTCTTTCAGAGTTTTCCCACACCAAATGCATGAAAAGCACGCACGCAAAATACACAGCAAAACGTGCGTTTTTTTCTGCCAGAAGATGCAGATTTGGTGCCGAAATTTATGCCACCAAATACTCAGCGTGCGCACATAGCCTAAAAGACTGAATGATTATTGGTTGAAGCATATCAGGTGATGTGTATTTGTGTAGTGAGATCTAGGGGTTAAGGTTTCTCCTTGCAGAGAGTGACATGCCAGTATTAGGAGACTAAATGCCTTGCAATGCTCCTCTGGGAAATTAAATATGCAAATAGCCTCTTCAAAGAGCAAGAGGACTTGAATACTAGTGCCACCTATTAAATGTAACAATCCTAAAATTTAACATTGACCCTTTAATGAGCCTTGTCATATGACTTAAGCTAAGCCAGAATCTTAGTTTGCAAAGATGGTGTTTTGGGGTTTTGTTCCTCGTCAGCAAAGTATGAGATCTGATTGGGCTATGTAAGAGATTAAGAATGGGATCTAAGAGGTAAGGTTTCTCCTTTTTGGAGAGTGACATGTTAATATGAGGATACTTAAAAGTCTTGCGATGTTCTGCTGGGAAATTAAATATGCAGATTATGTCTTCATAGAGGAAGACTAATCCTAAAAGTCAATATCAATTATTTATCAGGCCTATTCCATATAACTTGTGATAAAAGCAAAACTAGAATCTCAATTTGCAAACACAATGTTTTGGGGTATTGCACCCTTCATCACTGCCAAGTAAGATTTCTGCTTGTTGAGAGTGACATTCCAGGCCTGGTATGTCAGTATGAGGAAATGTAAGTGCCTTCCAATGACAGGCTGTCACTCTCCTCAAGGACAAACCTTACCCCTCATACCCATTCTTAAGCCTCTTCACTAGCCATATCAGATCTCATACTCTGTACTGACAAGTGGCAATGCCCTGAAACACCTTGTCTGCAATTTGAGATTTTAGTTTAGTTTTTATCTTAAGTCATATGGCAAGGCTTGTTAAAGGGTCAATATTGACTTTTAGGATTGCTACTTCCAATAGGTGGCAGTAGCGTTCAAGTCTTCCTACTCTCTGAAGAGGTAATTTTCATATTTAATATACCAGAGGAGCATTTTAAGGTGCATAAGTCTCCTCTTACTGGCATGTCACTTTCCAAAAATGATAGAATAGTGTATAATGCTCACCAATATCAAGTAAAGTAAAGCCTGCTTTACACGTTGCAATTTGCAACACCCCCATCGTATGTGCAGCACGTTCAATTTGTTGAACGTGCCGCACAAACGATTAACCCCCGTCACACATACTTACCTTCCATACGACCTCGATGTGGGCGGCGAACGTCCACTTCCTGGAGTGGGAGGGACGTTTGGCGTCACATCGACGTCATGCGGCAGCCGGCCAATAGAAGTGGAGGGGCGGAGCTGAGTGGGACATAAACAGCCCGCCCACCTCCTTCCTTCCGCATTGTGGGCCGGGAGCCGCAGGAGGCAGGTGAGATCTGTTCATCGTTCCCGGGGTGTCACACACTGCAATGTGCGCTACCACGGGTACGATGAACAATCTGACGTTCAATTCGTCAGGAATGAACGACGTGCGTGCGATGAACGTTTTTTCGTTCAATCGCAATTGCACGTCGCTGTCACACGCTACAACATACCTTACGATGCCGGATGTGCGTCACTTACGACATGACCCCGCCGACACATCGTAAGATATCTTGTAGCGTGTAAAGCAGGCTTTAGCCAAGCAAAAAGTGCAATTACTTGTGTACAAGATAAAATTTAACTTTTAATGCATCCTAATTGAAAAAAATAAATAAATTCCATTGTATTGCTTTCCTAAGTTTCCCTTTGTGTTACATTGCTCGCCGAGAGTCCTCTCACACGTGACAGATATAGCATCTTAAAATTATTGCTAAGATATTGGGGCTTAATCACAGAACAATCAAAACAGAGTTTTGTTGTAAATAGTCAACATAGTTGCAAAAAACATGTTAAGAAAAAAATGCACATTAACTGCCAAAGATTTATGAAGATCCAAACATGAAGGGACCTGGAACCCATTATCCTTCAGTGCAATCATATTCTATAACTTCCACGGAATACAAAGAGGTACAATGTGTCCAGTGCTTGGAGACACGGCCATGATAAGGAAGTCTGAAACCCAACCACCACTGAACAAGACACATAAGTTGGAATGTCAAGACTGGGACAGGAAATATCTGAAGACAGATTTTTCAAAGGTTCTATGGACTGATGAGTTGAGAGTGATTCCTGATAGACCAGGTGGATGGGCTCGTGGCTAGATCAGAAACGGGTACAGATCTTCACTTTGACTCAAACGCCAGTAAGGTGTAGGTGGGTTAGTCCTATGGGCCGGTATTATTGATAAGCTAATTTTATAGTTGGACATTTTGGTGTTTAAGGTGGACTAAAAATCAACCTCCAAACTCAGTGCCAGTTTTTAGAAGAAACTTTCTTCAAACAGTGGTACAGGAAAAAGTCTGCATCTTTTAAGAAAACCATGATTTTTATGCAAGACAATGCTTCATGGCATTCATCAACATACTCCACTGCTTGGCTAAGCAGTAAAGGCTTGAAGATTAAAGAATAATGACATGGCCCCTTACATACCTGACATAAACCCTATTGAGAACTTGTGGACCTTTCTTAAAAAGGAGATTTCTGGTGAAGGATAACAGTACAACTCTTTGTACGGTGTCTGGGGTGCTGTGGTTAGTGCTGCCCAAAAAGCTGATTATCAACAGATTGAGAAACTGACAGACTCCATGGATGGACGGCTTATAATTGTTAGTGAAAAGAAGGATGGCTATATTTGTCACTGATATTTTTTGAATTTTCGGAAATGTATTTTTGTATATTTTGAAATTTGGCTACTATTCTCACTTTAACAGATGAAAATAAACAATTGACATGAGAAAATTTACTTTTTCCTTTTAGTTGCATAATAATTATGCACACTAGTAGTTGCCCAATAATTCTGCAAACATAGCTATGCTTCTAAGAAGACAAAACCTCATTTTTACACTTATATATTCAGATTAATTACCTTTCCTAGGTCATATCTATCCCTTTAATGTGGACTTGCACGACGGGCCCACATTATTCTCATCACATGTCGGCTGAACTGATCATACATGTGTAGCTAACAAGGCGCAGGTCTATCCGAGATCCACCTGCGACTGCTAACTAGTTAGGATGTGCTGTCGAACTCTGACAGCGTGAGCTAATGCGCTCCGGTGGAGATAGTGCTGTTCCCTGCCACCATTGGTGGCACCATGATGCGATCACGCAGCGCCGATAGGTTGTCATGACAGCAGGGGGTCTGCTGGTAACCCCTGTCGCTGTCATGACGTGATTACTGTGAATGGCGGCAGAGCGATGACATTCACTGATTATCAGCATTTCTTCTGATCAGAGGGTTGCTGAAGCATTGCTGTTAATAGCAGAGGTGATCTGAGAGTGCAGGCTTAGGGGACTAGTAAAATCAATAAAACAGTTGAGAAAAAAAGTTTTTAAAAATATGAAAAATTAAAAAAATGTCATGGGGTATGATGGGATCTTTTGGGACAGGGGAGCCTAAACTTGCCCTCAGACTAGCAGATCCAGATCCCCAAGGTACGTCTAAAGGTGACGATGTTTGGGCTGCCTTCCTTACTCTACATCCTGAACAACCCCGGTCTAGTAACCCCCCTCCCTCCACCCAGGAGAGGGCCAGGACAGGAGTGATTAGTCCCACACAAATAAGCAGACGGGGGGAAAAAACAAATCTCAAACTCACAGCAAGCACTCATAGAGGTAAAGGTAATAAGTGATCAGGAGGAAAGTAAAGGAAGGGAGGAAATAATCAGACAACAAGAGTATTTCCACAACACACCAAACAGCACACAGAAGTTCACCAGCAACTGGATCACAAATCACAATGACCAGGATCACATCTTAAATAAGCGGAGATGATTGTGATAGCTTCTGCAACATGTGGCTCTAGCAGCAATCTACAGGCTAGCAGAAGTTAACTACTGCAAGTCGGATTACTAACAAGAGCACAGCTGGTCGATGCCTGAGCCTGTCTGTGCAATTCAAAAGAAGCATTGTGTGGAATGTCTGACTGCTGTGTGAACAGCATCAGAAGTAGTCCTGATACTCAGCAAGTTTCAAGTCAGACACCACTTAACAAAAAAAACTAAAAATTTAAATTACATCCCTTTTGCCCCATTGAAAATAAAACAATAAAAACCCCACATATTTGGTATCGCCAAGTTCAGAAATATGCAAACTATCAAAATATAAAATCAACCAATCTGATTGATAAAGGGCATAGCGAGAAAAAAAATCAAAATGGCAGAATTACATTTTTTTGGTCAATGTTTTGGAGTGGCCATCACAAATCCCTGATCTCAGTCCTTTTAAAAATTTATTGGCAAAGCTGAAAAGGCAGGTGCGAGCAAGGCGACCTACAAACATGGCTCAGTTACTCCAGTTCTGTCAGGAGGAATGGGCCCAAATTCCTACCAACTATTGTGAGAATCTTGTGGAAGGATATCCAAAATGTTTGACCTAAGTCATACAGTTTAAGGGCAATGGTACCAAATACTATTGAAATATATGTAAACTTTTTACTTTTTTTTTTTAGAAAGTAATAAAAGAGCCTTAAAACATTCTCGCTCTCATTATTCTGGCATCTGGCAAATATAAATAATTTTGGTTCCTAATTGACCTAAAATGGGAAAGGTTTATTTGATTTCATGTCAGATAGGGAGAAAAACATACATATGTGTCTTTGTAGATAGCGTATGTAAACTTCTGGTTTCAACTGTATTTCAATATTCTTAGAGACGTTAGAAACCGGTCTAAATGAAGGGACCACTGGAGTAAAATTCACCTTGTTCACTATGATGCCACTTGATAAATTAAGCGCCTCTTTCAACTGGTGTGCGCTTCTGCCAGTAATGTTACTGCAGTCACTGACTCAAATACATTTCTAGCATAATTTACATCACTACAGTGCCACAAATTTTGATGCATTTGCCAGGCGGACTTTGCTATGCCCTGTCCTACTGCAACTCCGACCACTTTGGCAAAACTGGCAGATAAAAAGCCCAAATTTTTCAAGATTTTACCGTGTTTTACACTTGAATACTGGCAATTGCCATAGATAACTTTATGAATCGGGCGCATATTTTATACACACACAAGGAAACAAAAGTAAAATAAAAAACTGCTAGTAAAGTTAAGTAAATTACGCAGTGATACACGCATGTTGTGAATATGGCGTTTTTATTAATAGTTTATTTTTTATTATTTTTATTGCAATTCTTTTTACACAAAATTCATAGATTCAAATTGATACATTTTACTTTTGTTTCATAATATTATTTTTCTGTTTTTCATTGAAAATCACATATAGCCATCACCTGAAACGTCTCATATTCACATTAGACACAGTAAACGCTATCATCAGAGGATATATAGCATTACCTGTAGACATGGCATATAACATATTGTGCTCATTAACAGATACAAGGTTTTTTACATATACATAAAACATATAATCTATAAGTTTTGTGATAAAATGGAGTTTCACCAAAACAAGCCCCTTTAAATTGCCAATAACCTTAGAATACTGGGAAAATTCATGTAAAGGCATCCATTGAATGGCACCTTGGTGGTTATTGGGGGCTTTAATAAAACATGCCTCATGTGAGCAAATGAGGACGCTTTGACTTCTCCAGGTAGTAGTGGTGGGATGGATTCTTATTAGCATTACTGGGTCATCTATGGTGGCCTAAATTAAAGGGTCTTTGCTGGTGATAGGCTTCCTGTAACAAATATAGACAAGTTTCTAGAATTATGCTGGTGTGACCTTGTTTCCACCTCCTTCAGATACTGATGTCACATCTGTCCGGCCGCTGACTGAGCTTGAGTCATCGTCTCCTCCAAATGGATCTCGACCACAACATAAAAGTTTCATTAAGCAAGTTCGAAACTAAAACATAAATTGAAAAAATTACACATTAACAATATTTAATCCTAGAACACAACAGCAGAAGGTGCTACCACATACAAAAAACGCACACTTTTTATTGTGAATAGATGTTGTAAGTTGACTTCATTGAACAGGCCCCATTGAGCTTTGAACATTTCACTGATTAAAAAAATGAAGGAAACAAATCACATATAGGATCTTGATGAACTATCGATTCATATGAAAATCTTTACAAACTGTAAACTGTAATTTGTTAAAAAGAAAATGACGTATTTATGGTAAATGGAAGGGAAAATCATCAACTTAATTGAAGGCTAGATTCTTCACTCCGAAAAGCAAAGAATCAAACTGATGTCACAGGCAGATCCAATTGTTTGAATTTCATCATGTGTCTATAAACACTCCCAAGCAAGGTCTGGACATGTACTTATTGTGATGGGGATGGCACCCTGAGGGTCTCCTCCCTGACCTGGAACAGGTCATCAATGAGCTTCTGAACAGTCTGTGGCACTCCTTGGCAACTTGAATGCACAGATACATATGTCCCAGAGGTTTTCAATTGGATTCAGGTCTAGGGAACTTGAGGAACAGTAATGGCATAATGGCCTTTGTCATTCAGAAACTGTCTATATACTCTGACTACGTAAGACTGAGAATTGTCTTGCAGGTGGAGTTACCCAAGGCCTACAGCAATAGCATAAGGCTTGACAATGGCTCTAAGGATTTCATCCCGATACCTATCAGTCGTGTGAGTCAACTATTGGCTACAAATTTAATGATTGTATGACTATAAAGTGTACTTTACACGCTGCGATATCGGTACCGATATTGCTAGCAAGCGTACCTGCTCCCGTCGGTTGTGGGACACGGGCAAATCACTGCCCGTGGTGCACAATATCGCTAACACCCGTCACACGTACTTACCTGCCCTGCAACGTCGTTCTGGCAGGCGATCCGCCTCCTTTCTAAGGGGGTGGTTCGTGCGGCGTCACGGCGACATCACACCCAGCCGTCCAATAGTAGAGGAGGTGCGGAGATGAGCGGCCGGAACATGCCGCCCACCTCCTTCCTTCCTCATTTCCGGTGGACGCAGGTAAGGAGATGTTTGTCGCTCCTGCGGTGTCACACATAGCGATGTGTGCTGCCGCAGGAATGACAAACAACATATTAAGGAAAGAAGCGACGTGTCAACGAGCAACAATTTTTCACGTTTTTGTGCTCGTTGATCGTCGCTCCTTGGTGTCAAACGCTGCGATGTTGGTAACGGCTCCGGATGTGCGTCACTAACGACGTGACCCCGGCGATATATCGTTACCGATATCGCAGCGTGTAAAGCACCCTTTAGTTTTGAGTCCATATAAATTCATCTACACATACAGTGCCTTGAAAAACAAAATTCATGCCCCATGAACTTTTCCACTTTACACCCACAAACTTAAAGGGAACCTGTCACCAAGTTTTTCCCATATAAACTGCAGTCACCACCAGTAAGCCCTCATATACAGAATTCTAGAAAATGGTATATAAGTCCCCAAGCTAATCTGTATAACATAAAAAAGACCTTTTGTTATGATCACCTGTGGGGAGGTCCAGTCAGATGGGGCGTTGTTGGTCTTGATCTGGCGCCTCCTCTCTACTGGCGATCACTGTCCTATTTCCCTGCTTCATATGGATAATGCATACTATGTCATCCACACAGTGTCCTCCATTGCGCTCCTGCACACGCGCACATAAGCAGGGCACAACAAAGTACTGTAAAGCGCAGTTGTGAGAAAAGTTCAAAAAACACCCCCTTATCCGCACTGCAATACATTGCTTTGCCCTCGGCAGGACAGAGGGAAATCCACATGCACATGAGCGCAATGAAGGACATAGGACCATTCATGAAAGACCACACAAAAATGGGAAAGGCTACAGCAATCACAAGGACACAGCAGGCGCTGGATCAAGACCAGTGACGCACATCAGACCAGACTGCCCCATAGGTGAGTATAATAAAAAGTCTTTTTCATGTTATAAAGACCGGCTGGAGAACTTATATACAGCATTGTAGAATTCTGTATGTAAGGGCTTACTAGTGATGGCCACAGTTTACAAGGGAAAATCCTGGTGACAGGTTCCCTTTAAATGTTTTTATTGGGATTTTATTCAAAATACCAACACAAAAGTAGCAATTACCTGTAGACTGTGAGCTCCACCCCAAAAATGTCAATGTCCCAATAACTTGTCATGTGGCGTTGAGCATCAAGTACAGGTTGACAACGACATCTCATGCTGTTCACAAGTCGAGTTATTGCCTGCTGAGGCATGTCTTTGCACTCAAGGGGTAGGGTAACCAGTTGATAAGAAAAGCCGTGGTGGCCCTCAGGTCATTGAGATTCTGAGATACAGAGTTACGAGCTTCTACATTGCGAGTCAGCTGACCCCATAGGTTTTTTATGGAATTCAGGTCTGGAGAAAGTGTAGGCCACTCCATTTGAGGTATCCCAATCACCAGCATCCATTACCTAATGATGCGACCTCAATGTGCTGGAGCATTGTTATCAATGAAGATGAAATTAGGCCTTTGTTGTTCATGCAGAGGCACAGTGACTGGATTAATGATGTTATTGAAGTAGTAGCGGCTTGCCACTGTAACATTCACAAAGTGTAGGGCTGTTCTGCATTAAATAGACACAACTGCCTACAATGTAACCCCACCACCAAAGGTTTGTCTGGTGACAACAGTGGCTGATGCATTACTCTCTCCTTGACATTTCTAACACCTCTGGCCGCTATCATTTCTGCTCAGCAGGAATCAATTTTTATGAGTGAACAGCACTAAGTCCCACTGGCTCCTCATCCAGCGGAGATGCTCCCTTGTCCAAGACAAATGACTCTTGTGCCTGGTGGTGTGATCAGGTACTTTTGAAGGTCCTCTAGCACGCAGTCCACACTCAAGTAAACGATTTCTAATGGTCTAACGTGACACTTGGATGCCTCTCACCTCCCCTAAATGTGCCTGGAGTTGTATGGCATTCATCATTCTGTTCCAAAGGGCATTGTTCACAAAGAAACAATCATCAATGTGAGATGTGGCCAAGAGACGTCCACTTCTATGCCTTTCTGTCACTCTTTCAGTTTCTCTGTATCTCTGTCGCAACCTGCTGATGACACTCTGTGACACGTTAAGCTTAGCGGTCCATTCCATCTGAGAACATCCCTTTTGAAGCCTCCAAACAGCGAGGTACTGTTGATCATTTGTTAAGTGTCGTCTTGGTCTCATGATGGCAAAGTGTGAACACCATGATAAGGAGTACTGTTCATATACCAATTATATTTAAACCCCAGAATTCATAGGTCAAACACCTGTTGTGAATTTTGCCACTAAGCTCCTTGTTAGAGAACAGCAGGTTCTGCAAAAATTCCTGAAATCTCAAATAGTTGGACACGTGCATTCAAGCCTTTAGAGAAGGTAACATTAAATTCACTTGAAAAGGTTAGATGGTATTTTAGGATCATCCAGAAATCTCACCCAAAAAACAAATATCCCTAACTTTTTTTGAGTAGTGTATATCTGTATTCATGTCCACAACAAAAACTCTGCTTCCTTGGTTTAGTGGGACTCTAGCCCAGATGTTTCTATAT
Source organism: Anomaloglossus baeobatrachus (assembly GCF_048569485.1). Classification (NCBI taxonomy): domain Eukaryota; kingdom Metazoa; phylum Chordata; class Amphibia; order Anura; family Aromobatidae; genus Anomaloglossus; species Anomaloglossus baeobatrachus. The sequence goes on from NC_134354.1 coordinate 449,461,247, forward strand.
GACTAACATTGACTATAGACAACGAAATTCTGCACTTCAAGCCCAAAATTAATGCACATATGTACTGTAGTCTGTTCATCTATGGGATCTGAAAAATTGTAAAATCTTTGTCATATTAAGCAGTTTAAAAGTGAGGAAGGACAGTCTTTGTTTTCTTTTCTTAAAAGCATTTTATGTCCAAAATGTTGTAAATTTTACTCAAAAGAATCTGGATGAGGACAGCAGTGTTTAGAGAAGGACAGACGTATCTGGAGGAGGCAGAGGAGTCTGGAGGACAATGACTACAGTGCCTCATGGAGTTGGGAGGATAATAGAGGAGTCTAATTATCGACAAAAGTGCTTGCTGAAGGCAGAGGAGTCTAGAATATGGGTGACTATAGAAGGACAGACGTGCCTGGAGGAGGTAAAAGAATCTGTTGGAGAACAGAGTTCATAGGAAAAATAAAAACAGAATTGCCTGGAGAAGGATGAGTAGTCTGGAGGACAACAGCAGTGTCTAGAGGACACAAGTACCTAAAGTTGGTGGAGGAGTCTTTAGGAGAACAGAGGTGGACACTCATTGAAGCAAGAAGAGAGCATGGGTTTCTTGCTCTGATAGCTCATCAAATAACACCTCCTCCTAATTCCAACAGTAGTTGTGATTTAGGAAATCCATTATTAACAGAAGCTAGTTTTATCATATCTATGGGCCATTTCCCTACCAGGCCCTTGGGCAGCTGCATTAGTTGCACAAATGGTATGTCCACCTATGAGTTTACTTACATGTATACATGTATAATTCTGATTGATAGGCAGTATTCAACCTACAATATACTTACAAAGGTTTATACAATTATTTTAATGCAATAATCATTTGTGTAGATACTAACCTGTTTGTTCATGAAGACGTAAATGACAGGGTTGTATACAGTGGCTGTTTTGGAGAAATATGAAGGCATTGAGGCCAAAGTAGGTTCAATAACAATTTGCTTATTTGTTGCCATTAACATTGCAAATATAGCATAGGGTAACCAGCAGACGAGAAAAGCTAAAACCATGGCAATAACCATCCTAGTCACCTCCCGCTCTGCTCGCTGAGTTGTCTCTGATTCTTTTTGCTGTGCTGCAACCTATTACAAAAGAACAAAAACTACAGTTATCTATCTTTAAAACTTCTTGCCAACATACTGTATTAACATAACCTTAAAGCAGTTGTTCAGGCTTGGGGCTCAAGTCTATATGACAGCAAGCAGTCTGCGCACTGTCAGGATTCTCCAGTGCTGGCAGCAGACGGGCACATGACCGCAAGTATGTAATTTGTATACATGCAGTCAGATGCCGAATAGATTTACTTGGGCTCGCTCCACACAAGTGTGTTTTTGACTTTTTAGTTGAGATTATTTGAACATTAGCAAAATATTTAGTAAGATTTATACTTACTGCTCTTAATGCAAATAACAGGTTAGAATACGAGAATATGATGGTGCTAAGTGGCATAACGAAACAAGTTGCAAACAAGGCCATTATATAGCTGTTGTTGTTAGTTCCTCCAGAGTACCAGTTCGGTCCACAAGATGTTCCCAAACCTAAAACATTGCATTAAGTCTGTAAGCAACAAAGCTAAACAAAATGTGACATAAAATATGAGGTTCTGAAATAGAGTCATCTCTACATACTAAAATGCTAAAAAGCTATTTGTCTGTCCCTAATCCAATGGGCATTATTGACACAATGATACTAATCAGCATATACAGTAGCAGACAATTCAATATTATCACTAATATCTGACTGGTAAAGCTGTTCCTTAATGTCCTATTATGCTTTATTACATAATTAATTTGTAAAAAAAAATATTCAGAATACAAACCTACCTTCCGTGACGTAACTGCACCAGCCAAAAAGTGGTGGAGATGTCCATATAAAAGCCCAGATCCAAGTGAAGGAACATCCCATAATTGCATGTTTCTGCTGGAAACGGAAATCTCCCATGGGTTTACAGATGACTATGTACCTTTCAAAGGCTAATATCGCCAGCGACCATAGACCCACAATACCTAAAGATGCATAGAATGTTATGTGACTTTTTACAGAATTCTAAGATCATTAGTAACATTGCATCAGGATTAATGTCAGATATTATTGCACTGGCGGATGCAGACAGAAGATGGCCCCTGTGCAAGAACAATATATAGGCCTTTGCAGTCCAATAGCTCAATATAATGTGCAATTACCTCTTGGGGTCTTGTGCTGCTTCACAGGTTTCACCAATGATATGTCCATCTTGTTTATTGTATGCTAACCTAAATTTGTTACATTTTATTTAAGGGCTAAGGACACTTTTGACTTGGAAATATTATTTTTTTACATATACAATTGGTATTGCATTCTAGTAATTCATTTTAGACCCTATATAGAATTTGCAACCTGCTTCGACTTTAAGATTTTTCTATGGCTTGATGTGTCCTTCTCAGTAACACCTTCTGGATGTGAGGTCTGTTTATTCTGAATTGTGATGCCTCACTTGCTCTCTTACATCAGCACATTTGTTTATCTACTGCTAACCACCCCCTGCTAAATTATGGGATGAGTTCTGTTCTTTCTCTCATAGACAGACAGCCTGTGTCCCCACCCTCTTCTCCCTTCAGTTTGTGTGCTCTTCCAAATCTACTCTGATACAGTCCAGCCTGTGTAATTCTCCCCTACTATGAATTAGGTGCTTTCCTAATTCTTCCTCATCAATGTTCAGCAGATAAGCCTTCTTCTACCTACTCTACCTATAAGACTACACTACTGAGAGGAAAAAAAGGATAATGAAGAGAACTTTTACATCAGTCAGATCCGAAACAGTATACTGTTCAATCTGCGTAACAAGCAGTAGTGTTGCCAGCTATGTATAGGAGTTGCACTTACTCTACAGCAGGAAATTGGTATATAATTTTTACCAAAGTGTAGTTTGAAAGTTGCTCATTTTAATTTTATATTTAGAAAGCAAATGAACAATAACATTAAATATTTAGAAAGCAAATGAACAAAGATGATCATATTCTTTAATGTATGACTGCAGTATTCAACAACCAGAGTGGTTCTGGATTTTGTAGACTGTTCACACTGATCATGTAATTTATTTTTAACTAACAATTAATGTAGCTATAAAGCTGTCCTAAAATGACTTAGTTGACTAAAACTATCCAGAGAAACCCTTTTTGTGGATGGATTGCACCTATATTGGCATAATCTCACTATCAATATACTTGAACTATCTACCTGTCCCTAATGTCTTATAACTATGGTATAACTTATTAATCCTCTGACACAATGTAATAATAGGCTTTGTTTTTGTAAAGAGAAATAATGAGGCAAATATAGAGGTACATGCACAGTTAAAAAGAAGCAGGGCTCTGCTGTGAGCGTGAGCTCTTAGGTCACTTGTACATCGCTGTATAATAGTAACAATTTTGGCTGAGTGTTTGGAATCCAACAATTAAACATGGAGTATGAGAGTCTTTGAATGAAACTGTTGTAGTAATTCTCTGTCCATGCTCCACTCTTGGCTTATACGGATACAATAAGACATTTATCAATGATTAATGACATTTAATCTTCCTAATGTGGTAAAGTGGCTGAACTACTGTATAATTTGCACTAATTTTATAACAATCTTAAATTTATGACATTCTAATTTTGACATTCATTGTGAGTCCTGTGACACTAAATATTCCACAGCAAACAAACAAAAAGATGCACAGCAAAATAACTAAGATATATGCAACCATTAAATGTGAATTCTTGGCCCACATTTTGATAATGTTGTGTGAGACCACCGACAAGGTGACCCCATTTAGATCTCTACACTAAACACTATTACCCCAATTTAATATTGCATTTGAGCCCTTACTTGTTTAGTGTTTGGGGTTTTTGCCTGTTTTTCATTTGTGCCTAATTCTTCATTTAAATTGCACATTTTTTTTAACTAATTTTACATGTGTTCTGTTTATTTTTATATTCTTAATTGGTGGGCTTTAAGATTTCCAGAAGTTCTCAGCTAATTTAATAATTGCTACTGTTTAAAAAGTTAGAACACTTTTCCACAGATGTACTCCAGCCCTACCCTTGGAGCAATTTTATGTACACCATAAAACACCATAAATGTTTTAAAAAATTGTGAGCTATTTAGCAAAACATATGACATGTTGGACTAAAAAGTTGCAAAACAGGTTAACAGACAAAAATGAAGAGCAATTTGTTTTTACTCAAAATTCATGAATTTTGTACACCATTTTGAGTAATATATCACAAAAAACATCAGCAAATACCACAAGGCAAAAAGAAAAGTGACTTTAAAAAAAAAATCACAAATAATGAATTGGACTCTGTGTCTGCAATATGACACTCGCTTCTTTCTTTGCCTATAAACTGGATTCAGAAACTAGTTTTAGGCCTAAGACACACGGCATGAAAATCAGTGCGAGTGGAGTGCAATAAAAAATTGCATTCCACTTGGACCAATATTAGCCTGTGTGTCAGCACACATGAGCGCATATTTTCTCAGCCCCAATCGGGCCAAGAAAACAATCGCAGTATGCTGCAACTGTAATGCGAGACTCTTTTCTCTCGCACCCATTCAAGTGTATGAGGCGAGAGAAAAATCACACTGCACTCGCAGTACACCGGTATACCGCGAGTGCAGTGCGAGAATGGCAATAGCCGGCTACGGAGGAGAGAGGGAGAGAAATCCCTCCCTCCCCTCCGCAGAGCTGGCCGGCCCCCCGCAGCTTAGATCCGCTCGCACGGTCGGACCTCAGTTGCAGGGACACTCGCATGACACTCGGCTCTGCTGTGCTGCCAGCATGAGCCAAGTGTCATGCGAGGGGATCGCAGTAATCCCCGTGTGGCCCCAGCCTTATTCTGCTGTAGTTAATAAGAAATGTCATCTTAAGATGAAGATGGTCACTACCTCAAAAAGTACAGCACAAGAATGCAGGTGGGCTCACTCACTGTGCATATAAAAAATTACATTTATAGAAGTATAATAAATTTAACAATAATTCCATTGAAATGAATTCACAAATTCAATGTCTGCATACATCTTAGTATATATTCAGTGCTCCTACATGTCAGATTGGCACCAGCCCGTTTCAATACTTTTTATGGGAATCACATTATAAATTAGTATGATATACGTTCTTCTGCATAGGAGCTGTATTAATAGTAATTGCAACATCATTTTTTGTTACTGCTGCCAGGGAGCAAGGAAAAAATTGTGCACCTACTTTTAGAACAAAGTGATCTCTAATACATTTTACTATTGATGAAAAAAGTATTTAAATAAAACAAATAATAATTAATTATATTTAGATATATAGGAGATCTGTCCATGTATTTCCAAATGGCAAATTCTGCGGTATTATTTTTAGAGCCATTTCTCTACTGTCTAGGCATTCCTTTATCGACCTTGACATTTATAAACAAGGTCATAACTGGATGTGTTGCGCCCTTACACAGTTCATAAATTTCTAAAAACATCAGAGGACTGGTTGAACACAGTGTTATAAGGAAAGATGCCCCAGAACTATTCTTTTTTAAGGAATACAAGAATATACTAAAATAGAAATGTCAGGAGAATTGAATTTCTAAATGTTACATAAGACAAAATAAAAGCCACATTTTATAATTTAAATGAAAATACTATTAGGGTATATTCACATGCAGCATGCAGACTTCATCTGAAAAGGGTTTACAGATTTACATGTATGTAAAGCCTTGCAGCGCTGGGGTCCTGGGTTAAAATCCCACCAAGGACACCATCTGCAAGGAGTTTGTATGTTCTCCCCGTGTATGCGTGGGTTTCCTTCGGGGTCTCCGGTTTCCTCCCACACTCCAAAGACATACTGATAGGGACTCTAGATTGTGAGCCTCAATGGGGACAGTGTTGCCAATGTATGTAAAGTGCTATGGAATTAATAGCGCTATATAAATGAATAAAATTATAATTTATAAATTATTATTATTATAATTATAATGGAATTTAGTCCCAATTTCTGCCCTAAATCTGCTGTGTGTAAACAGTTTCTTGGAAAAATTGAATATCTAAACTCATGAAATAAACTTGTTATTAATTCTTGCAATATTACTTATCTTTTTCGTCAAATGGAACATCATCTTACCTGTTAGAGATACCATGAATCCTTCAAATTCACACATTGTTTTGCCCATTGTAAAGTACCCAAAAATATTGTTGTAGAAGCTAATGCTGCTCCCAAAAACAGTGACGAGCAAGTCAGCTACAGCCAGGTTGACAAGTATATAGTTCAATGGAGACCTTAACTTCTTGAATTTAAGGGAGACCACAATAACCATGCCATTGACAAAGAAAGCTAAGACCACCACCATACCCATAAGTGTAGCGACTATCCAGTAGGTGCTACGAGGGGCAAGGAAAGGCCACTGAGGTCCTTCGAATGGTCCTTGTGTCTCCAGAGCTGACATGTTTGCTGAGCGCATTGTATACTAGAAGCTATGCAACAAATAAGTTTCATGCAAACGAAAGAGTAAAATCTGCACACGTCTACATGCAAAAACCCTCTTTATAAAGTCCAAGAGATTTAGTGCTCCAAAGAGGATCTTTTTCTTAAAACAGTGTAAGCTTATGCTGGTGTATTTGTAATCCACTCTCTTTTTCTTTACTTAAACAGATCAACTAGAAGAGACACAAGGTGACCTGCATTGAAGACACATAACCTAATTAGCAAAGTAAGAACATAGAATCATGTTTCTTTTCTTAACAAGATTGCTGTACACAAGAGGATTTGGCACGAATAAGTATGGTCTTTTACGCTCCCATTCTGTGCATTGGTGGGTGCTCTCTGCAGTGTACCATAAGAGTAGACTTGGTGTAATGATTTTGTTTAGGTGGTTGGCTGCTATTTCAAAATATTTAAAAATATATACTATGCAGTATTCCATATCCATATAGTGGATTAAAGAATTTGTCATTTGTAAGAGTTAATTTTATGCAGTTAACAAGTTTTTAGTTTATCCTTTGTTTCTTCAAAGTAGTACAGCATCACCATCCTTTCTGTGATGTTTTATCTGCATTTCTGTATATAAACATTAATAACTGTGGATTTATATAGTAACCATTTCTAGAAGAAATTGCTACTTCTCAGTATAACAAAAAATACAACCACTAATTGTAGTATATTGCAGCAAAAACCTATCTATTAATATAGCAAATAAGGATCTTTACTTTCCAAACTTTTGATATCAAATATGTATCTAAGCTTATGTAAATAACAAATATTCATTGTGAATGAGAACACTGGATTATTGAAAATATTTGAGTATTTTAACTTTAAAATTATATAATGATCAGGAAAAAATTAGTTTTCCGAATCTAATGTTGATGACCTAGTCTATCAATGGAAGGGTATTTATCCCAGAGATAATCAAAACGTTAAAAATGTCAAATTCACTGGGTTCTCCAAATTTTCCTAATATATTGAATTAAATTAACTGAATCACAATGCAGGAAAATGTCTAATAGCTGTTATGATTGAGGCCTTCCACTCCCACGGGAATGAACAAACCAGTAGAGATGTTAACACTAGAAGTCCCAGAGAGGGGTCATTTATCATTTCTACCTTTGGAACCCAGAGACAGGTCAAATGACCTGAAGGATTTTAGCTAACATCCTATAATCACCGTCTTTTGTTCTGTAATTAAGGCCATTACTGTCGCACCACAGGAGGTTGTTGTTTTCCATTGAGTTTAGCCATTTAGTTTCCAGTTAGTTCTATTCAGTTTATTGTATGTCATTTGACCCTCTTTCGGGACTTCAGGGGGAGCTCGAAATTTCTGGGACTTCTAGTGTTAAACCTACAATCCACAGGTCCCCCTATTCAGACTAGAAGAAGCCCTATATCTGACCCTGATTTGTCCCTGCCTGACCGCATAGGTTGGCACCCTAAGGTTGCGCAATGGCTCCCCACTCATCAGCTTACACTGAGTGTCCTTAACTGCACCCTGAACTATAAACAAAGTGTAATACACTACAACAATAACTATAAAATAAATGCACACAAGCAGAGGGTAAGACACAGGGCTAAGAATGTGTTCACACAGTCATATAGGAATGATAGAGGAAAATGGAAGAAACTCAAAAGACATTTGGAATACATGGAAACTCCCGAATCCTATATGTAACAGAATGGGAAGAATGCTGGGAAAGGAAATTCACAACTAAACTGCAGCGAAAAGCAATAGAGATAATTCAGGAAGATAATCCTTAGCTGAAGAGCAGGGACTCCAAACATCCATCTTGGAATATACCCAGCAACAGAGGTATGTGCATGGTGAGTATAAATAGCTCCTTCCAAGATGTGATAAGACAAACAAAATGAGGAAGTGAAAACACCTAATGATAAATATAAAGGAAAGGAAAGACAAGAGAACTATGAGCAAGAGAACAGAAACAAAACAGGCTGTGGTCCTACAGAAAGGTAAACTGACCACACAATAGGTTACCGAATTGAACCCCAGAGTTGTGCCATGATAATAGCAGTAATATGAAGGGACGTGGAATAGCAGAGATAGAAAGAGACGTAACCAAAATAAAAGAGTATACACTATAAGGAAAAGATACAACAGATACAATCTCATTTGAATACCTGCAAAATTGCAGCCTGATACAGTGGATGAAATAGAGGGTACCAAAGATTCCCCAAAATGAGATAGCAAAGTATGCCACATAAATAAATAAGTGCAATAATGCAGATAGACAAATAAGGAACAAAACCTTAAGGAAATTGGTTAATGAGGCACCCTACACACATTTCGTGAATTGTTTCATCCAGGGGGTGATTTTAGGATATAATTTGCAAGCTTTTATATCACAACATGAGAGAGGCAGCGGCTTTGAGTGGCGCTCCTGTTGAAGCTGGCAGCTTATATCACCGCCGACCTCCCACACCAGACACGTTATGAAGTGGGTGGGGGCAGCATGGCAAAGAGATGCTGCACCACGGAAATGAGAAAGAGAGCAAACAGCGCAGACTGCTGAAACTACTGAACTTGCTCTTAAATAAGGACACGTACAGTGATTGCAATATGAGTCAGAGAAAAATGAAATTGCATATTTACATTAGAGAGAAATATAAGAAAAGGTCCACATATAAACAATCATTTATGCTTGCTAGCTGAATTAAATGAAGTATGAGGGTTATATACTGTATTTCCTGGCTTATAAGAAACACTTTTCCTCTCAAAAATTTTGCAAGGAAAATAAGAGGTGCGTCTTAAAATCCGAATGTAGCTTACCGGGAGGTGGAGAATGAGCGCCATGCTGACTGTGGTGGGCGCTGTGTGGAGCAGGGCGGTGCGGCTGGTAAGATGCTCTATCGGTGGTGCGGGGCTATGCTGACTGCAGCGGGTGAGATGCTCTGTCAGCGGTGCGGAGTAGCGCCGGGTAAGATGCTCTGTCAGCGGTGGAGGGCTGTGCTGGCTGTGGCAGGTAAGATGCTCTGTTGTTGGTGCGAGGCTGTGGTGGCTGCGGCGGGTAAGATGCTCTGTCGGCGTTGCGGGACTGTGCTGGCTGTGGTGGGTGCTGTGTGTAGCAAGGCAGTGCGGTGGTGACATGCTTTGTCGGCGTTGCGGGGCTGTGCTGTCTGCGGTGGGTGGTGTGTGTAGCAAGGTAGTGCGGGGGTGAAATGCTCTGTCGGTGGTTAAATCTTCAAATAATGCCGCCAGGAGTCGGATCTGAAGATCACATCGCCAATAGAGCATTTTACCCCCACATTGCCCTGCTCCACACAGCCAGCAGGGCCAGCCACACTGAAGCCAGCATTGCCCTACTCCAGCACCCCCCCTGCCTACTGCGTCCCCCGCTCGACCACTTCTGTCGCCCCCCTACGGTAAGACACCACCGGAGTATAAGATGGAACCAATTATTTTTTATCTCTGCGTTATAATCCTATGTGTCTTATAAAATGAAAAATACGGCATATGAATTAATATAGAATAGTGATAGGTGAACCCAGATTGTAAAAGTGTCGGGCCTGGAATTCTTAGGTAATTCTGGCTAATGATCTGGATCCGGCATTCGGAAAATAAATAAATAAAGGAAAAATAAAGTAAGTAAAGGAAAAATAAAGAGAATAAGAATGAAGCAAGCGCTTTATACTTACCGAGGCTACAGACTGGCTGTAACTGCTTCTAGGCTGCTCATTCTTCTTCCAGGGCCGCTCATTATTGCTAATTCATATGCACTGCTTTCTTTGCCCACCAGCCATCCTGGCATCTGTGATTAGTTGCAGTCAGACACACCCCCAGCCTGTGTGACAGTGTCTTACATCAAGGCACCGCACTTCTGCTGTTGGGGGTGCACTGGTAGGGTCCAGTTCCATAACATTAAAGTAAATTATTTCCAGGCACTCCAATGTGATGCAAAAGGATTTTAATTGTGAGCAGCTATATGTGCACATTGTGTGCAGATTTTAATTGTGTACAGCCATTTACAGACATTTCGGTCAATTTAGCGACCTTCTTTAGTTAGAACCTGTTGTTGGGATGTGAACTGCTTGGATGCATTGTGTGGGAAAGCATGCAGTGTCTACCACATGTGCTGAATGCCAAGTGGTAGACTAAAGGTCACTAAATTGACCAAAAAGTCTGTAAATGAACTAACTGCTGTACATCATACACAATTAAAATCCTTTTGCATCACATTGGAGTGCCTGGATATAATTTACTCTTGTGTGACAGCGTCTGATTGCAACCAATCACAGGTGCTGTCTGTGGGTCAATAAGGTGGTATAAAAATAAATAAATGAACCAAACAATTGGCATAGGGTCCCCCCGTATTATGATACCCAGCACAAATAAAGCATACAGCTACAGGTTGCAGCCCCCAGCTGTGTCATTACCTTATCATAAGAGGAACCATATGAGGCTTTTGTTTTTTATAAAAAAAAACAATATTTAAATAAATAATTAAAAAAAGAGTGTGGGAGTGTGGGTCCCCCCCCAATTTTGATTCCCAGAGTCCTCCAACTCTGACCGCAAATCACCTGAGACGTCACCGCTGATCGCATGTCTCACTCAGTCTCTGCCTGAAGCGAGCTGTCATGTTCTATGGTCACTCGGTGTTAATTTGCATGTAGCAGAGCTGGAATCGTTGTAAGACCTCATGTGGATTATGTAAGACCTGCAGGGGTGTTTTGGGGGTTAATAAAGGGGTGAAAAAGGGTGTTTTTTTGTCTTTTATTTCAAATAAAGGATTTTTTTGGTGTTTGTGTTTATTTCTTTTCACTTACAGATTAGTAATGAGGGGTCTCATAGACACTTCTCATTACTAATCTAGGGCTTAGTGACAGCTGTAAGCTGACATTAACCCCTTATGACCCCGATTGCCACTGCATCAGGGCAATCGGGAAGAGACTAGTAAAGCGCCGGGCTTGTCACATCTAATGGGTGCAGCAATTCTGAGCAGCTGCAGGCTGCTATTTTTAGGCTGGGAGTCGCCCAATAAGTGTGGGTCTCCCCAGCCTGAGAATTCGAGCCCCCAGCTGTCGGGCTTTATCATGACTGGGTATTAAAATTGGGGGAAACTGCATGCCGATTTTTAAAAATGATTTTTCTCTATCGCTTTCATTGGGGGACACAGGACCATGGGTGTATGCTGCTGTGACTAGGAGGCTGACACTAAGTAGACATAAAAAAAGTTAGCTCCTCCCTAGCAGTGTACACCCTGAGCCGGAGACGGATCTATGCCAGTTTTTTGCTTAGTGTCGTAGGAGGCTGAAGTGGGCCCATATCTCTGTGGGCCAACCTCAGCCTAGGCTATTGCTTTTTTCCGTTTTTTTCGTGCTAGACGGCACCGCTCAGCCTTCTCATCATTCTACGCTTTTTGTCTCTCCTGCAGGGTTAAAGTCCCTGCATCAGAGAGAACCCTCGCCTGCTCCTTCCCTACGGGGTACCGTCCCCAGGGTTGTCTGAGGCTCGAGACGCCAGGCCCTATCCCCCTCCTGCCCCATGGTACCACCCCAGGGGTTGCTTGGGGACCGACATTCTTATTTTGTAAGGGCACACACTCCCCGTCGACCCCTATGGTACCGTCCCAGAGGGTGTTTCTGGTGGAGGCGGCGAGGAATCTCTGCTACCCAGGACCCGATGTTCGCAGGCTGCAGCGCAGGAGCGCTCACAGCACCAGGCCTCCCCCAGCGTTCTTCCTTCTACCCTGGGCCTAGGCAGTGGATCTCTTCAGGCAGCGCAGGAGCGCTCTGCAGCGTTCCCCAAGCTCCCCAGCGCTTCCCCCTGGTGTCTCCCAGGGGCAGACTGGACTCACCGGCAGCCGCAGCATCAGAGGATGGGGCCGTGGATCAGAGCGACGCCGCCAGGACACAGGTAGGATCTTCTCCGGGCGCAGCGCTGCGCTCCCGGCGGCCGCTCACTAATTTAGCTCCCGGCTTCGGTCCTACCTCAGGCCGGTGCGCTCCGCCCCAACTGTTTGCGCGCGCCTGTTTGCGGGACTGAGGATCACAGCGACGCCGGCAGAACACAGATAAGACTTCTCTGCGCTCAGCGCTGCGCTCCCAGCGGGCCGCCCACTAATCTAGTCCCCTGCTTCGGCCTACCTCAGACCATCAGGCCTCCGCCTCCCCGTGTTGCCCGCGCGCGTGCTTTTTCCCAAGCATGACCCCTGCAGGTCCTGCCCGGTCCCAAGCCGGCCAGACCCCTACTGCAAAAAAAAAAAAAAAAAAATGAAGGACTGCGTTTTTTCTTCAGCAATGCTGTCCCCGCAGTTTCTGAGACCTCTGCGGACCTGGATGGGACACAGGACCTGGGTGAGTGCTGCTCCTGCTTAGGAACAGACTATATCTCTTTAATTTTTTCCCCTTTTCTCCTGTCTCCCCCCTAGCGTCACTAGTGGTTTTTTCCTAAGCACCCTTATTGCTTTTTATGCATGCACAGCCCGCTAGGTAAAATCCTCCCAATCCAGGCTACGCCTCCCGCTCGGCTTGCGCCCCATGTCACCGCCAGCACCCGAGCTCCACTGCGCTCCCTTATCCGGAGGGGTAGACCCTCTATCCCAGTCTGTGGACTCTCTCTCAAGGGCATCTAGGACCATCGCGCAGGCGTTGCAGTCACTCCCTACACCCGGCCATGCTCCCCCGGTCCAGCTGGCTCTGGACAACAGTCGGTCTGATCCAGACCCTACCACTGGAGCGCAGAAGGTGACCTGCTGGGCCTTCTCTCAAGCCCTCCCGGAGATCTCCATCACCTCCAGGCCCCGAGTGTTCCTCGTCTCCGAGACTGGCCGACCTTTTTTCAGGAGAAGAGTCGGATGCAGCCTCGATGCTGATTCCAGATCAGAGGACTGAGGTCAGAGGTAGGGCGGATAGTCCGGCCAAAGCGGTAAGTCATACGCTAGAGCTCCAGACGGACTCTGTGGCTACCCAGTGCTTGCATGTCTCCTTAAAACAGGTTAAGCGGGCACACAGGCAATTCGGTGACCATCCAGTCATTTGTGAAATTCTATACAAGCACAGACGACAACCGGTCAAGATATTCAACAATGGTAGGTCGTTTAATTTCCTTTTCCCCTTTCCTGAGACTCTCAGGAAGGAATGGGCAGGCTCGCCTATGGTCGCCCTGCTGTTTTTTTCCGGCGGTCATCTTCCAGTACTATCTCTCCCGCACGGGGCATCACTCCAACACGCCACAAATCAAAACACCGAGAGAGTTGCCCGTTCAGTCTTTCTTCAGGCGGCAGACACGGTACTCCTACTGCCTTCACCGCCATCTAGCTGGCAGCATCCATGATGTCCGGGGCCGATAACCTCCACAACGGTTTTTCACGCGGGATCGAGCAATCCGGAGTTCACAACTTGGCTACACAGATTGCGCTAGCGGGTGAGTACATACTCATCGCATCTCGGTCAGCAGCCCACTGCCCAGTGAAGGTGGCTAGCAGTACGGGGGCCATATGTCGGACGATCTGACTCAGAGCCTGGTATGCGGACGCAGCTTCTAGGATATCACTTACAGCCCTCCCCTTTACAGGAGGTCGTTTGTTTGGGGACTGGCTGGATCAGGTTATCGACGAGATCACGGGAGCTTCGGTGCCACACACACAAAAAAACCAGGTCCCCGCAGAGGAACAGGAAGATTCCGTCCCTCAATGCATGCCCTTTCTGGCGTTTCTCAGCCACGCCAGCCATAGACGACGACGTCCGTATCACAGCGCGACCCCGCTAGATGACTCTTGGTCGTCGCGCGTGGGCACGGACCAAGCGGGGGAGGGGGCGCCTGTTGCTGTGGCTCTGGAGACTATGTCCGGATTTCTTGCTACTGCACATGTGCAAGCGCTGGAGACTAAGTCCTATCTTGGAGCCATTCCACATGTGCGGGTGACATCATCGCTGACACGAGGTCACATGTCTCTGACACCTTCTAAGCTGATTGGCCACTGGTCATGTGCTTGTGACACGAGGTCACATGTCTCTGACACCTTCTAAGCTGATTGGCCACTGGTCATGTGCTTGTGACACGTGGTCACATGTCTCTGACACCTTCTATGCCGATTGGTCGCTGGTCATGTGCTTGTGACGCTTTGCTCGGTGATAGGCCAGCGTGACGTCATTGCTGTCATTCTGGCAGCGGATTGGCTCTGGTGTCCTCCATCTTGGATGAGGCACAGAGTCTATATAAGACCCTGACGCACGCCGCCCGGCGCTCAGTCCTCTTGGTTCATGCATGCGAGTAGACGCTCTGTGCACGTTCCTCTAGGCATCTCTCTGTCTATGTTAGGTGAGCGCTACCGGCAGGGTAGCGTTCTTATACCTTACAGCTTCGGCTGCAGTCTGTATCCTTACCTCTTAGTGGAGCGGACATAGGCAGGTGCCTGAGGCACATGGTCCGGCTGGGCCTTATGATTCTACTCGTAGGTGGACGTTGCCGCTAGGGTAACGTTCCTTGTACTGCGTCTGGCAGTTTTTTGTATCCTCGCACACTAGGGGAGCGAACAGAGGTAGGAGCTTTGTGCGGCTTATGCTGCTGTCCGTTTCTTTTGCACCACTAGATGAGCAGACCTAGGCAGGTGCCATATCTAGTGGTTCGTGTCCTCGCACACTAGTGGAGCGAACGCAGGTAGGAGCTTTGTGCGGCTTACGCTGCTGTCCGTCTCTTTTGCACCACTAGAAGAGCGGACCTAGGCAGGTGCCATATCTAGTGGTTCGTGTCCTCGCACACTAGTGGAGCGAACGCAGGTAGGAGCTTTGTGCGGCTTACGCTGCTGTCCGTCTCTTTTGCACCACTAGAAGAGCGGACCTAGGCAGGTGCCATATCTAGTGGTTCGTGTCCTCGCACACTAGTGGAGCGAACGCAGGTAGGAGCTTTGTGCGGCTTACGCTGCTGTCCGTCTCTTTTGCACCACTAGAAGAGCGGACCTAGGCAGGTGCCATATCTAGTGGTTCGTGTCCTCGCACACTAGTGGAGCGAACGCAGGTAGGAGCTTTGTGCGGTTTACGCTGCTGTCCGTCTCCTGGCACCACTAGAGGAACGGACCTAGGTAGGTGCCATTTCACACTCACTGCTTTTGTCTCTGTGATCTTTAACAGAGACCATTCCACACACCCTCCAAGTAAGGGAGGAATTGCTTTATTTTCTAATTATATTCCTCTGTGAGTATAACAGAGGTATTGCACTCTGCACTTGTGCTATCATTATTTACAGTGGCACACTTATATACCCCTTATCCTCTGCCATAGTCTGCAGCAGAGTCTTTGCACGGTGGACCCTGACTGTCTGACATTCCTTTAGGTTTTATTATCAGACAGCCCCCCGTAACATTAGGACTGAGCCAAGGGTCTGGCAATTATGGCAGAATATCAGCAGTTACACCGTTACATACAAGTACTTGAGTCGCGGCTCAAGAGTATAGAGGATAAACCTCAGACCATGGTGACATCTGCACATGATCCTCGACTTGCTCTGCCAAACAGATATTCTGGCGATGCCAGATCATGTTGTGGTTTCATTAGTCAGTGTCAGATACACCTAGAGGTCAATTCTTCTCGCTTCTCTACGGAGAGGTCCAGAGTAGGCTTTTTCATCTCCTTACTTCAGGACAAAGCCTTAGAATGGGCGACTCCCTTATGGGAGCGATCTGATGTGGTTACTCTGAGACATCAAGACTTTCTTGATGCTCTTAAAGCGGTATTCATGGGTCCGCAGGTTACCCATGATGCGGCCCTGAGACTCTTAGATCTATCTCAGGGTTCGTTATCCACTAGTTCTTATGCCATTGCTTTTAGAACTCTGGTGGCAGAACTAGATTGGCCAGAGAAGGTGTTGATTCCTATCTTCTGGAGATGGTTGGCAGGCTATGTCAAGGATGCCCTTGCTACTCGTGAGGTCCCTGCTTCTTTGGAGGACTTGATCACAGTAGCAACGAGGATCAACGTACGCCATAGGGAACGTAGACTCGAGGTCTCTTCCTCACGCCCTAAGCATCGGGCTATTCCAGTTGTTGAGGGTCCACTACCATCTTCCTCAGCATCTGAAACATCTCCCACTCCTATGTAGTTAGGTCATACGTCCTCCAGACTACGCACATCTGGTCCTCCTATATGTTACGTATGTCGTCAGGCTGGGCACTATGCCAACAAATGTTCTTTCGTCAGGGAAACTCCCAGGCCTAGTTACCATTAGAGGGGGGTTACTAGAGACGTCTTCTGCACCCTCTAAGTGTAGTATCCCAGGTCAGCTCTCATTCTCTGAGAATACATGGCCTATTATGGCTTTTCTGGATTCCGGAGCTGACGGGACTTTTGTGTCCTCAGGATTTGTAAAGAGGCACTATCTATCACTATCTATAACTCTATCATGTTAGAGGCGCCTATTTCTGTCCGTGTTGTTAATGGGACTATGTTGTCTGACTCCATTACATTGAGGACAGTTCCCTTGCGCCTTTCCCTGCCTCAGGGTCACATAGAGGAGATTTCTTTTCTTGTTTTGCCTGAGGGTATAGACGACGTCCTTCTGGGTCTCCCATGGCTTCGGACTCATGCTCCTCACATTGACTGGGAGTCCGACAGCATTATTAGTTGGGGTTCGAAATGTCAGTCCCGATGTCTTCCCTTACCACCTAAGGTCGTTGCGGTTGCATCAACTGATCTCTCTCCCATACCTACACCCTATTTGGATTTCGCTGACGTGTTCTCCAAACAGGGTGCTGAGGTTCTTCCACCCCATAGGCCGTATGACTGTGCCATAGACCTTATCCCAGGTTCGGTTCCACCTAAGGGCAGGGTTTACCCCCTGTCGATACCTGAGTCGGAGGCCATGTCGACCTATATAAGAGAGAGTTTAGAGAAGGGGTTCATTCGTAAGTCTGTCTCGCGGGAGCTGGGTTTTTCTTTGTTCGGAAGAAAGAGGGTGATTTGCGTCCCTGCATAGATTACAGGGGTCTCAACGCAATCACAATAAAGAACAAATACCCGTTACCTTTATCTTCGTAGCTCTTTGACAGACTGAGGGGAGCTCAGGTTTTTACGAAGTTGGATCTGCGGGGTGCATATAACTTGGTACGAATTCGAAAGGGTGACGAATGGAAGACCGCTTTTAACACCCGAGACGGTCACTATGAATACCTCATCATGCCTTTTGGGTTATGTAATGCACCCGCAGTATTTCAGGACTTCGTAAACGATGTGTTCAGGGATTTACTGTTATCCTCCGTCGTAGTGTATCTGGACGACATCCTGATTTTTTCTCCTGATCTGGAGACTCATCGTCAGGATGTCGTTCGTGTCCTTTCCCGTTTAAGGGAGCACTCATTGTTTGCTAAACTCGAAAAATGTGTATTCGAGCAGTCATCCTTGCCTTTTTTGGGCTACATTATCTCACAAGAGGGTCTGGCTATGGATCCTGCGAAGCTCTCTGCTGTCCTGGAATGGTCCGAACCTCATTCCTTGAAGGCGGTGCAACGCTTCTTAGGATTCATAAATTATTACAGGCAGTTCATACCCCATTTCTCTACTTTGGTGGCCCCTTTGGTGGCCTTGACTAAGAAAGGTGCTAATCCAAAAGTCTGGTCTACTGAGACATCTCAGGCTTTTGAGGCAGTAAAAAGACACTTTTCAACTGCTCCCGTTCTTCAAAGACCCGATGAGAATAAGCCCTTCTTTTTGGAGGTTGATGCCTCTTCAGTGGGTGCTGGTGCGGTCTTGTATCAAAAGAACGGTGCAGGTAGAAAAAGGCCGTGTTTCTTCTTTGCTAAAACCTTTTCACCGGCAGAGAGAAACTATACCATTGGGGATAGGGAACTGCTCGCCCTGAGATTAGCCTTGGAGGAGTGGCGTCACTTGCTGGAAGGAGCGAAACATCCTTTCCAGGTCTATACAGACCATAAGAATCTGACGTACTTACAAACCGCTCAGCGTCTGAATCCTCGCCAAGCCCACTGGTCCTTGTTTTTCTCTCGCTTTCACTTCTCCTTCAACTATCTGTCTGGGAGTAAGAATAACAAGGCAGACGCCCTGTCTCGCTCTATGGTTTCTACCCAGGAAGAGATTAACGTTCCTTTAGGTTTTATTATCAGACAGCCCCCCGTAACAGCGCCTGTCTCATCTCAGTCACGCCTGGCGGACTTGGATCACGGACGCCTGGGTCGGAGAGATGCTAGACTCAGGTTAAATAATAGAGTTTTCAGCAAGTCTATCGTCGGACATACAGGTCACACCTAATTTGCCAACAGCACATATGTTGCCTGCGTTCCGCAATGGCAGACGATCATTTTTGGTGATTCCGTAACTGGACACCTGGTTGATCAGGGGTTCTTCTTTTTTCACGACTGTCTCCTAAGTGTTCAGGTCACCGTCGATATCCTGCCCCGACTCGGCTAGCTCATCAATCGGAAGAAGCCCTCTCTGACCCCGGCCAGCAGGATTGCCTGTCTTGGCATGGAGTTCGATGCCATCCAAGGTTGCGTGTCCCTCCAAAAGAGATCTCCAGATCTTCAGTCACTCCAAGCCGGAGAGTCCTCAGTCGGATGGTGGCGGCAACAGAGGCGTTTCCGTTTGTCGCTTCCACCTTCGTCTCATTAAACTGACTTGGCCGAACAGATGGGACAATTCTCTATTCACCTTGAATCGCAGGATCCAATTGACTCCGGGAACCCGCCGCTCGCTTCTAGGGTGGACCAGCGGCCGTCATCGGTTACCAGTACACTGGCAGGCAGTCACCACCGATATCAGTCTTCGGACTGGGGAGCGGTGTCCAAAACACACGGCTGACGGTCGGTGGTCCTCCCAGGAGAGCCGTCTGCCTATCAATTTTTTTTTAGGGATCAGAGTTTTTTCTCCGAGCCCTACAGATTTTTCAGCCCTTCATACAAGAATCGCTATCCAGGATCCAGTCGGACATCACCTGGGTGGAACTAGGAGCGTCATGGCGAGGACATAGGTGAATAAGATCTTACAGTGGGCATAGCCTCACCACTCCAGATTTTGTCCGCAATCTTTTTTCCAGTCGTGGAGAATTGGGCTGCAGACTTTATCAGCAAGGTCTGGCGGCAGGCGAATGATCCGTCACCAGAGAGGCTTTCGAATGGATCTGCCTCGAATTGAGGTATTCCAAAGGTGGACCTGATGGCTTCTCGAGTCAACAATCAAGTCACGCAGTTCATCTCCCTTTACCACGACCGGCAAGCGCCAGGAGTCGATGCTTGCATACCTCCGGGGAATCAGTTTTCAAGTTTCCCTTCATCTTTCTTCCGCTTCCACTGATCCCAAGAGTCCTCAAGAAACTCACAGCAGAGGGCATCCCAGTGACTCTCATTGTCATGGATTGCCCAGGCAAGCGTTGTTCACAGAGCTCACGCAGCGCAGCAGACACACCATGGTGGCTTCCAGATCGCCTGAACTTCCTGTCGCAAAGTCCTCTTTTCAATCAATATTCAGGGATTCTCGATTTGACCGCATGGCTGTGGAACCATGGCTACTAGCCCAGGCAGGCTTTATCCCACAGGTGATGCAGACTATAGTCAGCTCTCAGAAGTCTCCGTCTTCAAACATATTCTACCGCACCGGAAAGGCCTTCTTGCAAGAGTGTGAGGTCAACGTCAACTCTTCTCCACTGGATCTGTCACTCCCAGTGTTACTGGCCTTCCTACAGTCAGGCTTACAGGAGGGTCTCTCGCCAGCAACCTTCAAAGGGAAGGTGTCGGCTCTATCTGTTATTTTCCAGAGAAATCTTGCATCTCGGCCGCAAGTCAGGACTAGAGATGAGCGAACCGGTCCCGGTTAGGCTCCAGTTCGGTTCGCCGAACGGAGGTCTCGTTCGAGTTCGGTTCGTCGACAAACCGAACTCGAACCGCATAGGAAACAATTGCAGGCAATCACAAACACAGAAAAAACACCTAGAAAACACCCTCAAAGGTGTCCAAAAGGTGACAAACAACTCACAACACAACACAAACACATGGGAAAGTGACAAGGACATATACTCATGTGAAAACAAAAGAGCTGGACAAGGAAAAAGAGGAGGAGACACAGATATAGGCATGGCACGCCCTTCTAAAATCATGTAAAACACCGCAAGGTGACTCCAAGCGGAGTATCCCTTTTTTTCAAAATTTGGGGCCCACACACACCCACCCATTCAGTGGCAGCACTTGTGCCCTAGTTGTTCACTTCACAGCTAGATTTGCATCAAGCACATTCAAAAATACGCCATACTTAACCGTCCCCAGGATGACACCGGGGTAGGTAGCAAAGACATTGCTGAATCATGACTTGTTCATCTTGGCTCCTTTTAAAAAACACAGCAAGCAAGGGTTACTCCAAGCGGAGTCTCCCTTTTTTTTCCAAAAATTGTGCCCCACACACACCCACCCATTCAGTGGCAGCACTTGTGCCCTAGTTGTACACTTCACAGCTAGATTTGCATCAAGCACATTCAAAAATACGCCATACTTAACCGTCCCCAGGATGACTCCGGGGTAGGTAGCAAAGTCTTTCCTGATCCCAGCTCTGTTCATCTTGGATCATTTTTAAAAAACACAGCAAGCAAGGGTTACTCCAAGTAAAGTCTCCCTTTTTTTCCAAAAATTGTGCCCCACACACACCCACCCATTCAGTGGCAGCACTTGTGCCCTAGTTGTACACTTCACAGCTAGATTTGCATCAAGCACATTCAAAAATAAGCCATACTTAACCGTCCCCAGGATGACTCCAGGGTAGGTAGCAAAGTCTTTCCTGATCCCAGCTCTGTTCATCTTGGATAATTTTTAAAAAACACAGCAAGCAAGGGTTACTCTGAGCGGAGTCTCCCTTTTTTTCCAAAAATTGTGCCCCAGACACACCCACCCATTCAGTGGCAGCACTTGTGCCCTAGTTGTACACTTCACAGCTAGATTTGCATCAAGCACATTCAAAAATACGCCATACTTAACCGTCCCCAGGATGACACCGGGGTAGGTAGCAAAGTCTTTCCTGATCCCAGCTCTGTTCATCTTGGATCATTTTTAAAAAACACAGCAAGCAAGGGTTACTCTGAGCGGAGTCTCCCTTTTTTTCCAAAAATTGTGCCCCACACACACCCACCCATTCAGTGGCAGCACTTGTGCCCTAGTTGTACACTTCACAGCTAGATTTGCATCAAGCACATTCAAAAATACGCCATACTTAACCGTCCCCAGGATGACACCGGGGTAGGTAGCAAAGTCTTTGCTGAACCATGACTTGTTCATCTTGGCTCCTTTTAAAAAACACAGCAAGCAAGGGTTACTCCAAGCGGAGTCTCCCTTTTTTTCCAAAAATTGTGCCCCACACACACCCACCCATTCAGTGGCAGCACTTGTGCCCTAGTTGTACACTTCACAGCTAGATTTGCATCAAGCACATTCAAAAATACGCCATACTTAACCGTCCCCAGGATGACACCGGGGTAGGTAGCAAAGTCTTTGCTGAACCATGACTTGTTCATCTTGGCACCTTTTAAAAAACACAGCAAGCAAGGGTTACTCTGAGCGGAGTCTCCCTTTTTTTCCAAAAATTGTGCCCCAGACACACCCACCCATTCAGTGGCAGCACTTGTGCCCTAGTTGTACACTTCACAGCTAGATTTGCATCAAGCACATTCAAAAATACGCCATACTTAACCGTCCCCAGGATGACACCGGGGTAGGTAGCAAAGTCTTTCCTGATCCCAGCTCTGTTCATCTTGGATCATTTTTAAAAAACACAGCAAGCAAGGGTTACTCTGAGCGGAGTCTCCCTTTTTTTCCAAAAATTGTGCCCCACACACACCCACCCATTCAGTGGCAGCACTTGTGCCCTAGTTGTACACTTCACAGCTAGATTTGCATCAAGCACATTCAAAAATACGCCATACTTAACCGTCCCCAGGATGACACCGGGGTAGGTAGCAAAGTCTTTGCTGAACCATGACTTGTTCATCTTGGCTCCTTTTAAAAAACACAGCAAGCAAGGGTTACTCCAAGCGGAGTCTCCCTTTTTTTCCAAAAATTGTGCCCCACACACACCCACCCATTCAGTGGCAGCACTTGTGCCCTAGTTGTACACTTCACAGCTAGATTTGCATCAAGCACATTCAAAAATACGCCATACTTAACCGTCCCCAGGATGACACCGGGGTAGGTAGCAAAGTCTTTGCTGAACCATGACTTGTTCATCTTGGCACCTTTTAAAAAACACAGCAAGCAAGGGTTACTCCAAGCGGAGTCTCCCTTTTTTTCCAAAAATTGTGCCCCACACACACCCACCCATTCAGTGGCAGCACTTGTGCCCTAGTTGTACACTTCACAGCTAGATTTGCATCAAGCACATTCAAAAATACGCCACACTTAACCGTCCCCAGGATGACTCCGGGTAGGTAGCAAAGTCTTTCCTGATCCCAGCTCTGTTCATCTTGGCTCATTTTTAAAAAACACAGCAAGCAAGGGTTACTCCAAGCGGAGTCTCCCTTTTTTTCCAAAAATTGTGCCCCACACACACCCGCCCATTCAGTGGCAGCACTTGTGCCCTAGTTGTACACTTCACAGCTAGATTTGCATCAAGCACATTCAAAAATACGCCATACTTAACCGTCCCCAGGATGACACTGGGGTAGGTAGCAAAGTTTTTGCTGAAACATGACTTGTTCATCTTGGCTCCTTTTAAAAAACACAGCAAGCAAGGGTTACTCCAAGCGGAGTCTCCCTTTTTTTCCAAAAATTGTGCCCCACACACACCCACCCATTCAGTGGCAGCACTTGTGCCCTAGTTGTACACTTCACAGCTAGATTTGCATCAATCACATTCAAAAATACGCCATACTTAACCATCCCCAGGATGACTCCGGGTAGGTAGCAAAGTCTTTCCTGATGCCAGCTCTGTTCATCTTGGCTCATTTTTAAAAAACACAGCAAGCAAGGGTTACTCCAAGCGGAGTCTCCCTTTTTTTCCAAAAATTGTGCCCCACACACACCCGCCCATTCAGTGGCAGCACTTGTGCCCTAGTTGTACACTTCACAGCTAGATTTGCATCAAGCACATTCAAAAATACGCCATACTTAACCGTCCCCAGGATGACACCGGGGTAGGTAGCAAAGTCTTTGCTGAACCATGACTTGTTCATCTTGGCTCCTTTTAAAAAACACAGCAAGCAAGGGTTACTCCAAGCGGAGTCTCCCTTTTTTTCCAAAAATTGTGCCCCACACACACCCACCCATTCAGTGGCAGCACTTGTGCCCTAGTTGTACACTTCACAGCTAGATTTGCATCAAGCACATTCAAAAATACGCCATACTTAACCGTCCCCAGGATGACACCGGGGTAGGTAGCAAAGTCTTTGCTGAACCATGACTTGTTCATCTTGGCACCTTTTAAAAAACACAGCAAGCAAGGGTTACTCCAAGCGGAGTCTCCCTTTTTTTCCAAAAATTGTGCCCCACACACACCCACCCATTCAGTGGCAGCACTTGTGCCCTAGTTGTACACTTCACAGCTAGATTTGCATCAAGCACATTCAAAAATACGCCACACTTAACCGTCCCCAGGATGACTCCGGGTAGGTAGCAAAGTCTTTCCTGATCCCAGCTCTGTTCATCTTGGCTCATTTTTAAAAAACACAGCAAGCAAGGGTTACTCCAAGCGGAGTCTCCCTTTTTTTCCAAAAATTGTGCCCCACACACACCCGCCCATTCAGTGGCAGCACTTGTGCCCTAGTTGTACACTTCACAGCTAGATTTGCATCAAGCACATTCAAAAATACGCCATACTTAACCGTCCCCAGGATGACACTGGGGTAGGTAGCAAAGTTTTTGCTGAAACATGACTTGTTCATCTTGGCTCCTTTTAAAAAACACAGCAAGCAAGGGTTACTCCAAGCGGAGTCTCCCTTTTTTTCCAAAAATTGTGCCCCACACACACCCACCCATTCAGTGGCAGCACTTGTGCCCTAGTTGTACACTTCACAGCTAGATTTGCATCAATCACATTCAAAAATACGCCATACTTAACCATCCCCAGGATGACTCCGGGTAGGTAGCAAAGTCTTTCCTGATGCCAGCTCTGTTCATCTTGGCTCATTTTTAAAAAACACAGCAAGCAAGGGTTACTCCAAGCGGAGTCTCCCTTTTTTTCCAAAAATTGTGCCCCACACACACCCGCCCATTCAGTGGCAGCACTTGTGCCCTAGTTGTACACTTCACAGCTAGATTTGCATCAAGCACATTCAAAAATACGCCATACTTAACCGTCCCCAGGATGACACTGGGGTAGGTAGCAAAGTCTTTGCTGAAACATGACTTGTTCATCTTGGCTCCTTTTAAAAAACACAGCAAGCAAGGGTTACTCCAAGCGGAGTCTCCCTTTTTTTCCAAAAATTGTGCCCCACACACACCCACCCATTCAGTGGCAGCACTTGTGCCCTAGTTGTACACTTCACAGCTAGATTTGCATCAATCACATTCAAAAATACGCCATACTTAACCGTCCCCAGGATGACTCCGGGTAGGTAGCAAAGTCTTTCCTGATCCCAGCTCTGTTCATCTTGGCTCATTTTTAAAAAACACAGCAAGCAAGGGTTACTCCAAGCGGAGTCTCCCTTTTTTTCCAAAAATTGTGCCCCACACACACCCGCCCATTCAGTGGCAGCACTTGTGCCCTAGTTGTACACTTCACAGCTAGATTTGCATCAAGCACATTCAAAAATACGCCATACTTAACCGTCCCCAGGATGACACTGGGGTAGGTAGCAAAGTCTTTGCTGAAACATGACTTGTTCATCTTGGCTCCTTTTAAAAAACACAGCAAGCAAGGGTTACTCCAAGCGGAGTCTCCCTTTTTTTCCAAAAATTGTGCCCCACACACACCTGCCCATTCAGTGGCAGCACTTGTGCCCTAGTTGTACACTTCACAGCTAGATTTGCATCAAGCACATTCAAAAATACGCCATACTTAACCGTCCCCAGGATGACACTGGGGTAGGTAGCAAAGTCTTTGCTGAAACATGACTTGTTCATCTTGGCTCCTTTTAAAAAACACAGCAAGCAAGGGTTACTCCAAGCGGAGTCTCCCTTTTTTTCCAAAATTTGTGCCCCACACACACCGACCCATTCAGTGGCAGCACTTGTGCCGTAGTTGCAAACAGGATGTTTTTTGATTTGCATCAAGCACATTCCAAATCCACAAGCATTTACTCTCCCCAGGATGACACAGGGGTAGCAAATTCCTTGTGGATCCATGACTTGTTCATTTTGATGAACGTTAGTCTGTCCACATTGTCACTGGACAGACGCGTGCGCTTATCTGTCAGCACACACCCAGCAGCACTGAAGACACGTTCAGAGACAATGCTGGCAGCTGGACACGACAAAATCTCCAAGGCGTAAGTGGAGAGCTCTGGCCATTTTTCAAGATTTGAAGCCCAAAATGAGCAAGGCTCCATTTGCAAAGTCATGGCATCGATGTTCATTTGGAGATACTCCTGTATCATCCTCTCCAGCCGTTGACTATGTGTCATACTTGTTGTCTCTGGTGGCCTTGCAAAGGAGGGTCTAAAAAAATTATGAAAAGATTCAATAAAATTGCTGTTACCAGCACCAGATACGGTGCTACTGGTACGGGTAGACTGTTGGAGATGACGAGACCGTCCCATGTTTGTCAAGTTACAACTGGGAGATTCACTCCCTGCACCTGCACGGTTGTTTGGTGGAAAAGCCGAGCTAAGATCGAGTAACAGCTTCTGCTGATACTCCTGCATACGTGCGTCCCTTTCTATGGCTGGAATTATGTCACAAAATTTGGACTTGTACCGGGCATCTAATAGTGTGGCAAGCCAGTAGTCATCATCACTTCTAATTTTGACAATACGAGGGTCATGTTGGAGGTAGTGCAGCAAGAAGGCGCTCATGTGTCTTGCGCAGCCATGTGGACCAAGTCCACGCTGTGTTTGTGGCATAGAGGTGCTAACCGTTCTTTCTTCCTCTGACATCTCCCCCCAAGCTCTTTCAACTGAAATTTGACAAAGGTCTCCCTCATCCGCTGAGTCTTCCATGTCCATGGACAGTTCGTCCTCCATTTCTTCATGTTCTCCTGCACCTTCCTCAACATTTCGCCTGCTACCATGCACCCTTGTTGATCCCTGTCCCCCCATGGTCCCATTCCTGCCGCGTTGGTGATGATGAACGTCTGGACCTTGGTGATGTTGTTGTGTCTTGCGCATATGAATCCTCCTGTAGTTCCTCCACTTCCTGTTCTCCCACCCCCTGACTCCGAATAGTGTTTAGCGTGTGCTCCAGCATGTAAATGACTGGAATTGTCATGCTGATAATGGCATTGTCAGCGCTAAACATATTCGTCACCATGTCGAAACTGTGCAGAAGGGTGCATAGGTCCTTGATCTGAGACCACTCCATCAGGGTGATCTGCCCCACCTCTGCATCTCGTTGGCCCAGGCTATACGTCATGACGTATTGCACCAGGGCTCGGCGGTGCTGCCACAGTCGCTGTAACATGTGGAGAGTCGAATTCCAGCGTGTCGCCACATCGCATTTCAGGCGATGAACCGTCAGGCCGAAAGACTTCTGGAGCGATGCAAGTCTCTCAGCTGCGGCGGTTGAACGGCGGAAGTGAGCAGACAGTTTTCGTGCCCTGGTCAGAAAGCCATCTAGGCCGGGATAGTGTGTTAAGAATTGCTGGACAACAAGGTTCAACACGTGAGCCATACAAGGCACGTGTGTCACCTTGCCCAGGCGAAGGGCCGCACCCAGGTTTGCAGCATTGTCGCACACGGCCTTACCAGGCTGCAGGTTGAGTGGAGACAACCATTTATTAAACTCGGACCGCAGAGCTGACCACAACTCCTCAGCTGTGTGACTCCTATTCCCAAGACATGTCAAGCTAAAGACCACCTGATGCCGTTGCGCTCTGCTGCCAGCATAGTAATGAGGGGTGCGTGATTCCTTCTGCGCAGTGAGAACGCTGGTGGCCTGACCAGGCAGGCTTGGGGCGGAGGTGGAGGACCCAGATGAGGTGGAGGAGGCAGAAGCAGTGGCGGAACTTGGACAGACAGAGGATTGACACACAAGTCGTGGGGACGGCAAGACTTGTGCAGCAGACCCTTCACCATCTATCACCATAGTTACCCAGTGCCCAGTCAGCGACATGTAACGTCCCTGTCCATGCTTACTGGTCCAAGTATCAGTGGTGAAATGCACCCATTCACACACAGAGTTTCTCAAGGAAGCGGTGATGTTGTGTGCAACATGCTGGTATAGCGCGGGCACACCTTTCTTAGAGAAGTAGTGGGGACTGGGCATCTGGTACTGGGGCACAGCAACAGACATAAGGTCTCTAAACTCCTGTGTGTCCACCAGGTGGAAAGGCAGCATTTCGGTAGCCAAGAGCTTACAGAGGGATAACGTCAACCTCTTAGCTTTGTCATGGGTCGCAGGAAATGGCCTTTTATTTGTCCACATCTGAGGGACAGAGATCTGGCTGCTGTGTGTAGACGGTGTTGAGTAGGGTGTCCCTGGAAAAATGCAGGTTTGTGAGGAAAGTGCAGGCGGAGACATGATGTTGCCTTCATCCAACGTTGGTGCTATCGATGTCTGAGAGAGCTGTACACACGCACTTGTTTCCCTTTCCAAACCAACTGACGACCTACCAAGCAAACTGCCTGTTGCGGTTACAGTGGTGGAAGTTGTGCGTGGAATACCAGGTGTGACAGCTGTCCCCACAGTCCTAGAAGATGAAGAGCGCGCGGATGCACTGGAAGGGGCAGGCAGTGGATGGTTCGCTCCGCTAGGCCGCATTGCAGCACGGTGAGCTTCCCACTGGGACATATGATATTTATTCATGTGACGATTCATGGAAGAAGTTGTCAAACTGCTGAGGTTTTGCCCTCTACTAACAGAATCACGACAAATTTTACAGATCACAT
Source organism: Anomaloglossus baeobatrachus (assembly GCF_048569485.1). NCBI lineage: Eukaryota > Metazoa > Chordata > Amphibia > Anura > Aromobatidae > Anomaloglossus > Anomaloglossus baeobatrachus. The sequence continues at coordinate 449,489,672 of NC_134354.1, forward strand.
AATTTGGGCGATCTTTTGCTATGTCAAAAAAGGACTAGGCTAGGCAAGGCTTAGAGGGCATGCGACCTGCTGAGCCCCCCCGACTAGTGCTCAGAGGCAGAGTGGTGGCTGAGGATGCAGTTGTAAATATTTCAAAAGACTGACCTGCACATCCTACAAGTGTGTATAGGTGCCAGCTGAAAAAACCTAGCAAATACAAAATGGATACAGCTGCACACTAAATGCCATCAATGTATAAGGGAACTCTGGTACTGCATTACTGCTATATGAAAAAATGAGATTTTTAGTTTATGAATTGGCCAATGCATGTAAGCCCGGAAACCAAACGGCAAGGTAAATCTCAATATTCCGGGTCCCTAACTAAAATGCCACTATCTAGGTTAAAAACATCCTTGTCTGGGCAGCTCGACTAAAAATCTAACTTGAAATGCCACTATCTGGACTAACCTCCATGTCTGGGCAGCTAGGACTCCTGGTATAAGGATTGTGAACACAGCCTGGTTTATAGGGCGGAGTGCTCAGTCAGAAAAAAACTCACTGCAAATATTTCAAAAGACTGACCTGCACATCCTACAAGTGTGTATAGGTGCCAGCTGAAAAAACCTAGCAAATACAAAATGGATACAGCCGCACACTAAATGCCATCAATGTATAAGGGAACTCTGGTACTGCATTACTGCTATATGAAAAAATGAGATTTTTAGTTTATGAATTGGCCAATGCATGTAAGCTCGGAAACCAAACGGCAAGGTAAATCTCAATATTCCGGGTCCCTAACTAAAATGCCACTATCTAGGTTAAAAACATCCTTGTCTGGGCAGCTCGACTAAAAATCTAACTTGAAATGCCACTATCTGGACTAACCTCCATGTCTGGGCAGCTAGGACTCCTGGTATAAGGATTGTGAACACAGCATGGTTTATAGGGCGGAGTGCTCAGTCAGAAAAAAACTCACTGCAAATATTTCAAAAGACTGACCTGCACATCCTACAAGTATGTATAGGTGCCAGCTGAAAAAACCTAGCAAATACAAATTGGATACAGCCGCACACTAAATGCCATCAATGTATAAGGGAACTCTGGTACTGCATTACTGCTATATGAAAAAATGAGATTTTTAGTTTATGAATTGGCCAATGCATGTAAGCCCGGAAACCAAACGACAAGGTAAATCTCAATATTCCGGGTCCCTAACTAAAATGCCACTATCTAGGTTAAAAACATCCTTATCTGGGCAGCTCGACTAAAAATCTAACTTGAAATGCCACTATCTGGACTAACCTCCATGTCTGGGCAGCTAGGACTCCTGGTATAAGGATTGTGAACACAGCCTGGTTTATAGGGCGGAGTGCTCAGTCAGAAAAAAACTCACTGCAAATATTTCAAAAGACTGACCTGCACATCCTACAAGTGTGTATAGGTGCCAGCTGAAAAAACCTAGCAAATACAAAATGGATACAGCCGCACACTAAATGCCATCAATGTATAAGGGAACTCTGCTACTGTATTACTGCTATATGAAAAAATGAGATTTTTAGTTTATGAATTGGCCAATGCATGTAAGCCCGGAAACCAAACGGCAAGGTATGCAGTTGTAGACATGCTACCAGTGCTCCGACTCTGTCCAGGAATGCGCAAGGTAACTTCGTCGTCGGTTGCATCCTCCTCCACCGCCTCTGTTGACCTCCTCGAGTGCCTGACTGTGGGTTGACAGTAGGTGGGATCTAGAACTTCCTCATCAATTGTTGTGTTTGCACTCCCCTCACCCTCAGACCGAGCCTCTTCTTGCCCTGACCGAATATTTAAGTTGTCATCCCAATCTGGTATCTGCGTCTCATCGTCATCAGTATGTTCCTCATTGTCTATAACAACAGGTGTTACATTTTTTGAAAAAGGGTCAACATTATGCTCAGAAACTTGGTCCTCGCGGCCTGAATCAGAGTCACAAAGGTTCTGGGCATCACTGCAGACCATTTCCTGGTCTGTACTCACTGTAGCTTGGGAGCAGACCTCTGATTCCCAGGCTATAGTGTGACTGACTAGCTCTGCAGACTCAGCCATCTCAGTTCCACCATACTGTGCAGGGCGGATGGAGACTTCAGAGCTGGGAGAATGCAAGTGTGATTGTGCTGACAACTCAGAGGACTGGTGTTTTTTGGATGCGGTAGTTGAGGTGGCGGAGAGGACACTTGTTGGACCACTTGAGATCCATTCAAGCATTTTCCTTTTTTGGCATTCATCTACCTTTGTTCCAGTTGTTCGTGTCCGTAAAAAAGGGAGCACATCGGCTTGTCCATGGTAAGTAGTAGACATCTTACTTTTGCTGGAAGATGGTCTATCTTCAGCAGATGTTAATGGAGCTTTGCCACCTTCCCCACGGACACCTTTTTTTCCTTTTCCAACATGCCTCTTCCCCTTTCCACCAGCATCTGTCATTTTGCCACTCATTTTGATTGCGACAAGATTGTGCACTTAAAATGTGGTATTAAAAATTGAGAGGTGGTGTAGATTGCAGCGGTGGTCTAGCTTTATTAACAGCAGAATAAACAAATATAATTATCCCTGACAATGCAACTACGGCCCTTAAACTGGCAGCAAAAATTGCTAGTATAATAGCTTTGTAACAATGAGCTTGGATGTTCAATGCTGATGTGCTGCAAATATCTTTGCACTAGTGGGACAATACAGAAGTCCAAGAGCCACTTTTAGGATGCCACTAAGTTCACTCAGTGTTTGCTAGTATAATGGCTTAGTAACAATGAGTTTGAGTGTGCAATGCAGGTAGACGTGCTGCAAATATCTTTGCACTAGTGGGACAATACAGAAGTCCAACAGCCACGTTTAGGATGCCACTAAGTTCACTCAGTGTTTGCTAGTATAATGGCTTAGTAACAATGAGTTTGAGTGTGCAATGCAGAGGTGATGCACATAGATTTGCACCAGTGGGACACTAATGGAAGTCCAACAGCCACTTTTAGGATGCCACTAAGTTTACTCAGTGTTTGCTAGTACAATGGCTTAGTAACAATGAGTTTGAGTGTGCAATGCAGGTAGACGTGCTGCAAATATCTTTGCACTAGTGGGACAATACAGAAGTCCAACAGCCACTTTTAGGATGCCACTAAGTTCACTCAGTGTTTGCTAGTATAATGGCTTAGTACCAATGAGTTTGAGTGTGCAATGCAGGTAGACGTGCTGCAAATATTTTTGCACTAGTGGGACAATACAGAAGTCCAACAGCCACGTTTAGGATGCCACTAAGTTCACTCAGTGTTTGCTAGTATAATGGCTTAGTAACAATGAGTTTGAGTGTGCAATGCAGGCAGACGTGCTACAAATATCTTTGCACTAGTGTGACAAAACAGAAAACCAACAGCCACGTTTAGGATGCCACTAAGTTCACTCAGTGTTTGCTAGTATAATGGCTTAGTAACAATGAGTTTGAGTGTGCAATGCAGGTAGACGTGCTGCAAATATTTTTGCACTAGTGGGACAATACAGAAGTCCAACAGCCACGTTTAGGATGCCACTAAGTTCACTCAGTGTTTGCTAGTATAATGGCTTAGTAACAATGAGTTTGAGTGTGCAATGCAGGCAGACGTGCTACAAATATCTTTGCACTAGTGTGACAAAACAGAAAACCAACAGCCACGTTTAGGATGCCACTAAGTTCACTCAGTGTTTGCTAGTATAATGGCTTAGTAACAATGAGTTTGAGTGTGCAATCCAGAGGTGATGCACATAGATTTGCACCAGTGGGACACTAATGGAAGTCCAACAGCCACATTTAGGATGCTACTAAGTTCACTCAGTGTTTGCTAGTATAATGGCTTAGTAACAATGAGTTTGAGTGTGCAATGCAGGCAGACGTGCTGCAAATATCTTTATACTAGTGGGACAATACAGAAGTCCAACAGCCACGTTTAGGATGCCACTAAGTTCACTCAGTGTTTGCTAGTATAATGGCTTAGTAACAATGAGTTTGAGTGTGCAATGCAGTCAGACATGCTGCAAATTTCTTTGCACTAGTGGGACAATACAGAAGTCCAACAGCCACTTTTAGGATGCCACTAAGTTCACTCAGTGTTTGCTAGTATAATGGCTTAGTAACAATGAGTTTGAGTGTGCAATGCAGGTAGACGTGCTGCAAATATCTTTGCACTAGTGGGACAATACAGAAGTCCAACAGCCACGTTTAGGATGCCACTAAGTTCACTCAGTGTTTGCTAGTATATTGGCTTAGTAACAATGAGTTTGAGTGTGCAATGCAGGCAGACGTGCTGCAAATATCTTTGCACTAGTGTGACAATACAGAAGTCCAACAGCCACTTTTAGGATGCCACTAAGTTCACTCAGTGTTTGCTAGTATAATGGCTTACTAACAATGAGTTTGAGTGTGCAATGCAGGCAGACGTGCTACAAATATCTTTGCACTAGTGTGACAATACAGAAGTCCAACAGCCACGTTTAGGATGCCACTAGGTTCACTGAGTGTTTGCTAGTATAATGGCTTAGTAACAATGAGTTTGAGTGTGCAATCCAGAGGTGATGCACATAGATTTGCACCAGTGGGACACTAATGGAAGTCCAACAGCCACGTTTAGGATGCCACTAAGTTCACTCAGTGTTTTTTAGTATAATGGCTTAGTAACAATGAGTTTGAGTGTGCATTGCAGGCAGACGTGCTGCAAATATTTTTGCACTAGTGGGACAATACAGAAGTCCAACAGCCACGTTTAGGATGCCACTAAGTTCACTCAGTGTTTGCTAGTATAATGGTTTAGTAACAATGAGTTTGAGTGTGCAATGCAGGCAGACGTGCTGCAAATATCTTTGCACTAGTGGGACAATACAGAAGTCCAACAGCCACTTTTAGGATGCCACTAAGTTCACTCAGTGTTTGCTAGTATAATGGCTTAGTAACAATGAGTTTGAGTGTGCAATGCAGGCAGACGTGCTGCAAATATCTTTGCACTAGTGGGACAATAGAGAAGTCCAACAGCCACTTTTAGGATGCCACTAAGTTCACTCAGTGTTTACTAGTATAATGGCTTAGTAACAATGAGTTTGAGTGTGCAATGCAGGTAGACGTGCTGCAAATATCTTTGCACTAGTGGAACAATACAGAAGTCCAACAGCCACGTTTAGGATGCCACTAAGTTCACTCAGTGTTTGCTAGTATAATGGCTTAGTAACAATGAGTTTGAGTGTGCAAAGGGCAGGAGGGTACAGTGGCAGGGTTGTAGGTCTCTGGGTAGAGGAAAGGAAGCCTTCCTTTCTATCCCTCCTAATGGGGAAATGCAGCGAGGAAATCTCTGACCTTAGCTACACAGACGCTGTCATCTTGTGTAGCTGTTAAACTCTGTTTTCACGGACCTGTCACCTATGGCTCTGACCCTGCCGGTATTAGCCCTTAAAATGACTGATAGAAACTTCTATCCCTATTCTGTACAGCGCTGTGTATAGAGCGTACACAGCAATATCGGAGATAGGAGCTGCGCCAGCGGTGACTGACACCAAGGACGCAGAAGGCAGATAATGGCGTGCTGGAGGAAAATGTCCGTTTTTATAATGCAGGGACATGTGACATGGACATCCTATCACACATGCCGTTGCTTCTCTGGCTAAAAGTCCACTTAGCTGTGTGTGTGTCTGGGATTGGCTGACATGCTGGCCCGCCCCACTACACGCGCGCGCTTAGGGAAGGAAGACAAGGAAAAAAAAAAAAAAATGGCGATCGCCATTATCCATACAGCAGTGATCTGAATGCGCTGTTCCCGCACACTATACACTGAAATTTCATAATAGTGTGAGTCACAGAGGGACTTACACTATTACAGCGGAAAGCCAGCTAGTAATTAGCTTGTCTTTTTGCTGCTAGAACCGTTCTCGAACGTATCTAGAACTATTGAGCTTTAGCAAAAAGCTCGAGTTCTACTTCGATCTAGAACAGCCCCCAAAATCACTCGAGCCGCGAACTGGAAAACCTCGAACCGCTCTCAACTCTAGTTAGGACAGTCATCCAAGGAGCCGTCCATCTGGCACTGCCAGAGCGTTCCCCGCTAGAACCATGGGACCTCCAGCTGGCTCTAGGGTCTCTTCAATTAGCCCCGTTCGATCCTCAATCTCACGCCTATCCGGGAAGGTGAATTTGTTGATGGCGGTCACTTCAATCAGAGGAAGGTCTGAACTGTCAGCCCTCTCATGCGGGTCATTTTTTTCTTGTTTTATCACCAAGACGAGATTGTTCGGCACCCGTCTCAGGTTTTTTCCTACCAGAAGTAGTATCTGAATGAGGTGATTGTGCTTCCATCCTTCGGTCCAGCCTCCATTACATCCTTGGAGAGGTCACGGTTTACACCGGATCTAGTGCGAGCTCGGAGGAGTTTCGTTTCGAGATCCGCGCCCTCCTGCAACTTAGACGGCCTATTCGTCCTGTCTACGGGGCCCAGGAGGGGCATGCCGGCGTCCAAGGCTGCCATTGCAAGTTGGATCAGGCCGACCATATCAGAGGCCCACAGAATTGGAGTCAGGTTTTCTCCGAGGGGTGTAAAAGCCTTTCCACCTGTGTAATTGAGGTGTCTAGGACAATCAGACGCCAGGCGTCAGCCGAGCAAGTCTACAGATCTGCTGCGTGGTCAAGCTTTTCATACCTTTTCCAGGGTTTCCAGAATACAGCAAGGGGCTGTCGCACACCTATGATAAGCCGGTATACTTTTGCACCGAGCATTCTTACAGAGTTTTGGATATGGTTGAATCCGTATGATTGCTCCTGTACCCACCCAGGGACTGGTTTTGGACGTCCCATGGTCCTGTGTCCCCCAATGAAAGCGATAGAGAAAGAAGGATTTTTGTGTACTCACCGTAAAATCTCTTTCTCTGAGTCTTCATTGGGGGACACAGCATCCACCCTGTTTTGGATATTGTGTTGCTCTTAGTTTGCCGGATGTTACTGGTTCTTTAGGGGAACACGTTCTTCTGTACCCGGCTTATTTATGTCTTTATATATATATATATATATATATATATATATATTTATTTATTTATATATAGTATAGGTTTAGATAAGATACTGTGTGTTTCTTGTTATTACCTTGATTAGTTATGGTTGTTCAGGTTTCTCCTACTACTGGCATAGATCCGCCTCCGGCTCAGGGTGTACACTGCTAGGGAGGAGCTAACTTTTTTTATGTCTACTTAGTGTCAGCCTCCTAGTCACAGCAGCATACACCCATGGTCCTGTGTCCCCCAATGAAGGCTCAGAGAAAGAGATTTTACGGTGAGTACACAAAAATCCTTCTATTTAAATAATTAAAAAAAAGTCGCATATGGTTCCTCTCCTTTTGATACACAGCCAAGATAACTGCATGGCTGGGGGCTTCTGTCTGTAGCCGCTTTATCTGTGCTGGGTATCATAATACGGGGGAACCCTACTCCAAATATTTTATTTATTTATTTTTAGACACTGTTATATACACATAGCGTCTGTGATTGGAAGCAGTCAGCTGACACTCAGGGTGGGGGTGTGTCTAACTGTAACCAATCACATGCTGGTGGGCGGGAAAGCAGTGCATATGCAATGAAGGTAATGAGCGGCCCCGGAAGTGAATGAGCGGCCTGGAAGCAGTGCACAGCTACACTGGAGCCTCAATAAACTATGAAACACTTGCTCTTATCCTTTTTACCACCATTTTTAATAGCCAGATTCTAGTCCCCATAGACATATATTGTTTTTAAACCCAGTTGGACCCGCTGGTCCCGGTTATCGTCGAGTCCGCCCATCACTAATAAAGATTAGTAGAAAATTATAAAGATAATGAAATAAATATAAAAAAATTTATAAAACAGTAAATATGCAGTTGAAACTAGAAGTTTACATACATTAGCTAGAAAGACACACATGCATGTTTTTCTCACTATCTGACATAAAATCAGAATAAACCTTTCTCGTTTCATTCAGAATAAACTTTTCCCATTTTAGGTCAATTAGGGTTCCCAAAATTATTTATATTTGCCAAATGCCAGAATAATGAGAGAGAGAATGTTTTAAGGCATTTTTATTACTTTCTGCAAAGTCAAAAGTTTACATACACTAAAATTACTATGCCTTTAAACAACATAGGACAGCCTATATGATGATGTCATGTCTTGTCTTTGGAAGCTTCTGATAGATTTATTGGCAACATCTGAGTAAATTAGAGACACATCTGTGGATGTATTTTAATGCACACCTAAAACACACTGCTTCTTTGTGTAGCATCATGGAAAAGTCAAAAGAAATCAGCCAAGATCTCAGGAAGAGAATTGTGAACTTACACAAGTCTGGTTCATCCTTGGGTACAATTTCTATATACCTGAAGGTATCTCTTTCATCTGTACAAACAATTATACGCAAATATAAACAAGTTGGGAATATCCAGGTATCATACCGATCAGGAAGGAGACGGATTCTGTGTACCAGAGATGAACGTGCTTTGAAAGGACATGAGCATAACAACCCAAATACAAAAGCAAAAGACCTTGTGAATATGCTGGTGGAAGCTGTTAAGATTGTGTCATTATCCACAGTGAAACAAGTACTGTATCAACATGGGCTGAAAGGCCACTCTGTCAGGAAGAAGCCATTAAAAAAAAAAACATAAAGAAGCCAGATTAATGTTTGCAAATGCACACAGGAACAAAGACCTTAATTTTTGGAGACATGTCGTGTGGTCTGACAAAACAAAAATTAATCTGTTTGGCCATAATGACCATCATTACGTTTGGAGGAAAAAGAGAGAAGCTTTGAAGCATAAGAACACCATCCCAACTGTGAAACATGGGAGTGGCAGCATCATGTTGTGGGGTTGTTTTGCTGCAGGAGGGACTGGTGCAGTTCACAAAATAGATGGCATCATGAGGAAGGAAGATTATGGGGCAATACTGAAGCAACATCTCAAGACATCAGCCAGGAACTTAAAGCTTGGGCAGAAATGGGTCTTCCAAATGGACAATGCCCTGAAGCATACTGCCAAACTGGTTACAAATTGGCTTAAAGATAACAAAGCAACATGAAATAAAGTCCAGCACCAGAGTTTTCCTGTTAAAAAAGTCCTTTCTTCTTTATTCAGTAACATGTTCACTTTGATGTGGTTTATTAGTGCACATGTCCACCCATGTTTATTTGGCATTTTTTGGATGTGGAGTTTCTTTGATATGTAAAGATTTTTCCTGTATTATATATTGGATATTCTATTGTGTTAGCCATATGTAGCATAAATTTAAAATTTTGGATTGCAATTTTATGTATCAGCAGGTATAAATCTATTCTTTTGAGCTACAATGGGGATGTTTTTCTGTCCTAAAGGGGTTAAAGAGTTGAACTCATTAATTATCACATTCGTGTGATAAGTATTTGGGTGATTTTATATCTGGGTTTGTTTTTAGTTGCTCTTTTATGGCTATGATTAAGGATCTTTGCGAAACGTGTAAGACAGGAGCCTAATGGGGCTCACCTCATGGGTTATTCCACACTTTTTATCTTCATGTATGTGATTAATGAATAAAGAAGAAAGGACGTTTTTAACAGAAAAACTGGTGTTGGACTTTATTTCATGTTGCCTTGCTTTGTGGTTGCCAGCCATGTCTGCTCACCTGTGGGGTCTGCAGAATTACCTGGTGAGCTTTTTCCTTTCCTCTTTCCCTAATGACTTTACACTAAGGATAACAAAGTCAATGGTTTGGAGTGGCCATCAGAAAACCCTGATCTCAATCTTGTTGAAAATGTATGGGTAAAGCTGAAAAGGCAGGTGCGAGCAAAGTGACCTACAAACATGGCTCAGATACACCAGTTCTGTCAGGAGGAATGGGCCCAAATTCCTACCAACTATTGTGAGAAGCTTGTGGAAGGATATCCAAAACATTTTACCCAAGTCATACAGTTTAAGGGCAATGGTACCAAATACTAATGAAATGTATGTAAACCTTTGACTTTGCCAAAAGTAATAAAAATGCCTTATGCCTTAAAACATTCTCTCTCATTATTCTGGCATTTGGCAAATATAAATAATTTTGATTCCTAATTGACCTAAAACGGGAAAGATTTATTCTGATTTCATGTCACACAGTGAGAAAATCATGCATATGTGTCCTTTTAGATAGTGTATGTAAACCTCTGGTTTCAACTGTAGATGTGTGTACATGAATAGAGATGAGCGAACCGGTCGCGGTTCGGCTCGAGGTTGGTTCGCCGAACGGACCTCCCGTTCGAGTTCGGTTCGTCGAACGTTCGACGAACCGAACTCGAACTGCATAGGAAACAATGGCAGGCAATCACAAACACAGAAAAACACCTAGAAAACACCCTCAAAGGTGTCCTAAAGGTGACAAACAACTCAAACACATTGGAAAGTGACAAGGACATATACTCATGCGAAAACAAAACAGCTGGACAAGGAAAAAGAGGAGGACACACAGATATAGGCATGGCACGCCCTTCTAAAATCATGTAAAACACCGCAAGGTGACTCCAAGCGGAGTCTCCATTTTTTCCAAAAATTGGGCCACACACACACCCACCCCTTCAGTGGCAGCAGTTGTGCCCCAGTTGTACACTTCACAGCTACATTTGCATCAAGCACATTCAAAAATACGCCATTCTTATCCATCCCCAGGATGACACCGGGGTAGGTAGCAAAGTCTTTGCTGACCCATGACTTGTTCATCTTGGCTTCTTTTAAAAACAATGTAAGCAAGGGTTACTCCAAGCGGAGTCTCCCTTTTTTCCAAAAATTGGGCCACACAGACACCCACCCCATCAGTGGCAGCACTTGGGCCCTAGTTGCAAACAGGATGTTTTGATTTGCATCAAGCACATTCAAAAATACGCCATTCTTATCCGTCCCCAGGATGACACCGGGGTAGGTAGCAAAGTCTTTCCTGATCCCAGCTCTGTTCATCTTGGCTTCTTTTAAAAACACATCAAGCAAGGGTTACTCCAAGCGGAGTCTCCCTTTTTTTCCAAAAATTGGGCCACACAGACACCCACCCCATCAGTGGCAGCACTTGGGCCCTAGTTGCAAACAGGATGTTTTGATTTGCATCAAGCACATTCAAAAATACGCCATTCTTATCCGTCCCCAGGATGACACCGGGGTAGGTAGCAAAGTCTTTGCTGATCCCAGCTCTGTTCATCTTGGCTTCTTTTAAAAACACATCAAGCAAGGGTTACTCCAAGCGGAGTCTCCCTTTTTTTCCAAAAATTGGGCCACACAGACACCCACCCCATCAGTGGCAGCACTTGGGCCCTAGTTGCAAACAGGATGTTTTGATTTGCATCAAGCACATTCAAAAATACGCCATTCTTATCCGTCCCCAGGATGACACCGGGGTAGGTAGCAAAGTCTTTGCTGATCCCAGCTCTGTTCATCTTGGCTTCTTTTAAAAACACATCAAGCAAGGGTTACTCCAAGCGGAGTCTCCCTTTTTTTCCAAAAATTGGGCCACACAGACACCCACCCCATCAGTGGCAGCACTTGGGCCCTAGTTGCAAACAGGATGTTTTGATTTGCATCAAGCACATTCAAAAATACGCCATTCTTATCCGTCCCCAGGATGACACCGGGGTAGGTAGCAAAGTCTTTGCTGATCCCAGCTCTGTTCATCTTGGCTTCTTTTAAAAACACATCAAGCAAGGGTTACTCCAAGCGGAGTCTCCCTTTTTTTCCAAAAATTGGGCCACACAGACACCCACCCCATCAGTGGCAGCACTTGGGCCCTAGTTGCAAACAGGATGTTTTGATTTGCATCAAGCACATTCAAAAATACGCCATTCTTATCCGTCCCCAGGATGACACCGGGGTAGGTAGCAAAGTCTTTCCTGATCCCAGCTCTGTTCATCTTGGCTTCTTTTAAAAACACAGCAAGCAAGGGTTATTCCAAGCGGAGTCTCCCTTTTTTTCCAAAAATTGGGCCTTACAGACACCCACCCCATCAGTGGCAGCACTTGGGCCCTAGTTGAAAACAGGATGTTTTGATTTGCATCAAGCACATTCAAAAATACGCCATTCTTATCCGTCTCCAGGATGACACCGGGGTAGGTAGCAAAGTCTTTCCTGATCCCAGCTCTGTTCATCTTGGCTTCTTTTAAAAACACATCAAGCAAGGGTTACTCCAAGCGGAGTCTCCCTTTTTTCCAAAAATTGGGCCACACAGACACCCACCCCATCAGTGGCAGCACTTGGGCCCTAGTTGCAAACAGGATGTTTTGATTTGCATCAAGCACATTCAAAAATACGCCATTCTTATCCGTCCCCAGGATGACACCGGGGTAGGTAGCAAAGTCTTTCCTGATCCCAGCTCTGTTCATCTTGGCTTCTTTTAAAAACACAGCAAGCAAGGGTTACTCCAAGCGGAGTCTCCCTTTTTTTCCAAAAATTGGGCCACACAGACACCCACCCCATCAGTGGCAGCACTTGGGCCCTAGTTGAAAACAGGATGTTTTGATTTGCATCAAGCACATTCAAAAATACGCCATTCTTATCCGTCCCCAGGAAGACACCGGGGTAGGTAGCAAAGTATTTCCTGATCCCAGCTCTGTTCATCTTGGCTTCTTTTAAAAACACATCAAGCAAGGGTTACTCCAAGCGGAGTCTCCCTTTTTTTCCAAAAATTGGGCCCCACACACCCACCCATTCAGTGGCAGCAGTTGTGCCCCAGTTGTACACTTCACAGCTAGATTTGCATCAAGCACATTCCAAAATACGCCATTCTTATCCGTCCCCAGGATGACACCGGGGTAGGTAGATAAAGTCTTTCCTGATCCCAGCTCTGTTCATCTTGGCTTCTTTTAAAAACACAGCAAGCAAGGGTTACTCCAAGCGGAGTCTCCCTTTTTTTCCAAAAATTGGGCCACACAGACACCCACCCCATCAGTGGCAGCACTTGGGCCCTAGTTGCAAACAGGATGTTTTGATTTGCATCAAGCACATTCAAAAATACGCCATTCTTATCCGTCCCCATGATGACACCGGGGTAGGTAGCAAAGTATTTCCTGATCCCAGCTCTGTTCATCTTGTCTTCTTTTAAAAACAATGTAAGCAAGGGTTACTCCAAGCGGAGTCTCCCTTTTTTCCAAAAATTGGGCCACACAGACACCCACCCCATCAGTGGCAGCACTTGGGCCCTAGTTGCAAACAGGATGTTTTGATTTGCATCAAGCACATTCCAAAATACGCCATTCTTATCCGTCCCCAGGATGACACCGGGGTAGGTAGCAAAGTATTTCCTGATCCCAGCTCTGTTCATCTTGGCTTCTTTTAAAAACACAGCAAGCAAGGGTTACTCCAAGCGGAGTCTCCCTTTTTTCCAAAAATTGGGCCACACAGACACCCACCCCATCAGTGGCAGCACTTGGGCCCTAGTTGCAAACAGGATGTTTTGATTTGCATCAAGCACATTCAAAAATACGCCATTCTTATCCGTCCCCAGGATGACACCGGGGTAGGTAGCAAAGTCTTTCCTGATCCCAGCTCTGTTCATCTTGGCTTCTTTTAAAAACACAGCAAGCAAGGGTTACTCCAAGCGGAGTCTCCCTTTTTTTCCAAAAATTGGGCCACACAGACACCCACCCCATCAGTGGCAGCACTTGGGCCCTAGTTGAAAACAGGATGTTTTGATTTGCATCAAGCACATTCAAAAATACGCCATTCTTATCCGTCCCCAGGATGACACCGGGGTAGGTAGCAAAGTATTTCCTGATCCCAGCTCTGTTCATCTTGGCTTCTTTTAAAAACACATCAAGCAAGGGTTACTCCAAGCGGAGTCTCCCTTTTTTTCCAAAAATTGGGCCCCACACACCCACCCATTCAGTGGCAGTAGTTGTGCCCCAGTTGTACACTTCACAGCTAGATTTGCATCAAGCACATTCCAAAATACGCCATTCTTATCCGTCCCCAGGATGACACCGGGGTAGGTAGATAAAGTCTTTCCTGATCCCAGCTCTGTTCATCTTGGCTTCTTTTAAAAACACAGCAAGCAAGGGTTACTCCAAGCGGAGTCTCCCTTTTTTTCCAAAAATTGGGCCACACAGACACCCACCCCATCAGTGGCAGCACTTGGGCCCTAGTTGCAAACAGGATGTTTTGATTTGCATCAAGCACATTCAAAAATACGCCATTCTTATCCGTCCCCATGATGACACCGGGGTAGGTAGCAAAGTATTTCCTGATCCCAGCTCTGTTCATCTTGTCTTCTTTTAAAAACAATGTAAGCAAGGGTTACTCCAAGCGGAGTCTCCCTTTTTTCCAAAAATTGGGCCACACAGACACCCACCCCATCAGTGGCAGCACTTGGGCCCTAGTTGCAAACAGGATGTTTTGATTTGCATCAAGCACATTCCAAAATACGCCATTCTTATCCGTCCCCAGGATGACACCGGGGTAGGTAGCAAAGTATTTCCTGATCCCAGCTCTGTTCATCTTGGCTTCTTTTAAAAACACAGCAAGCAAGGGTTACTCCAAGCGGAGTCTCCCTTTTTTCCAAAAATTGGGCCACACAGACACCCACCCCATCAGTGGCAGCACTTGGGCCCTAGTTGCAAACAGGATGTTTTGATTTGCATCAAGCACATTCAAAAATACGCCATTCTTATCCGTCCCCAGGATGACACCGGGGTAGGTAGCAAAGTCTTTCCTGATCCCAGCTCTGTTCATCTTGGCTTCTTTTAAAAACACAGCAAGCAAGGGTTACTCCAAGCGGAGTCTCCCTTTTTTTCCAAAAATTGGGCCACACAGACACCCACCCCATCAGTGGCAGCACTTGGGCCCTAGTTGCAAACAGGATGTTTTGATTTGCATCAAGCACATTCAAAAATACGCCATTCTTATCCGTCCCCAGGATGACACCGGGGTAGGTAGATAAAGTCTTTCCTGATCCCAGCTCTGTTCATCTTGGCTTCTTTTAAAAACACAGCAAGCAAGGGTTACTCCAAGCGGAGTCTCCCTTTTTTTCCAAAAATTGGGCCACACAGACACCCACCCCATCAGTGGCAGCACTTGGGCCCTAGTTGCAAACAGGATGTTTTGATTTGCATCAAGCACATTCAAAAATACGCCATTCTTATCCGTCCCCATGATGACACCGGGGTAGGTAGCAAAGTATTTCCTGATCCCAGCTCTGTTCATCTTGTCTTCTTTTAAAAACAATGTAAGCAAGGGTTACTCCAAGCGGAGTCTCCCTTTTTTCCAAAAATTGGGCCACACAGACACCCACCCCATCAGTGGCAGCACTTGGGCCCTAGTTGCAAACAGGATGTTTTGATTTGCATCAAGCACATTCCAAAATACGCCATTCTTATCCGTCCCCAGGATGACACCGGGGTAGGTAGCAAAGTATTTCCTGATCCCAGCTCTGTTCATCTTGGCTTCTTTTAAAAACACAGCAAGCAAGGGTTACTCCAAGCGGAGTCTCCCTTTTTTCCAAAAATTGGGCCACACAGACACCCACCCCATCAGTGGCAGCACTTGGGCCCTAGTTGCAAACAGGATGTTTTGATTTGCATCAAGCACATTCAAAAATACGCCATTCTTATCCGTCCCCAGGATGACACCGGGGTAGGTAGCAAAGTCTTTCCTGATCCCAGCTCTGTTCATCTTGGCTTCTTTTAAAAACACAGCAAGCAAGGGTTACTCCAAGCGGAGTCTCCCTTTTTTTCCAAAAATTGGGCCACACAGACACCCACCCCATCAGTGGCAGCACTTGGGCCCTAGTTGCAAACAGGATGTTTTGATTTGCATCAAGCACATTCAAAAATACGCCATTCTTATCCGTCCCCATGATGACACCGGGGTAGGTAGCAAAGTATTTCCTGATCCCAGCTCTGTTCATCTTGTCTTCTTTTAAAAACAATGTAAGCAAGGGTTACTCCAAGCGGAGTCTCCCTTTTTTCCAAAAATTGGGCCACACAGACACCCACCCCATCAGTGGCAGCACTTGGGCCCTAGTTGCAAACAGGATGTTTTGATTTGCATCAAGCACATTCAAAAATACGCCATTCTTATCCGTCCCCATGATGACACCGGGGTAGGTAGCAAAGTATTTCCTGATCCCAGCTCTGTTCATCTTGTCTTCTTTTAAAAACAATGTAAGCAAGGGTTACTCCAAGCGGAGTCTCCCTTTTTTCCAAAAATTGGGCCACACAGACACCCACCCCATCAGTGGCAGCACTTGGGCCCTAGTTGCAAACAGGATGTTTTGATTTGCATCAAGCACATTCCAAATCCACAAGCATTTACTCTCCCCAGGATGACACAGGGGTAGTAAATTCCTTCTGGATCCATGACTTGTTCATTTTGATGAACGTCAGTCTGTCCACATTGTCACTGGACAGACGCGTGCGCTTATCTGTCAGCACACACCCAGCAGCACTGAATACACGTTCAGAGACAACGCTGGCAGCTGGACACGACAAAATCTCCAAGGCGTAACTGGAGAGCTCTGGCCATTTTTCTATGTTTGAAGCCCAAAAGGAGCAAGGCTCCAGTTGCACAGTCATGGCATCGATGTTCATTTGGAGATACTCCTGTATCATCCTCTCCAGCCGTTGAGTATGTGTAAGACTTGTTGTCTCTGGTGGCCTTGCAAAAGAGGGTCTAAAAAAATTATGAAAAGATTCCATAAAATTGCTGTTACCGGCACCAGATACGGTCCTACTGGTACAGGTAGACTGGTGAAGATGACGAGACCGTCCCATGTTTGTCAAGTTACAACTGGGAGATTCCCTCCCTGCACCTGCACGGTTGTTTGGTGGAAAAGCCGAGCTAAGATCGAGTAACAGCTTCTGCTGATACTCCTGCATACGTGCGTCCCTTTCTATGGCTGGAATTATGTCACAAAATTTGGACTTGTACCGGGGATCTAATAGTGTGGCAATCCAGTAGTCATCATCACTTCTAATTTTGACAATACGACTGTCATGTTGGAGGTAGTGCAACAAGAAGGCACTCATGTGTCTTGCGCAGCCATGCGGACCAAGTCCACGCTGTGTTTGTGGCATAGAGGTGCTACCCGTTCTTTCTTCCTCTGACATCTCCCCCCAACCTCTTTCAACTGAAATTTGACCAAGGTCTCCCTCATCCGCTGAGTCTTCCATGTCCATGGACAGTTCGTCCTCCATTTCTTCATGTTCTCCTGCACCTTGCTCAACATTTCGCCTGCTACTATGCGCCCTTGTCGATCCCTGTTCCCCATGGTCCCATGCCTGCTGCGTTGGTGATGATGAACGTCTGGACCTTGGTTATGTTGTTGTCCCTTGCGCATATGAATCCTCCTGTAGTTCCTCCCCTTCATGTTGTCCCACCCCCTGACTCCGAATAGTGTTTAGCGTGTGCTCCAGCATGTAAATGACTGGAATCGTCATGCTGATAATGGCATTGTCAGAGCTAAACATATTCGTCGCCATGTCGAAACTGTGCAGAAGGGTGCATAGGTCCTTGATCTGAGACCACTCCATCAGGGTGATCTGCCCCACCTCTGCATTCAAAAATACGCCATTCTTATCCGTCCCCAGGATGACACCGGGGTAGGTAGCAAAGTCTTTCCTGATCCCAGCTCTGTTCATCTTGGCTTCTTTTAAAAACACAGCAAGCAAGGGTTACTCCAAGCGGAGTCTCCCTTTTTTTCCAAAAATTGGGCCACACAGACACCCACCCCATCAGTGGCAGCACTTGGGCCCTAGTTGAAAACAGGATGTTTTGATTTGCATCAAGCACATTCAAAAATACGCCATTCTTATCCGTCCCCAGGATGACACCGGGGTAGGTAGCAAAGTATTTCCTGATCCCAGCTCTGTTCATCTTGGCTTCTTTTAAAAACACATCAAGCAAGGGTTACTCCAAGCGGAGTCTCCCTTTTTTTCCAAAAATTGGGCCCCACACACCCACCCATTCAGTGGCAGTAGTTGTGCCCCAGTTGTACACTTCACAGCTAGATTTGCATCAAGCACATTCCAAAATACGCCATTCTTATCCGTCCCCAGGATGACACCGGGGTAGGTAGATAAAGTCTTTCCTGATCCCAGCTCTGTTCATCTTGGCTTCTTTTAAAAACACAGCAAGCAAGGGTTACTCCAAGCGGAGTCTCCCTTTTTTTCCAAAAATTGGGCCACACAGACACCCACCCCATCAGTGGCAGCACTTGGGCCCTAGTTGCAAACAGGATGTTTTGATTTGCATCAAGCACATTCAAAAATACGCCATTCTTATCCGTCCCCATGATGACACCGGGGTAGGTAGCAAAGTATTTCCTGATCCCAGCTCTGTTCATCTTGTCTTCTTTTAAAAACAATGTAAGCAAGGGTTACTCCAAGCGGAGTCTCCCTTTTTTCCAAAAATTGGGCCACACAGACACCCACCCCATCAGTGGCAGCACTTGGGCCCTAGTTGCAAACAGGATGTTTTGATTTGCATCAAGCACATTCCAAAATACGCCATTCTTATCCGTCCCCAGGATGACACCGGGGTAGGTAGCAAAGTATTTCCTGATCCCAGCTCTGTTCATCTTGGCTTCTTTTAAAAACACAGCAAGCAAGGGTTACTCCAAGCGGAGTCTCCCTTTTTTCCAAAAATTGGGCCACACAGACACCCACCCCATCAGTGGCAGCACTTGGGCCCTAGTTGCAAACAGGATGTTTTGATTTGCATCAAGCACATTCAAAAATACGCCATTCTTATCCGTCCCCAGGATGACACCGGGGTAGGTAGCAAAGTCTTTCCTGATCCCAGCTCTGTTCATCTTGGCTTCTTTTAAAAACACAGCAAGCAAGGGTTACTCCAAGCGGAGTCTCCCTTTTTTTCCAAAAATTGGGCCACACAGACACCCACCCCATCAGTGGCAGCACTTGGGCCCTAGTTGCAAACAGGATGTTTTGATTTGCATCAAGCACATTCAAAAATACGCCATTCTTATCCGTCCCCAGGATGACACCGGGGTAGGTAGATAAAGTCTTTCCTGATCCCAGCTCTGTTCATCTTGGCTTCTTTTAAAAACACAGCAAGCAAGGGTTACTCCAAGCGGAGTCTCCCTTTTTTTCCAAAAATTGGGCCACACAGACACCCACCCCATCAGTGGCAGCACTTGGGCCCTAGTTGCAAACAGGATGTTTTGATTTGCATCAAGCACATTCAAAAATACGCCATTCTTATCCGTCCCCATGATGACACCGGGGTAGGTAGCAAAGTATTTCCTGATCCCAGCTCTGTTCATCTTGTCTTCTTTTAAAAACAATGTAAGCAAGGGTTACTCCAAGCGGAGTCTCCCTTTTTTCCAAAAATTGGGCCACACAGACACCCACCCCATCAGTGGCAGCACTTGGGCCCTAGTTGCAAACAGGATGTTTTGATTTGCATCAAGCACATTCCAAAATACGCCATTCTTATCCGTCCCCAGGATGACACCGGGGTAGGTAGCAAAGTATTTCCTGATCCCAGCTCTGTTCATCTTGGCTTCTTTTAAAAACACAGCAAGCAAGGGTTACTCCAAGCGGAGTCTCCCTTTTTTCCAAAAATTGGGCCACACAGACACCCACCCCATCAGTGGCAGCACTTGGGCCCTAGTTGCAAACAGGATGTTTTGATTTGCATCAAGCACATTCAAAAATACGCCATTCTTATCCGTCCCCAGGATGACACCGGGGTAGGTAGCAAAGTCTTTCCTGATCCCAGCTCTGTTCATCTTGGCTTCTTTTAAAAACACAGCAAGCAAGGGTTACTCCAAGCGGAGTCTCCCTTTTTTTCCAAAAATTGGGCCACACAGACACCCACCCCATCAGTGGCAGCACTTGGGCCCTAGTTGCAAACAGGATGTTTTGATTTGCATCAAGCACATTCAAAAATACGCCATTCTTATCCGTCCCCATGATGACACCGGGGTAGGTAGCAAAGTATTTCCTGATCCCAGCTCTGTTCATCTTGTCTTCTTTTAAAAACAATGTAAGCAAGGGTTACTCCAAGCGGAGTCTCCCTTTTTTCCAAAAATTGGGCCACACAGACACCCACCCCATCAGTGGCAGCACTTGGGCCCTAGTTGCAAACAGGATGTTTTGATTTGCATCAAGCACATTCCAAAATACGCCATTCTTATCCGTCCCCAGGATGACACCGGGGTAGGTAGCAAAGTCTTTCCTGATCCCAGCTCTGTTCATCTTGGCTTCTTTTAAAAACACATCAAGCAAGGGTTACTCCAAGCGGAGTCTCCCTTTTTTCCAAAAATTGGGCCACACAGACACCCACCCCATCAGTGGCAGCACTTGGGCCCTAGTTGCAAACAGGATGTTTTGATTTGCATCAAGCACATTCAAAAATACGCCATTCTTATCCGTCCCCATGATGACACCGGGGTAGGTAGCAAAGTATTTCCTGATCCCAGCTCTGTTCATCTTGTCTTCTTTTAAAAACAATGTAAGCAAGGGTTACTCCAAGCGGAGTCTCCCTTTTTTCCAAAAATTGGGCCACACAGACACCCACCCCATCAGTGGCAGCACTTGGGCCCTAGTTGCAAACAGGATGTTTTGATTTGCATCAAGCACATTCCAAATCCACAAGCATTTACTCTCCCCAGGATGACACAGGGGTAGTAAATTCCTTCTGGATCCATGACTTGTTCATTTTGATGAACGTCAGTCTGTCCACATTGTCACTGGACAGACGCGTGCGCTTATCTGTCAGCACACACCCAGCAGCACTGAATACACGTTCAGAGACAACGCTGGCAGCTGGACACGACAAAATCTCCAAGGCGTAACTGGAGAGCTCTGGCCATTTTTCTATGTTTGAAGCCCAAAAGGAGCAAGGCTCCAGTTGCACAGTCATGGCATCGATGTTCATTTGGAGATACTCCTGTATCATCCTCTCCAGCCGTTGAGTATGTGTAAGACTTGTTGTCTCTGGTGGCCTTGCAAAAGAGGGTCTAAAAAAATTATGAAAAGATTCCATAAAATTGCTGTTACCGGCACCAGATACGGTCCTACTGGTACGGGTAGACTGGTGAAGATGACGAGACCGTCCCATGTTTGTCAAGTTACAACTGGGAGATTCCCTCCCTGCACCTGCACGGTTGTTTGGTGGAAAAGCCGAGCTAAGATCGAGTAACAGCTTCTGCTGATACTCCTGCATACGTGCGTCCCTTTCTATGGCTGGAATTATGTCACAAAATTTGGACTTGTACCGGGGATCTAATAGTGTGGCAATCCAGTAGTCATCATCACTTCTAATTTTGACAATACGACTGTCATGTTGGAGGTAGTGCAACAAGAAGGCACTCATGTGTCTTGCGCAGCCATGCGGACCAAGTCCACGCTGTGTTTGTGGCATAGAGGTGCTACCCGTTCTTTCTTCCTCTGACATCTCCCCCCAACCTCTTTCAACTGAAATTTGACCAAGGTCTCCCTCATCCGCTGAGTCTTCCATGTCCATGGACAGTTCGTCCTCCATTTCTTCATGTTCTCCTGCACCTTGCTCAACATTTCGCCTGCTACTATGCGCCCTTGTCGATCCCTGTTCCCCATGGTCCCATGCCTGCTGCGTTGGTGATGATGAACGTCTGGACCTTGGTTATGTTGTTGTCCCTTGCGCATATGAATCCTCCTGTAGTTCCTCCCCTTCATGTTGTCCCACCCCCTGACTCCGAATAGTGTTTAGCGTGTGCTCCAGCATGTAAATGACTGGAATCGTCATGCTGATAATGGCATTGTCAGAGCTAAACATATTCGTCGCCATGTCGAAACTGTGCAGAAGGGTGCATAGGTCCTTGATCTGAGACCACTCCATCAGGGTGATCTGCCCCACCTCTGCATCTCGTTGGCCCAGGCTATACGTCATGACGTATTGCACCAGGGCTCTGCGGTGCTGCCACAGTCGCTGTAACATGTGGAGAGTTGAATTCCAGCGTGTCGCCACATCGCATTTCAGGCGATGAACCGGCAGGCCGAAAGACTTCTGGAGCGATGCAAGTCGCTCAGCTGCGGCGCTTGAACGCCGGAAGTGAGCAGACAGTTTTCGTGCCCTGTTCAGAAGGCCATCTAGGCCGGGATAGTGTGTTAAAAATTGCTGCACGACAAGGTTCAACACGTGAGCCATACAAGGTACGTGTGTCACCTTGCCCAGGCGAAGGGCCGCACCCAGGTTTGCAGCATTGTCGCACACGGCCTTACCAGGCTGCAGGTTGAGTGGAGACAACCATTTATTAAACTCGGACCGCAGAGCTGACCACAACTCCTCAGCTGTGTGACTCTTATTACCAAGACATGTCAAGCTAAAGACCGCCTGATGCCGTTGCGCTCGGCTGCCAGCATAGTAATGATGCGTGCGTGATTCCTTCTGCGCAGTGAGAACGCTGGTGGCCTGACCAGGCAGGCTTGGGGCGGAGGTGGAGGACCCAGATGAGGTGGAGGATGCAGAAGCTGTGGCGGAACTTGGACAGACAGAGGATTGACACACAAGTCGTGGGGACGGCAAGACTTGTGCAGCAGACCCTTCACCATCTATCACCATAGTTACCCAGTGCCCAGTCAGCGACATGTAACGTCCCTGTCCATGCTTACTGGTCCAAGTATCGGTGGTGAAATGCACCCGTTCACACACAGAGTTTCTCAAGGAAGCGGTGATGTTGTGTGCGACATGCTGGTGTAGCGCGGGCACACCTTTCTTAGAGAAGTAGTGGCGACTAGGCATCTGGTACTGGGGCACAGCGACAGACATAAGCTCTCTAAAATCATGTGTGTCCACTAGGCGGAAAGGCAGCATTTCGGTAGCCAACAGCTTACAGAGGGATAGAGTCAACCTCTTAGCTTTGTCATGGGTCGGAGGAAGTGGCCTTTTATTTGACCACATCTGAGGGACAGAGATCTGGCTGCTGTGTGTAGACGGTGTTGAGTAGGGTGTCCCTGGAAAAATGCAGGTTTGTGAGGAAAGTTCAGGCGGAGACATGATGTTGCCTTCATCCAACGTTGGTGCTATCGATGTCTGAGAGAGCTGTACACACTCACTTGTTTCCCCTTCCAAACCAACTGACGACCTTACAAGCAAACTGCCTGTTGCGGTTACAGTGGTGGAAGTTTTGCGTGGAAAAACAGGTGTGACAGCTGTCCCCACAGTCCTAGAAGATGAAGAGCGCGCGGATGCACTGGAAGGGGCGGGCGGTGGATGGTTCGCTCCGCTAGCCGGCATTGCAGCACGGTGAGCTTCCCACCGGGACTTATGATATTTATTCATGTGACGATTCATGGAAAAAGTTGTCAAACTGCTGAGGTTTTGACCTCTACTAACAGAATCATGACAAATGTTACATATCACATGAGTTGGGCGATCTTTTTCGATGTGAAAAAAGGCCCAGGCTAGGCAAGGCTTAGAGGCCATGCGACCTGTTGATCCACCCCGAATAATGCTCATAGGCAGAGTGGTGGCTGAGGATGCAGTTGTAGACGTGCTACCAGTGCTCCGACTCTGTCCAGGAAGGCGCAAGGTAACTTCGTCGTCGGTTGCATCCTCCTCCACCGCCTCTGTTGACCTCCTCGAGTGCCTGACTGGGGGTTGACAGTAGGTGGGATCTAGAACGTCATCATCAATTGTTGTGTTTGCACTCCCCTCCCCCTCAGACCGAGCCTCTTCTTGCCCTGACCGAATATTTAAGTTGTCATCCCAATCGGGTATCTGAGTCTCATCTTCATCAGTATGTTCCTCATTGTCTATAACCACAGGTGTTACAGTTTGTGACAAAGGGTCAACATTATGCTCAGAAA
Source organism: Anomaloglossus baeobatrachus (assembly GCF_048569485.1). Taxonomy (NCBI): domain Eukaryota; kingdom Metazoa; phylum Chordata; class Amphibia; order Anura; family Aromobatidae; genus Anomaloglossus; species Anomaloglossus baeobatrachus. The sequence continues at coordinate 449,513,442 of NC_134354.1, forward strand.
CTTGGTCCTCACGGCCTGAATCTGAGTCACAAAGGTTCTGGGCATCACTGCAGACCATTTCCTGTTCTGTACTCACTGTAGCTTGGGAGCAGACCTCTGATTCCCAGGCTATAGTGTGACTGAACAGCTCTGCAGACTCAGCCATCTCAGTTCCACCATACTGTGCAGGGCTGATGGAGACTTCAGAGCTGGGAGAAATCAAGTGTGATTGGGATGACAACTCAGAGGAATGGTGTTTTTTGGATGCGGTACTTGAAGTGGCTGAGAGGGCACTTGTTGGACCACTTGAGATCCATTCAAGCATTTTCCTTTTTTGCCCATCATCTACCTTTGTTCCTCTTGTTCGTGTCCGTAATAAAGGGAGCACATCGGATTGTCCACAATAAGTAGTAGACATCTTACTTTTGCTAGTAGATGGTCTATCTTCAGCAGATGATAATGGAGCTTTGCCACCTTCCCCACTGACAAAACCTTTTTTGCCTTTTCCACCACGCCTCTTCCCCTTTCCACCAGCATCTGTCATTTTGCCACTCATGTTGATTGCGACAAGATTGTGGACTGAAAATGTGGTAGTAAAAATTGAGAGGTGGTGAAGATTGCAGTGGTGGTCTAGCTTTATTAACAGCAGAATAATAAAGAATAAATATCCCTGACAATGTAACTTAGTTATAATGAGTTGGAGTGTGCAACGCAGGCAGACGTGCTGCAAATGTCTTTGCACTAGTGGGACTATAGCAAAGTCCAATAGCCACGTATAGGATGCCACTAGGTACACTGAGTGTGTGCTAGTATAATGGCTTAGTTATAATTAGTTGGAGTGTGCAACGCAGGCAGATGCGCTCTGCAAATGTCTTGGCACTAGTGGGACTATAGCAAAGTCCAATAGCCACGTATAGGATGCCACTAGGTACACTGAGTTTGTGCTAGTATAATGGCTTAGTTATAATTAGTTGGAGTGTGCAACGCAGGCAGATGCGCTCTGCAAATGTCTTGGCACTAGTGGGACTATAGCAAAGTCCAATAGCCACGTATAGGATGCCACTAGGTACACTGAGTGTGTGCTAGTATAATGGCTTAGTTATAATTAGTTGGAGTGTGCAACGCAGGCAGACGTGCTGCAAATGTCTTTGCACTAGTGGGACTATAGCAAAGTCCAATAGCCACGTATAGGATGCCACTAGGTACACTGAGTGTGTGCTAGTATAATGGCTTAGTTATAATTAGTTGGAGTGTGCAACGCAGGCAGATGCGCTCTGCAAATGTCTTGGCACTAGTGGGACTATAGCAAAGTCCAATAGCCACGTATAGGATGCCACTAGGTACACTGAGTGTGTGCTAGTATAATGGCTTAGTTATAATTAGTTGGAGTGTGCAACGCAGGCAGATGCGTTCTGCAAATGTCTTGGCACTAGTGGGACTAAAGCAAAGTCCAATAGCCACGTATAGGATGCCACTAGGTACACTGAGTGTGTGCTAGTATAATGGCTTAGTTATAATTAGTTGGAGTGTGCAACGCAGGCAGACGTGCTGCAAATGTCTTTGCACTAGTGGGACTATAGCAAAGTCCAATAGCCACGTATAGGATGCCACTAGGTACACTGAGTGTGTGCTAGTATAATGGCTTAGTTATAATTAGTTAGAGTGTGCAACGCAGGCAGATGCGCTCTGCAAATGTCTTGGCACTAGTGAAACTATAGCAAAGTCCAATAGCCACGTATAGGATGCCACTAGGTACACTGAGTGTGTGCTAGTATAATGGCTTAGTTATAATTAGTTGGAGTGTGCAACGCAGGCAGACGTGCTGCAAATGTCTTGGCACTAGTGGGACTATAGCAAAGTCCAATAGCCACGTATAGGATGCCACTAGGTACACTGAGTGTGTGCTAGTATAATGGCTTAGTTATAATTAGTTGGAGTGTGCAACGCAGGCAGATGCGCTCTGCAAATGTCTTGCCACTAGTGGGACTATAGCAAAGTCCAATAGCCACGTATAGGATGCCACTAGGTACACTGAGTGTGTGCTAGTATAATGGCTTAGTTATAATTAGTTGGAGTGTGCAACGCAGGCAGATGCGCTCTGCAAATGTCTTGGCACTAGTGGGACTATAGCAAAGTCCAATAGCCACGTATAGGATGCCACTAGGTACACTGAGTGTGTGCTAGTATAATGGCTTAGTTATAATTAGTTGGAGTGTGCAACGCAGGCAGATGCGCTCTGCAAATGTCTTGGCACTAGTGGGACTATAGCAAAGTCCAATAGCCACGTATAGGATGCCACTAGGTACACTGAGTGTGTGCTAGTATAATGGCTTAGTTATAATTAGTTGGAGTGTGCAACGCAGGCAGACGTGCTGCAAATGTCTTGGCACTAGTGGGACTATAGCAAAGTCCAATAGCCACGTATAGGATGCCACTAGGTACACTGAGTGTTTGCTAGTATAATGGCTTAGTTATAATTAGTTGGAGTGTGCAACGCAGGCAGACGTGCTGCAAATGTCTTGGCACTAGTGGGACTATAGCAAAGTCCAATAGCCACGTATAGGATGCCACTAGGTACACTGAGTGTGTGCTAGTATAATGGCTTAGTTATAATTAGTTGGAGTGTGCAACGCAGGCAGATGCGCTCTGCAAATGTCTTGGCACTAGTGGGACTATAGCAAAGTCCAATAGCCACGTATAGGATGCCACTAGGTACACTGAGTGTGTGCTAGTATAATGGCTTAGTTATAATTAGTTGGAGTGTGCAACGCAGGCAGATGCGCTCTGCAAATGTCTTGGCACTAGTGGGACTATAGCAAAGTCCAATAGCCACGTATAGGATGCCACTAGGTACACTGAGTGTGTGCTAGTATAATGGCTTAGTTATAATTAGTTGGAGTGTGCAACGCAGGCAGACGTGCTGCAAATGTCTTGGCACTAGTGGGACTATAGCAAAGTCCAATAGCCACGTATAGGATGCCACTAGGTACACTGAGTGTGTGCTAGTATAATGGCTTAGTTATAATTAGTTGGAGTGTGCAACGCAGGCAGATGCGTTCTGCAAATGTCTTGGCACTAGTGGGACTAAAGCAAAGTCCAATAGCCACGTATAGGATGCCACTAGGTACACTGAGTGTGTGCTAGTATAATGGCTTAGTTATAATTAGTTGGAGTGTGCAACGCAGGCAGACGTACTGCAAATGTCTTTGCACTAGTGGGACTATAGCAAAGTCCAATAGCCACGTATAGGATGCCACTAGGTACACTGAGTGTGTGCTAGTATAATGGCTTAGTTATAATTAGTTGGAGTGTGCAACGCAGGCAGATGCGCTCTGCAAATGTCTTGGCACTAGTGGGACTATAGCAAAGTCCAATAGCCACGTATAGGATGCCACTAGGTACACTGAGTGTGTGCTAGTATAATGGCTTAGTTATAATTAGTTGGAGTGTGCAACGCAGGCAGACGTGCTGCAAATGTCTTGGCACTAGTGGGACTATAGCAAAGTCCAATAGCCACGTATAGGATGCCTCTAGGTACACTGAGTGTTTGCTAGTATAATGGCTTAGTTATAATTAGTTGGAGTGTGCAACGCAGGCAGACGTGCTGCAAATGTCTTGGCACTAGTGGGACTATAGCAAAGTCCAATAGCCACGTATAGGATGCCACTAGGTACACTGAGTGTGTGCTAGTATAATGGCTTAGTTATAATTAGTTGGAGTGTGCAACGCAGGCAGACGTGCTGCAAATGTCTTGGCACTAGTGGGACTATAGCAAAGTCCAATAGCCACGTATGGGATGCCACTAGGTACACTGAGTGTGTGCTAGTATAATGGCTTAGTTATAATTAGTTGGAGTGTGCAACGCAGGCAGATGCGCTCTGCAAATGTCTTGGCACTAGTGGGACTATAGCAAAGTCCAATAGCCACGTATAGGATGCCACTAGGTACACTGAGTGTGTGCTAGTATAATGGCTTAGTTATAATTAGTTGGAGTGTGCAACGCAGGCAGACGTGCTGCAAATGTCTTGGCACTAGTGGGACTATAGCAAAGTCCAATAGCCACGTATAGGATGCCACTAGGTACACTGAGTGTTTGCTAGTATAATGGCTTAGTTATAATTAGTTGGAGTGTGCAACACAGGCAGACGTGCTGCAAATGTCTTGGCACTAGTGGGACTATAGCAAAGTCCAATAGCCACGTATAGGATGCCACTAGGTACACTGAGTGTGTGCTAGTATAATGGCTTAGTTATAATTAGTTGGAGTGTGCAACGCAGGCAGACGTGCTGCAAATGTCTTGGCACTAGTGGGACTATAGCAAAGTCCAATAGCCACGTATAGGATGCCACTAGGTACACTGAGTGTGTGCTAGTATAATGGCTTAGTTATAATTAGTTGGAGTGTGCAACGCAGGCAGATGCGCTCTGCAAATGTCTTGGCACTAGTGGGACTATAGCAAAGTCCAATAGCCACGTATAGGATGCCACTAGGTACACTGAGTGTGTGCTAGTATAATGGCTTAGTTATAATTAGTTGGAGTGTGCAACGCAGGCAGACGTGCTGCAAATGTCTTGGCACTAGTGGGACTATAGCAAAGTCCAATAGCCACGTATAGGATGCCACTAGGTACACTGAGTGTGTGCTAGTATAATGGCTTAGTTATAATTAGTTGGAGTGTGCAACGCAGGCAGATGCGTTCTGCAAATGTCTTGGCACTAGTGGGACTAAAGCAAAGTCCAATAGCCACGTATAGGATGCCACTAGGTACACTGAGTGTGTGCTAGTATAATGGCTTAGTTATAATTAGTTGGAGTGTGCAACGCAGGCAGACGTGCTGCAAATGTCTTTGCACTAGTGGGACTATAGCAAAGTCCAATAGCCACGTATAGGATGCCACTAGGTACACTGAGTGTGTGCTAGTATAATGGCTTAGTTATAATTAGTTGGAGTGTGCAACGCAGGCAGATGCGCTCTGCAAATGTCTTGGCACTAGTGGGACTATAGCAAAGTCCAATAGCCACGTATAGGATGCCACTAGGTACACTGAGTGTGTGCTAGTATAATGGCTTAGTTATAATTAGTTGGAGTGTGCAACGCAGGCAGACGTGCTGCAAATGTCTTGGCACTAGTGGGACTATAGCAAAGTCCAATAGCCACGTATAGGATGCCACTAGGTACACTGAGTGTTTGCTAGTATAATGGCTTAGTTATAATTAGTTGGAGTGTGCAACGCAGGCAGACGTGCTGCAAATGTCTTGGCACTAGTGGGACTATAGCAAAGTCCAATAGCCACGTATAGGATGCCACTAGGTACACTGAGTGTGTGCTAGTATAATGGCTTAGTTATAATTAGTTGGAGTGTGCAACGCAGGCAGACGTGCTGCAAATGTCTTGGCACTAGTGGGACTATAGCAAAGTCCAATAGCCACGTATAGGATGCCACTAGGTACACTGAGTGTGTGCTAGTATAATGGCTTAGTTATAATTAGTTGGAGTGTGCAACGCAGGCAGATGCGCTCTGCAAATGTCTTGGCACTAGTGGGACTATAGCAAAGTCCAATAGCCACTTATAGGATGCCACTAGGTACACTGAGTGTGTGCTAGTATAATGGCTTAGTTATAATTAGTTGGAGTGTGCAACGCAGGCAGATGCGCTCTGCAAATGTCTTGGCACTAGTGGGACTATAGCAAAGTCCAATAGCCACGTATAGGATGCCACTAGGTACACTGAGTGTGTGCTAGTATAATGGCTTAGTTATAATTAGTTGGAGTGTGCAACGCAGGCAGATGCGCTCTGCAAATGTCTTGGCACTAGTGGGACTAAAGCAAAGTCCAATAGCCACGTATAGGATGCCACTAGGTACACTGAGTGTGTGCTAGTATAATGGCTTAGTTATAATTAGTTGGAGTGTGCAACGCAGGCAGACGTGCTGCAAATGTCTTGGCACTAGTGGGACTATAGCAAAGTCCAATAGCCACGTATAGGATGCCACTAGGTACACTGAGTGTGTGCTAGTATAATGGCTTAGTTATAATTAGTTGGAGTGTGCAACGCAGGCAGACGTGCTGCAAATGTCTTGGCACTAGTGGGACTATAGCAAAGTCCAATAGCCACGTATAGGATGCCACTAGGTACACTGAGTGTGTGCTAGTATAATGGCTTAGTTATAATTAGTTGGAGTGTGCAACGCAGGTAGATGCGCTCTGCAAATGTCTTGGCACTAGTGGGACTATAGCAAAGTCCAATAGCCACGTATAGGATGCCACTAGGTACACTGAGTGTGTGCTAGTATAATGGCTTAGTTATAATTAGTTGGAGTGTGCAACGCAGGCAGATGCGCTCTGCAAATGTCTTGGCACTAGTGGGACTAAAGCAAAGTCCAATAGCCACGTATAGGATGCCACTAGGTACACTGAGTGTGTGCTAGTATAATGGCTTAGTTATAATTAGTTGGAGTGTGCAACGCAGGCAGACGTGCTGCAAATGTCTTGGCACTAGTGGGACTATAGCAAAGTCCAATAGCCACGTATAGGATGCCACTAGGTACACTGAGTGTGTGCTAGTATAATGGCTTAGTTATAATTAGTTGGAGTGTGCAACGCAGGCAGACGTGCTGCAAATGTCTTGGCACTAGTGGGACTATAGCAAAGTCCAATAGCCACGTATAGGATGCCACTAGGTACACTGAGTGTTTGCTAGTAAAATTGCTTAGTTTAAAAAAGTTGTAGTGTGCAATGCAGGCAGACGTGCTCTGCAAATGTCTTTGCACTAGTGGGACTATAGCAAAGTCCAATAGCCACGTATAGGATGCCACTAGGTACACTGAGTGTTTGCTAGTAAAATTGCTTAGTTTAAAAAAGTTGTAGTGTGCAATGCAGGCAGACGTGCTCTGCAAATGTCTTTGCACTAGTGGGACTATAGCAAAGTCCAATAGCCACGTATAGGATGCCACTAGGTACACTGAATGTTTGCTAGTATAATGGCTTACTTAGAATGAGTTGGAGTGTGCAGAGGACAAGAGGGTACAGTGGCAGGATTGTGGTGCTCTGGGTAGAGGAATGGAAGCCTGCCTTTCTATTCCCTCCTAATGGTGAAATGCAGGGAGGAAATCCCTGACCTGGGCTACACAGACGCTGTTGCTGTTTGCAGGACCTGTCACTTATGGCTCTCTGACCCTGCCGCTTTGAGCCCTTAAAAGGACTGCTAGAATGTGCTCTCCCTAAGCTGTCTAACGCTGTGTATGCAGCGCATACAGCTGTATCGGCTATAGGACTCAGGAGGACGGAGCTGCGACACTGATGTCTGACACCAAAGACGCAGAAGGCAGATAATGGCGTTCGTGAAGAAAATGTCCGGTTTTATAATGCAGGGACATGTGACATGCAGATCCTATCACACATGCCGTTGCTTCTCTGGCTCAAAGTCCACTTAGGTGTGTGTGTGTCTGTGATTGGCTGACATGCTGGCCCGCCCCACAAGACGCGCGCGCTTAGGGAAGGAAGACAAGAAAAAAAAAATGGCGATCGCCATTATAGAAACAGCAGTGATCTGAAGGCGCTGTTCACGCACACTATACACTGAAATGTGATAATAGTTTGATTCACAGAGTGACTTACACTATTACAGCAGAAACCAAGCTAGGATTTTGCTGTTTTTTGGCTGCTAGAACCGTTCTCGAACGTTTCTAGAACTATCGAGCTTTTGCAAAAAGCTCGAGTTCTAGTTCGATCTAGAACATGCCCCAAAATCACTCGAGCCGCGAACTGGAGAACCACGAACCACGAACCGCGCTCAACTCTATACATGAACATAATATGTGATGAAAAATAATTAAATAAAAAAAGAGAGACAATTTGTATATATAATAGACTGAAAATGTGATGTGAAGGCTACAAAGGCAGTAATAAAAAGTGGTGTGAAACAAGATACACAGGAGGTGACAAAATTATTTTATCACTAATAACAAATAGCCACTGGGGAAAAAATGAAACAAAATAGTAAGAGGTGAGAACATATGTAAAAAAAATAGTGTAAAAGTAGAATAAATAAAGCAGAAAAAGAAATAATAAGAAGACCACAAAAACGGGAGGAAAAAAGAATCCAAAGGTGGCAAGTAAACACATAATTTGTAGCAGGGTCGTATAGACATATGAACACAACATAGTCCAACTCAAGGATCAGAACAAGAGCAATATCTCAATGAAGAAGTGACCAGAACAAGGTTAAAAATATATTCTCAGAATTTGTCCAAAATGGTGAAGAAATATGAAGAATTCCACCTTTAGGGACCAGGGTATTTTCAAAATATGAACAGCACAAAAAATCCTAATAAGAAAATGTGAGGATATTAGAATAAAAACAACAATAAAAATACACCGTTAAATGGCAATAGCTGAGAATTTCATTAAGTCCATTAGGATGGATGCTACCAATTTTCATGATCCACTGGGAATTCCAATTGAGACAATTTTTCTTTACTTTGCCAGTGGCACATTGTTGGTTGATGTGAACCCGATCAATAGCAAAGGCCTTCAAAAAGGCAACCATTGCAACCATGCGCCATTGTGAAATGTACGCCAGTAGTTTTAAAGTAGATATATCAACCACCTGTAATACATTTCTGTTGTCCCTTACATGCTCAAAAATCCAGGTTTTCAATTGTCTTGAATAGTAATGGGCGAACCCGGACTGTAAAAGTCCAGATCCGCGCGGTTTCAAAGCTGCCTGGGTGTGGGGATTCCGGTTTTTGATCTGGATCCGGCACTCAAGAAATTAAAAAAAAAAATTAAAGAAAAGAATGAATTGAGCGCTTCATACTTATCAAGGCTCCGTCGCAGCTGTAAACTGCTCCCGCATAGCTGTCACACTGCTCCTGTAGTCTCCCTGGGCTCATCATTGCTCATTTCATATGCACTGCTTTCCCTGCTTTCCCCACCCACTGGCCAGCCTGGCCTCTGTGATTGATTGCAGTCAGACGCGCCCCCAGCCTGTGTTATAGCATCTGCATGCTACAAGTCATCGCTCATCTGCAGCTCATTCATTCTCTGGCGCTGACATCGCGCAGTCATGCTCTATGGCCATTTGCTGTGAGATGTAACAGAGCTGGAATTGCTGTGGGACCTCGTGTGGATTACATCGGAGCTGTAGGGGTGTTTAGGGGGTTAAAAAGTGGTGAAAGAGGGTGTTTATTTACTTTCACTTACAGAGTAGTGATGGGGGTGTTTCATAGACACCTGTGCCATCACTGATCTAGGGCTTACTAGCAGCTGTGGGCTGTTATTAACCCCTTATTACCCTGATTGCCACCGCATCAGGGCAACAGGAAGAGCCGGGTAAAGCGCTGGGCTGGTCGCATCTAATGGATGAGACAATCCTGAGTGGCTGCAGGTTGCTATTTTTAAGCTTGGGGGTGGCCAATAACCATGGCCCTCCCCAGCCTGAGAATACCAGCCCCCAGCTGTCGGACTTTATCTTGGCTGGGTATCAAAATGGGGGGACCGCACACTGTTTTTTAATAATTTATTAAAATAATTAAGTAAAAAGCCGCATGCGGTTCCTCTTATTTTGATACACAGCAAAGATAAGCGCAGGGCTGGGGCTGCAGCCTGTGGCCATAGGCTTTATCTGTGCTGGTATCATAATATAGGGGGACCATACGCCAATTTATTTATTTACTTATTTTTACTATACGGGTAGAGTCACACTAACGTCTGACTCACACGAGTGCAGTGAGAAACTCTTGCAGTGCACTCGCCCCATGTAAGACCATGCTGCAGCTCACATCTGAGTTTTTCTTCAGCCCTAATCGGACGCTGCGCATGCTGCCTTTGTAGCCGGTGTTACACTTGCATGTGACTCAAGTGAGTCTCGCATCGTATCACTCAGCATGGCCGCACGCTCTGCTGGCAGGAGCAGGTCAACTGCATATAAATACATGCAGCTTACCCGCTCCTGTCAGCAGAGCATGCGTCCATGCCGGGTGATGCACTGCAATGCGAGACTTGCTTGAGTCTCTTGCAAGTGGGACTCCATCCTGTCTGCGAGTCTCCTATTACTCGCACCCATATATTTGGGTGCGAGAGAAACATCCTACTGCACTCGGATATTATCCAAGTGCAGTGTGATATACGCACAGGCTGACAATGGAGGAGATGGGGGGATAAGCCCCTCCCTCTCCTCCGCAGCTGTCATCTGATCACAGGATTGGGTCACAATCACATGACACTTGGCTCACGCTCGCAGCAGAGCCTAAGCCGAGGGTCATAAGCATATCGCATCCGATGCTATCACATCGGATGCCATATGCCAGTGTGACCCAGCCTACGATATAGAGGAGCATAGTGCTTGTGAATGGAAGAAGGCACAGCTGATTACAACCAATCACAGGCACTGGTGGGTGGTAAAGCAGTGCATATTCAATGAATTCTGCTCTGGAAGTGAATGTGCGACCTGGTAGCAACTTGCCGGCATGACAGAACTTTGGTAAGTATACTGCGCGCGCTCCTATCCCTTCTACTAATAATTTTAATCTCCGGTTTCTGATCCCCATAGACTTATACATGGACCAGATTGGAACCGAATTTAAAAAAAAAGATAACAGGGACCCGCCGGTCTTGGTTTTCTGTGAGTCCGCCCATCTCTAGTCTTGAAGTGAGACTGATGTACACAAGTTTACAGGACAAGTTGCATAATAAACCACACCAGTGATGTGTGATAATTAAATCTTGCGTCCAATCACTGGATTTTAAATTAGATGCGCGCTGCATGTTAGGATATGAAATCCAGTTTTTGCATGGTTAAAATCCTCCTTTAAGACCTTTTGAGCCAAAGGCATTTTTGTGTTTAGAGCCTTGATAAAACTTTTGTACCAGCAAATCCTTTAACCCCTTTACCGCAGAACGTGGTTTTCATCTTCATGGCCAGGCCATTTTTTAAAATTTTGATCAGTGTCACTTTGACAGGCTATAACTCTGGAACGCTTCCATAGATCCCAGTGATTCTGAGAATGTTTTTGTTACGTATTGTACTTCATGATAGTTGTAAATTTAAGATTACAATATTTTTTGTTTATTTGTGAAAATATCGGAAATTTAGCGAAAAGTTTCCAATTTTCAAAATTGAAATGTTTATGTCCTTGAATCCGAGAGTTATGGCACACAAAATAGTTGATAAATAATATTTCCAAAATGTCTACTTTACATCAGTGCAATTTTTAAAAAAACTTTTTTTTTTTGTTAGGAAGTTAGAAGGGATTAAAGTTATCAACAATTTCTCATTTTTCCACCATTCTAAAAACTACACCTCCTCAAACTTCCCAAAACCACATCTGAGAAGTTTATTAACTCTTTAGATGCTTCACAGGAACTAAAGCAATATGGAAGGAAAAATGAAAATGTTACTTCAGCCCCAAATTTTGTATTTTCACAAGGTTAATAAGAAAAAATGCACCATACAATTTGTTGTGCAATTTCTTTTGAGTACACTGATACCCCAAAATGTGTTGGAAATTTACTGGCTGTGCACATGGCAGGGCTCAGAAGAGAAGGATTGTCATTTGACTTTTTGAATGCAAAATTAGCTGGAATCATTAACGGATGCCATGTCGCGTTTGGAGAGCCCCTGATGTGCTTAAACAATGGAGCTTCCTTAATAGTGTAATGATGCAACTGGCAATGTTGTAAATGGCTGGTATGTGTCACACAGGTAGAAATCCTCTGTGATCTGAACCCGGAATGTTTCTCTGGGATTTGTGGTTCAATGAGGATTGTTGTAAACATTCAGGGCTGGGTTCATGGGATTGTCAGAAGTGATGGACGGGACTGACCATCCACATACCTCCCATACGTAGGTGTGTCTCATGGGATTTAATGGAGCTGTCATTTGTCACATGATCGCTGTGAGTAGGTTGAAGCCATCTTGCTGAAAGCACATGGTCAGGAGATCATGTGCATGCTGAGACAGCCAAGCAAGGGCTCTGAAAGTCCAGGGAGCTGCAGAGTCTACTGGGGCTCTGGACTGACAGCAGGTGCCGTCGAACGGAGTTGGTCCGAGAACCTGATTAGTGAGCCCAGTGAGAGAGTCTCCCTGGAGGTCGAGCCTGGATGAAGGCAGATGTAAAAACCTACAAAGCGACTGACAGGTAACACCCTGAGAAAAGGGGATGTGAACTGGCTGATGCAAGAGAATGAACTGTATGGACACTCAGCAGTTTAAACCAACAGTGAGACATTGTTGTCCTGCGAGAGATTGGCTGTGGCCCGTTACACTGTGTGGTTTATGAGGATGTGAATAAATCACCTGGACTGTTTAAGTGACAAAGTGCTCGTGTGTGTCTCAATCCCGCTGCAAGACGTGTGCTCCAATACGTTTGGGGTCCAGGTCATTACACTAGTAGCCTCATTTTGGAAACTAGACCCCTCAATCAATATATCTAGATGTTTGGTGAGCACCTTTAACCACCAGGTGCTTCACAGAATTTTGTATTGTTGAGCCGTGAACATGAAAAAAAGTCATTTTTACCACAAAAATATTGATTATACCTCAAATCTTTCATTTTCAGAAGGATAATAGGAGAAAATGATGCACCATACAATTTGTTGTGCAATTTCTTCTTACTACACCAATATCCCATGTGGTGGAAATCTACTCTTTGGGTGCACGGCAGGTCTCAGAAGGGAAGGAGCGCCATTTGAGTTTTTGATTCAAAATTACCTGGTATCATTAGCAGACACCATGTTGCATTTGGACAGCTCTTGAGGTGCCTAAATAGTGGAGCTCCTACAAAAGTGAACCCATTTTGGAAACTAGACCCCACAAGGAATTTATTTAGATGTTTGGTGAGCACCTTGAACCCCCAGGTGCTTCACAGAATTTTGCATTGTTAAGCCGTGAAAATGAAAAAATAATTTTTACCAGAAAAATGTTGCTTTAAAGGGAACCTGTCAACAGATTTGGCGACTGTAAGCTGCGGCCACCACCACTGAACTCTTATATACAGCATTCTAGAATGCTGTATATAAGATCCCAGCCTGCTGTGTAGAATGTAAAAATCACTTTATAATACTCACCTAAGGGGCGGTGCGGGGCAGACTGGTCAGATGGGTTTCTACGTTCTCCGGTACCGGCGCCTCCTCTTTCGGCCTCCTTCTTCTGAAGCCTGGGTGCATGACATGTCCTACATCATCCACATTAGCCGGCATTGATGTCCAGCTATTATTGATACTTTAACAGCGCAGATCATAGGCAGTGTCCCGACCCCAGCAGGGATTGGAGCAATCGTTCTGTGACATGTGATCTCTCCAATCAATGAGCAGCTCTACTGTCACTTCTCAGTGACCACTTGTCTCTGCTTCAGTCAAGTTTTGAGAAGTGCAGAATGGTCACTGATGGTCTGCTGATCTGCTGGGTTTTGTGGTGCAACAAGCTTTTTGAAACCTGTGTTACCACTTCTGCTGCTCCTTGCTGCTCTTGCTGCTGTTCCTGACTGAAGAAAGAAATAAGATCTTCTTTAATATTCCTGATCTGTTCCTGTACTTTTCCTTTTTTCTTAGCTCCAATCTCTCTGTCCCCCCTTTCCCGTTCCCTCTCTCTCCCTAACTCCTTACCCATCCACCTTCTTCCAACAAGTGTTGATCAGTAGAGTTGAGGGATGTTCGAGTCGAACGGTTCGCCAATTTCATGTTCGAGTGATATTGGGGGGTGTTCGAGTCGTTCAACGAACTCGAACGATTTGCTTAAAGTTCGGCAGTTGAGTTACGTTCGAGAACGGTTCGATCACCAAAAGCGTGGCTTTTCACAGTAAGTATGTACACCCGTTGCGTATCTCCATGCGTCCTGCGCCACCAGCACAATCCCTCTCTCTTTCCTACTCGCTGCACAACTGTCACAAATCTCCGGCGGCTTTTCCTCTTTTGAAAATGGCTTCCGCTTCATTATTCAATCAGGTATTTTTTAGCTTTCCTCGCCCACCGGCGCCCATGATTGGTTGCAGTCAGACACGCCCCCACGATGAGTGACAGCTGTCTCACTGCAACCAATTACAGCCGCCGGCTGGCGGGTCTATATCGTCCAGTAAAATAAATAAATAATTAAAAAAAAAAATGTGTTTCCGACCAATTTTGATACCAGCCAGGATAAAGCCACACGGCTGGAGGCTGGTATTGTCAGGATGGCGATCCCCACGTTATGGGCCCTAACAATATAAGCCAGCAGCCGCCCGGAATTGCCGCATCCATTAGATGCGACAGGCCCGGGACTCTACTCAGCTCATTCCGAATTGCCCTGGTGCGGTGGCAATCAGGGTAATAACGAGGTTAATCATGACAAGCGTCTCCCCGAGACACCTTCCATGATTAACCTGTAAGTGAAAGTAAAGAAACGCACACAACGAAAAATCCTTTATTTGGAATAAAAGACAAAAAACCCCTCATTTACCTCTTTATTAATCCCCAAACAACAATCCAGGTCCGAAGTAAACCACACGACACTGTCAGCTCTGCTACATGAAGATGACAGGAAGCACCGTAGAACACGAGCGCTTTGTGTCCTCTCCACGCAGCACCTGAAGTGAGCCGCGCTGTCACCGGAGACTTTACTCTGCATTACAGAGGTCAAGATAACCAAATCTTCCTGTTTCTCATTAGAGGCAGTGGTTCAATGGTTAGAGCTACTGCCTAGGGAGCATTACTTCATGAGTTCAAGTCCCGGCCGCCCCGGTAAAAAATTGAATTTATTTTTAATTTTAAATTATAATTATTATTTATTTATAATTATTATTTAATTTAATTATGCACTGAGGGGAGGTGCCGGACATAGCTGTGAGCCGCGGACCACACCTCTAAAATCGGAGCAGTTCACGGAATTAGGCTGTATTGCTCTCTCCTCTCTCTTTTCTCTCTCTTCTCTCTCTCTCCTCTCTCTGTCTCTCTTTTTCTCTCTCCCTTCTCTCTTTTTCTCTCTCTCTTTTTCTCTCTCTCGCTTTCTCTCTTTTTCTCTCACTCTCTTTTTCTCTCTTTCTCTCTCTTTTTCTCCCTCTCTCTCCTCTCTCTTCTTTCTCTTCTCTCTCTCCTCTCTCTCTCTTTGCTCTCTCTTCTCTCCTCTTCTCTCACCTCTCTCTTCTCTGTCTCTCTCCTCTCTCTTTCTCTTCTCTCCTCTTCTCTCTCTCTTCTCTTCTCTCTCTTTTCTCTCTTCTCTCCTCTTTTCTCTCTCCTCTCTCTCTCCTCTCCTCTTCTATCTCTCCTCTCTCTTTCCTCTCCTCTTCTCTCTCCTCTCTCTCTTCTCTCTCCTCTCTCTCCCCTCTCTCTCTTCTCTCATCTCTCTCTCTGTCTCTCTTTTTCTCTCTCTCTTCTCTCTTTTTCTCTCTTTCTCTTTTTTTCTCTCTCTTTTTTCTCTCACTCTCTTTTTCTCTCTTTCTCTCTCTTTTCTCTTTCTCCTCTCTCTTCTCTCTCTCCTCTCTCCTCTCTCTCCTCTCTCTTCTCTCTCTCTTCTCACCTCTTCTCTTCTCTCTTTCTCTCTCTCCTCTCTCTCTTCTCTCCTCTCTCTTCTCTCTCTCCTCTCTCTTCTCTCCTCTTCTCTCTCTTTCTTCTCTCTCTCCTCTCTCTTCTCTCTCTTCTCTCCTCTTCTCTCCTCTCTCTCTTCTCTCTCTCTTCTCTCCTCTTCTCTCTCTTCTCTCTGTCCTCTCTCTCTTCTCTCTCTCTTCTCTCCTCTTCTCTCTCTTCTCTCTCTCTCTCTTCTCTCTCTTCTCTCTCTCTCTTCTCTCTTCTCTCCTCTTCTCTCCTCTTCTCTCCTCTTCTCTCCTCTTCTCTCCTCTTCTCTCCTCTTTTCTCTCTCTTCTCTCCTCTTCTCTCTCTCCTCCCTTCTCTCTCTTCTCTTCTCTCTCTCTCTCCCTCTCTCTTCTCTTTTCTCTCTCTTTTCTCTCTCTCAGACCTGGCGATGATTAGCTGATGCGGTCACCTGACGGAATCAGCTGACACTAAAAGTTGAGCGGTGAGGACGGCTTTTTACCGCCCGGCTGGCTAAACTATCAGCTGCTGCTGTCGGACAGGAGTCTGCACAGAAGTGTGTAGTTTCGTTTTTTTTTTTTGCACTGATGCATCAGCTGATTGTATAAAAGCCGTTTATACAATCAGCTGCAGTCTCATGTGATTCAGGCCCTTGAATCTGACACACCATCTGATCGCTTTGCCTTCAAGCAAACCGATCAGATGATATTGGATCCGGATTGGACGGCGCGGGACCCTTGACCCAGGATTACTGCGGAGGGGGTTTCTTTATTTCAATAAAGATGGAGTCACTACTTGTGTTGTGTTTTATTTCTAATAAAAAAAAATTCTGTGTTGTGTTTTTTTTATCTGTACTAGAAATTCATGGTGGCCATGTCTAATATTGGCGTGACACCATTTATTTCTAGCTTAGGGCCAGTTGATAATATACAGCTAGCCCTAACCCTATTATTACCCAGCGAGCCACCCGTCACCAGGGCAGCTGGGTAAAAATGACGTGGGCTTCGCCCAATTTTTGTGTCAGCCAGGTACAACTAGGCAGCTGGAAATTGGAATCCACAGCACAGGTTGGCCTGAGGTTTCTGGGCCCCTCTGCTGCGAATTGCAGTCCGCAGCCGCCCCAGAAAATGGCACTTTCATAGAAGCGCCATCATCTGGCACTGTATCCAACTCTTCCAGCAGCCCTGAAGCCGAGTGGCTTGCTGGGTAATAATAGGTTAATACTAGCTTTGTTTTTCTAGCTCGTATTAAGCCAGAGATTCTTAATGTCAGGCAAGTTTTACCCAGTCATTAAAAATCTCCAATAAAGGGTTAAAAAAAAAGACACCACAAAGAGAAAAAATACTTTAATAGAAATAAATACACAGACACATTTGAGACTCCATGTTTAATACTCCCTCTCAACCCTCCATGATCCTGTTTTTCTGTCTTTTTCTCCTTCAACCCATGCAGCTCTGCTACATCAGACATCTCTGCATGGGAGGAAGTTGCTGCTGCTCTTCCCATTGCAGTCTAATCACTCAGTGAGAGTGAGCAGAGGCTGCGGGCTGTAAGCGGTTACGTCACTGCTGCCACCGTTACTATAGCAACGGCAATCTCCGATCACGCTATTTACCGGCTGTGGCAGCCAGTCCCTGCATGTGGGCTGACTCTGTAATGAGCGCCCACATGCAGGAACGGGGAAGCCGACCATGTGCCAGAGCATCTCGCCGGTAGACGAAGATGCTGGATCGAGCACCGCGTACCGGAGATGTGCACTGACAGGACCTAGCATGACGTCTAGCCATGTGACCAGTCTGTAGCCAATGAGATAATAGACACGTTACTGGTCACATGCTATTTTGATGTCACGGAAGGTCATCAGTGCTGGTTACTGGGAGGATGCAGCGATTATCGGAAGGAAAAGCGGCGGGAGACAGAGTGCAGGACGCATCGCAGGGACCTGTAAGTGTAATGGCAATGTTTATTAACTGTATGTGTACATGTATAATGTGTTTTTATGTTATAGAATCATAGAATATTAGAGTTGGAATGGACCTCCTGGGTCATCTAGTATAACCCCCTGCACTAAATCATCCCAGACAGATGTCCGTCCAACCTCTTTTTAAAGACTTCCATTGAAGGAGAACTCACAACCTCTCGTGGCAGCCTGTTCCACTCATTGATCACCCTCACTGTCAAAAAGTTTTTTCTAATATCTAATCTGTGTCTCCTCCCCATCAGTTTCATCCCATTGCTTCTAGTCTTTCCTTGTGAAAATGAGAATAAAGCTGATCCCTCTACAGTGTGACAGCCTTTAAGATATTTGTAGACAGCTATTAAGTCTCCTCTCAGTCTTCTCTTTTGCAAGCTAAACAATCCTAAATCCTGTAACCATTCTTCATAGGACATGGTTTGCCGTCCAGTCACCATTCTGGTCACTCTTCTCCGAATTTGCTCCAGTTTGTTGATGTCTTTTTTAAAATGTGGTGCCCAGAACTGGACACAGTATTCCAGATGAGGTCTGACCAAAGAGGAGTAAAGGGGGATAATGACTTCATGTGATCTAGACTGTATGCTTCTGATAATACATCCTAGAATGGTGTTTGCCTTTTTTGCTGCTGCAGCACACTGTTGACTCATGTTCAGTCTGTGATCTATTAGTATACCTAAGTCTTTTTCACACATGCTTTTGGATAGCTCTATTCCTCCCATGCTGTGTATGCTCTTTTCATTATTCTTGCCAAGATGTATGACTTTGCATTTCTCCCTGTTAAAAATCATTCTATTAGTTACTGCCCATTGTTCCAGCTTGTTTAGATCTTGTTGAATCCGCTCTCTCTCGTCTCTAGTATTAGCTGTTCCTCCTAACTTTGTGTCATGAGCAAATTTAATCAGTTTACCCTTAATATCTTCATCTAAATCATTGATAAAAATGTTGAACAACACGGGGCACAGGACAGAGCCCTGTGGTACCACACTTGAAAGTCTTCCAACTGGATGTGCAGCCATTTATGACCACTCTTTGACTCCGATCACTAAGCCAGTTACAAATCCATTTAACAGTTGCCTTGTCCATTCCACACTTGGTGATTTTTTCAATAAGGATGGTATGAGATACTTTGTCAAATGCTTTACTGAAGTCAAGATATACTATATCTACTGCATTTCCCTGATCCACGCAGTCAGTGATTTTGTCATAGAAGGAAATTAAGTTAGTCTGACATGACTTATTAGTTACAAACCCATGCTGGCTCTGGTTAATCACTTCATTCTCATCCAGGTACTTGCATAAATGTTGTTTAATAATTTGTTCAAAGATCTTTCCTGGTATGGAAGTCAGGCTCACAGGCCTGTAGTTCCCTGGGTCCACCTTCTTCCCCTTTTTGAAGATAGGGACAACATTTGCTGTTCTTCAGTCTTCTGGAACTTCTCCTGTTCTCCAAGAATTTTCAAAAATTATGAAGAGTGGTTCTAACTCCTTCAGTACTCTGGGGTGTAATTCATCTGGACCTGGGGACTTGAATTCATTAATGTTAGCTAAGTATTCCCTCACTATCTCTTTGTTTATTGATGGCCTGTATTCTTCTAATCCTACAATAGAACAGTGAAGATCAGTTGATTTTACTTTTTCAGAGAAAACAGATGCAAAATAACAATTTAAACATTCGGACTTCTCAACATCATTTTTTACAACTTCACCATTCTCATCCTGTAAAATTCCTATAAACATCTTTGACTTTTCTTTTATTTTGTGTTTGTGTTTGCCTACCATTGTTTTCAATGGGGCTCGAATTGGTTCGTCGAACGTTCGACGAACTTGTCCTCCGTTCGACAAACCGAACCCGAACTCTAGGGGGGTGGCTCATCTCTATTGATTAGTTACTTGATCACTGATCAGTACTTGATCACTCAATTGTTGGAATTTTGTGCATGCATCCTGCAGCAAATGAGTGCTCATCAGTGACACACATCACTGATCGGCGTTCATGCCACTCTTTGCCAGGACTTTTTTTTTTTGTTCTGTCTTTTTCTCTCCCCCTTTTTGCACTACATCAATGCTTGCCTCCTGCAGCCAGCAAGTGCTGACTCACATCACTGATCAGTGTCTGTGGTTGCTAATGGACAGGACTTTTTTCACTTTATTTTTTGTACATGGTTTCCTCCATTTTGCACCACATCAGTGTGTGCATCCTGCAGCCGCTGAGCTGCTGATTAATGACTCAGATCGGCATCCATGCTACTTTTGGCCAGAACGTTTTTATTTTTTCTGTGTAAGTTACCCCCCGTTTAGCACCGCACCCATGCATGCTTCCTTCAACCATTGAAACTGATCGGTGACTCACATCATCACTGATCAGCATCTGGTTGCTGGTTTAAAAAAAAAAAGTAAACTAAGAATCAAATAAAAATAATTTAGATTAGTTGATTGGCTAAAGTAGGCACGGTAAAAATATACCGTAGTATTTGTCATTTACGAATTGTTTACTGAGTCAAGTCAGGGTTAGCGTCAGGTAGTTGACAGGTCTAGACTAGGAACAGTAAAAATATAATGTAGTAATCGCCGTCTACTACCATATTTTTTTACTGAATCAAGTTCTTTGTTAGTGTCAGATAGTTGGCAGGTCTAGATTAGCGACAGTAAACATATACTGTAGTAATCACTGCCTTCTACTCTATTTTTTACTGAATCAAGTCAACGTTAGCGGAAAATTTAATAAGCATTCAAGCAATATACAGTACTTGTCTTCATCTCTCGATAAGTACCCTACTATATGTTATAATATTACAACTGAAATATTGATATATTTGTCCACAGGACTATATCAGGGCCTTTTAGGGCAAGCCTTCGTGGAGCGAAAGCACCACAAAAACGTAGGGTGTAAATCCTCTGCTGTTAGGTAGGATACAGACACCCAGGTGTATTAATAGAGATAGTCTATATATTTTTATATATTTTTTTATCACAATTTTTCACTATATATGTTTGTCTTTTTAATGTATATCAATAAATATGTATAAGTTTTTAATATTTAAATAAGAGAGTAAGGCCAAATCATATGGTGGTCCAGACAAATTTGTATGCCCAAAAATTTCTTGCCCAAAACCCCTCTTCATAATTTTCTTACTGGACTCCCATAAATGCAGTGGAAATGAGGAAGTTTTGGGGCCTGGTTCTTCACACAGGGTTACTGAATAAGCCAGAAGTTCACCAAAAGTGGAGTGTTGATGTTTTATATAACACTACAGTATTCCACATGGCTATTGTGATGCCCCTGGACTATCAGGTCATCACAGGGTATTGCACAATCTGCCCTCCCGTGCAATATCCAGTTCCTACTTGGTTATGGGTCCCCAACTATATGGTGTTGCCTACATTAGCTAATCAAATCCTAGGTACACTCTGCACCACACCCACCAAACACATCAGTGGATGGTCTGAGTGGAATAGGGTCGCCCACTTGGGGGGTTGGATAGGGTAGGTCAGGAGTGTCAGGAGTAGAGAGTTGTGTGTTGGAAGTGAAGGAGAGAGGAGGTCAGGAGCAGGGCTCCTAGGAAGCTATCTAGGTAGTAGACAGTGGTCTGGGCCTAGAGGAGCTGGACCCCCAGTTGCAGGGGATCGTGGCAAGGGGCACGGATCTGTCGGAGGACAGCCGGCGGCCTTGCATAATCACCGGGATGGGACCAAGGCACGACGGGGTACGTGGACCCTAGGTCAGGGAGTAACTTCAGGCAACCTGACAATTTACCTGTGAGAACAGAGCCTTCAAGATCCGTTCTCCACCCGATCCAAAATCAGGGTACTAGCGCAACGAGGGGGATAGGACTTTCCACTCAAACGGTCCAGAAAATCCAAAGTGTGAACCCTGACAGCAAGCTCCCACACTTAGCCATAGTGGGGAGCAGGACACAGCAAATTCCATACTACCGGGACCAACAGAGAAGTAAACTTAGTGCCAGGAGGCAGGTCATGGATCACCAGGCATCACCATTGGGGATGGGACCCGAACTAAGCTCCCCTCAGCAGCAGCGGTATACAGAACTTTGGTTTATCCATTTGTCAGTGTCAGCTTAATGGACTGAGTGAGTACGCAAGTGACCCCCTTTGCATCCAACGGCACTCTCCTCTCCCCATCACCAAGTCCCGGGGTATTCCCCCTACCCGTGGAGGGTCACAACACCTGGCTGCACCATTCCATCACCCCCGGGTACTCTTAACTGTAGCGGTGGTACTCCAAATTACCACATACCACGAGTGGCGTCACAAACTTTAATACAATTCCCTGCAAATACCCCCCTTCATTTGAGTGGCCACACGACCCCCGGGTCCGGAGACCCCTTCAGCCACCGCGGATCCGGATCCGAGCAGCTCGGCTGCTGGAACAGGGGCGGCACACTATGACCCAGACACGCTTTGAGGCCATTCACAAATTTCTGTATTACAGCTATAATGATCAATGTCCTTCCCCAGATGACCCTAATTTTGACCAACTGTTCAAAGTTAGGCCAGTCATCAATCACTTCAGCAACAAGTTTTCTGAATTGTACATTCCCCAAAGAGAGATCTATGTGGATGAATACCTTCCCAGTAAGAGGGCCAGGTATGGGATTAAACTCTACAAGCTGTGTGAGAGTACCTCATGTTACACCCTCAGGTTTAGAGTTTATGAAGGGAAGGACACCCGGATTTAACCCCCTGAATGCCCCACAGTCCAGGGAGCAAGTTGGGAAAATTGTGTGGGATTTGAGGCACCCCCACTGCTGCACCCATATGATGATAACTTTTATAACAGCATTTTACTGTTCAAATGCCTCTATGCCAAATCTTCTACAGCCTGTGGTACAACTCACATAAGCCACCCTGATGTACTCTACACAACTCACATATACCAATCTGACGTACTCTACACAACTCACATATGCCACCCTGATGTACTACATAACTCACATATACCAGTCTGACATACTCTACACAACTCACATATGCCAACCTGATGTACTTTACATAACTCACATGTACCAATCTGATGTATTCTAGACAACTCATATATGCCACCCTGATGTACTCTATACAACTGACATACCAATCTGACATATTGTACACAACTCATATATGCCACCCTGATATACTCTACACAACTCACATATGCCAATCTGACATACTCTACACAACTCACATATGCCACCCTGATGTACTCTACACAACTCACATATGCCAATCTGACAACATACTCTACACAACTCACATATGCCACCCTAATGTACTCTACAAAACGCACATATGACAATATGACATACTCTACCCAACTCACATATGCCACCACATTATAAAAATTCACATACCAAGAATCCCTAGATCAATTCCATTATACGGTCAATTTATGGAGGGTTTCTACTATTTTGGCACCTCAAGGGCTCTGGAAACACGTCATGACTCCAGAGACAATGGCATCAAAGTCTGCGCTCCAAAATGTCACTCCTATTTGGAGCTCTGCCTTGTGTCCAAACAGTATTTTCCCACCACATATGGGGTATCAACATACCTAGGAGAAATTGCACAGTACATTTATGGGTCCTTTTTCTCTTGCTACCCTTGTGAAAATGAAATATTTTGGAATTAAAGCAACATTTTTGTGGGAAAAAGCAATTTGTTTTATTTTCACTGCTCAACTTTCTACAATTCTGTAAAGCACCTGGGGGGATCAAGATGCTTACCACACATCTAGATATGTTTCTTGTGGGGTCAAGTTTTCAAAATGGGGTGAACAGTTTCTCCTCTGTGTAGTGGTGCTTCTGGTTATCCTCTGTGCTAAGGACAGGAACACAGCCCTGTTACTTTATTACAGCTGTCGTTTTCTGTGGCAGGAAATAGTGTTTTCACCTTAATAATAATGGACAAAGAAAAAATAAGGATTTACAAAAGTGGAAGACCACTTCAACTCGAGGATGATGCACCTTGTTCTGCTCCTAACAAATGCATAACTGTGTACTCAAAGCAGCACATTTCCAAAGATCACAATTACGTCAAACTGTTTTAATTTGTTTATTTTTCTCATGTTTATAAATATTTTAACAAAGCAGACAAAAATACACAGGGTAGATAATACTGAATTACAAAAGTCTGTGGGATGCAGTTTGGACATATATCTGCAGCCTTCACATTGTAGCAAAACATTAGTATCAAACATTTAACAAGTCATTGCATACCAACAACACTGCATGCACTGTTATGTACATGTAAGTTATAAAAGGCTCCAGTAGAAAGTGAAATAGACCCTAAAGCAGAAATCCCCTCTTCTAAAAATATCTATTGTTTCCATTTGAAGAGATGCAACAACTAATCTTCAATCACCTAGCAAAAAAAATCCAATATGGCATCTGAATTGCCTTGATTGGCAACCATTTAACATTTCCTAAATGGATTGATGTTGTGGGTTGGTTGTTTCTAAACCTGCCATGGACTATAACTATTTGTTCCCATAAATAAAAATAGAAACGTCAAAACATTTTAAGCAAAGGGGATGCTGCTTTTAGTCTTTTCTGATTTTCACAAGGGCTATCAATATTTAGCAGAGAATTACAAATGGCAGCCAAATATCCGTGAGGAGCGTGCGCACAATCTCACTCAGCAAAATCGTTTCTTATAGTAAGAGGGGTTTACGCAGAGTATAATTCATCTCTTTTACAAAAGCATTTGTAGGAAGATAATCCTACATGTCCCGAATCAATGTAAACACCAGAGATCCATGGTAGGTAGGCAAATAGGCAACATTAAGATCATTTTTAGTATTTTCATTTGGTTTGCACACCAGATATGCATTCCAATAAGAATCATGCATTGTCTCAGAACGTATCACAATTTTTCACAAATTATTCAGGACGTGACAAAAATATTTTTTTTTTAATGCACACTAAGTTATTTTTATACTCTTCAAATAAGTAAACCGTCAAGCCATATGTCTAAAACGAAGACATCTTTTCACTCTTTTTCCTACTTTAAATATTCGTAAAGAAATCTGACACAAAAGTAATAATATTTATTCACTTATATAGTGTCATTAATTCCATAGCGCTTTACATACATTGGCAACTCTATCCCCATTGGGGCTCACAATCTAAGTTCCCTATCAGTATATTTTCGCAGTGTGGGAGGAAACCCATGCAAACACGGGGAGAACATACAAACTCTTTGCAGATGTTGTCCTTGGTGGGATTTGAACCCAGGACCCCTGTCCTGCAAGACTGCAGTGCTAACCACTGAGCCACCGTGCCGCCCTACATAAGTACTACATTATGATTATGCAGCGCATCATCAGAAGTATACACACTTTAGGACTTATTGAAATTAAAGGCTTCTAGAAAAGTTCAGAAAACCGTTCAGAAAACATGCAGCATATTCCAGTCATTTCATTGATTTTAGATCAGTTTCCTAGTTTGAATATTTGTGACAACTTTACAATCTGCTTTATGGATCCTTAAATGAAATCTCTCATTTACAAAAAAGACATTTTTTATGAATAATGCATTAACAAAATGGATTATTTTTTGTATCTAATTTTATAATATTGCGCACTTGATTCCCTATATAAACTGAATTTTGTATATTTTGGAATTTTCTTGCTTAAGTTAAAATAATCCTGAATGTAAGTCTTTGTATCTAATGTACAAACTTAAAATGTCAAATTTGCCTGCCCTTATGTTGCTATTGAAGCTAAAATCTTTATTAGCTAGAATAAAGTTAAATTAATACATTAATTTAATATAATTCCCAGAAATGTCACTTTTGTGGCCCTGAATTCTTGTTATTTAGCCCTTTCACTGGAAAACATTTAAACAAATAAAACACACAAAAAAAAGAACATTTTTGGGAAACTTATTTTATTGAGCAGCTGCTTCATGATGGAGGGTTTAGTGGTGATTCATGACATATAAAATTGGATGTACTGAATGTTTTATACAGAAGTGGGTTGGACACTTACATTTTTTCGTTAGCTCCCATTGCAAAGACCACTACCAAATCCAGTTGGTATCTAAACCCTCTGAATAACGCTTATGTAATTGTTAGACTCTGAAAGTTAGAGCATTTGCGTATAGGTTACATATTAGAAAAATAGATAAAAAAAACCTTTCATGTACATTAAAGTGGGAAAATTATTTTTTTTAATCCCTTTTCTCTGAGAAAGTTGCTTTACTTTACAAACCTGAAGCCCAAGGCTGCACTACATAGAGTCCGATGATATTTCCCCTCTGTAATTTCTGTGGATTTAACTCACTATATATGTTATTTTCCACCTATATAAAATATTTGACACCAATCAAGGTTGTGAATATCACTGTGGGTGATTACTTCGATTCAGATAAGTTCTCAATGACAGCTAACAAAAATAAGAACAGTACCTGTCATATCCTCATCAGCTATGAGGCGAGGAAAAAGAACACTTCACTTTTACTTGTTAATATGATAAATACCATTCCTACCCCCCCATCAAAGCTGTGCAGATGGCGTTCACATGTATATGTCAGAATAGTTTCTTTAGAATTTGATGTGAAGATGGAAAGAGAACCTGTCATCAAGATTTAACCTATTAAAGTAAAGGTAAAACCGTAATGGCCCTGTTATACAGATTTAATGGATACCTATAGTGAAAAAATCTATAGCCTGGTTCTTGTTTAATTCACCTTATGATGTTTTGGAGCAATAGCCTCTTCATGCATAGGGGTGAAACTTTGAGTAGGGTTTTCGGCTCTGCCGTTGCCCCTCCGCATTTGTATAAGCCTCCTTCTTTAAGGTTTTCGCTAGCACTGCCCTTGACACAGGCAGCGCTTGTGCACATTCATTCCCCAGCATTCTCCAGCAAAATAGAGCATGCTCAGATTAACCTCCAGTGGTCTCCAGCAAAATTGCCCAGTAACGATGCATGCACAGATCGAGATCTTGCTTGTCAGTGAGCTGAGATGCTATAATGTGCCTGTGCTGCCACCGGCACCATTTTGCTGGAGACCACCAGAAGTTAATCTGAGCATGTGCCGACTCTGACGTCTTTTTCCTGAAGAATCCCAGCAATTAAATATGTGCAAGCGTCACCCACAGTAAGGTTGGCACTAGCTCCAAATTTAAAAAAGGAGGTTCATAAAAATGTGGAGGGGCCATGGCAGAGCCAAAGTCCCTACCCACAGTCCTCAATGCATGAAGAGGATGCTGAACCAAAACTTCTATGGTAAATTAAACATGAACCAGGCTATGGATTTTTTCCACTATAGGTATCCATTGAATCAGTAATACAGGCCCATTATGGTCATACCTTTACTTTAACAGATAACATCGCAATGACAGGTTGTTTTTAAATTAGGGCTTAATTCATTATTTGTTTGGCATCTTTTTATGCCTTCTTCTTGGTGTTTATCCTGACTTTACATTTCACCAAATTCTTTAAGTTGCACCATTTTTAAGCCTACTTTATGTGTTTGACCGTTCTTTTTTTTTTTTTTTTAAAGGTTTGTGATTGTGAGCAGGGTTTGTGGTTTCCAGATCTTTTGCGCAAATATATTCTAGTGCCCACCTTGGAGTGATTTTAGGTATGCCTGACAATTTTGCAAATGTTTTATCAGAATATGAAACTTTTTGCTTTAAAAAAGGCAGCAAGAAAGAGCATTTTGCACTTGGACATAATTTTTGAACTATGTGCACCAGTTTGAAGAGTTTCGCACAAAAACATCAACAAATATTGCAAGACAAAAAAGAAAAGTGACTTAAAAAAATGCAAATGATGAGACAGGCCCTAATGGTCTGTTTACACTGACTGACTGGTGACCCTAAATAATCGCCAAAGATGAGAAGTTGTTTAATAGCCTGTTTTATACAGGCAGACCAAAGTAAAGGATGTACACTGAGCGATCTGTGATAGATTGCTCAGTGTGTATAGACTTCCTTTCTTCTCAGCAGTGCAAGTCCTGTGGACAATGCACCACCAAGAACTTGGCCTTTTGCGGTGTGCAGTCACTTCACCCAATAAACACTCATTTTGCTATTTCGTTGGGTGATCAGCAGCCCGTTTACACTGAGAAATTATTCTAAATTGCGTGATCTTAAGAAAGCCCGTGCACGATAATCTTTGAGTGTTTACACCTATAGTCTGAATAAAAGTGTATCTTGCAAGTTGGCCTACACCATCTACAAGTCAAGAAAAGGTTACCTTAAGATAACACCACGCTGGGATATCATGGCTCCAGAAACTGAGTAACTGAGTCACTTTATTTGACATTGGTCAATGTCTTGTGCAATGTTATCATAATCCTAAGTGAGATAGACTTTTGTGACATTATCAAGATGGTGTGTTTGTGAGTAACAGCAAATTTGTCTTGGGAGGATATAATGAGTAAAAGAACAAATGTTTGGGATGTGATTTAACTATAAAACAACATTAATGCATTTGAATGCGTGGTTTTCAGATTAACAGTTTTTTATAATTGCATAGGAATCCTGAATAGAAATATTATCATAATATGATCCTCTCCAAAAGACTACCCCATTAAAGACCAGGGTTTTCTTTGTCCAGATTGTCTAAGGCTCTGTTTACATATCTGTATTAAATTTTTATTTGTTATATTTAGAACAAATGGAACATACTCGTATTAATGGAATTCACATTTTCTGCATTCCTAAAAAGGGTTGAAGAAGGGTTCAGTTCATTTACATGGGGTCTGCTTTCTTTCTGCTTGTTTATTTTTAGAATGGAAGAAAACGTTATGCCAGCAGGACTTGTTTTTCTATTCTAAAATTAAACAACTTATGCAAACCAGACAGACCCCATATAAGTCAATGGGGTCCTTTTGCTTCTGTTTGACACATGTTAATTCCTTTTATCTGTTTCATTTGTCTGTTCCAAAAATAGCAGTCAAATAAAAATAATGTACAGATTTCTGAACACAGCCTTAGAAGATTACCAATCTGGATACAGAAAAATCTGGTCTTCATCAGGGCAGAGGTTTTTTTGCAGTATGTGTAGTAGCTACATTCCATGCTGAGGAGTTAGCTGGTGAGATTCATTTCATCTTTTTCCAGCTCGCTCATTCATTTCTGTACTATAGTTAACTGCTAACTTCACCCTTCCTGTCAGCCTTCGAGCTGAAAATGATGTTATCAGTAGTGATGAGCGAGCACTACTCATTCCTCCATCTTCCAGAAAGATACTTGAGTTTACCATTGACTTCCTTTATACTTGGTACTCAAGACGAGTCTGTCCGAAAGTCTGACCTGCTTGTTTTCAAGTATCGAGCACCCGAGCATAGTAGTGCTCCCTTATCACTTGTTGTCATTCCTGCAAAATCACAATCCCCCACCTCTCCTGCTGTACTGATTCCAAAGTAGTTTTTTATCACTGCTCTTACTTTCCTAAACAATGTGCTTGTTCAAAATAACCTGTTATCTCTATATGCAAATATACTGATAATAGTGTAAACCTTAAGCTGGGTTTACACACTGCAACATCGCAAAGGACATCGCTGTAACGTCACCGGTTTTGTGACGTAACAGCGACCTCCCTAAGTCTCTGCTGAGTCTCTGGTGAGCTGTCAAACAGGCAAACCTGGCCAACAACTCAACAGCGATCCGGACCTGCAGAGCGACCTAGCTGGTTGTTGGGGACGTTGATAAGCAGCTTTTTGAAAGGGAAGTTGCTAACAAAGTCGCTGCAAAGTCTTTCACACACTGAAACTTTCTAGCGATGCATGCTGCACAGCGGGAAACAAAGGACCTAGGAATGGTCCTGAACGATTTGTAGCGATTACAACTTCACAGCAGGGGCCAGGTCGCTGATAGGTTTCACACACTGCAATGTCGCTGGGGAGGTCGCTGTAACGTCACAAAACCGGTGACGTTACAGCGATGTCGTTTGCGATGTTGCAGTGTGTAAACCCAGCTTTAGAACAAGTACACTGGCAGACCAGAATGTGACAGAACAATTATGAGCAGAACTGTCACTCAAAGAGGAGTGCCCTCTCCCCAGCAACAAGGAAGTTAAGAGACTGGAGAGCTGTATGCTGTTGAAGATACATGTTGAATAACCCTTTAAACTAATATATAAGATAAAAGCACTATGAAGCATAAAGGTGAGTGCACAGTGCTGGCCACATGAACAAAATTCTACCTGCTTACCAATGATCACATCTTTGTAAAATGACACTGTGCTATCATTGGTTGCTTTGGGTGACTTTTTAGCAGCATTGTGTGGTTTCACCCTTAGACTCCATGAAAATTCCTATTGACAGAGGAGACATTCATTTATTTGAAGCTGGTTGTCAGTTACTAACAATTATCCTTTTTGTAAAGTTGTTTCAGTCTTTTAACTTCTATTATAATGTCTCTCATTTTAAAACTACCGTAAATGTAAACTGGGCAATACTTTAAAATAAAATCTGGATTTCAGTTTGCTTTCTCTAAGGCTAGCCCAACATAGTTATTCTTTTTTTCTAGGAAACATGACAGTGAGACTTTCCACTATGTTTTAGATTTTTGTACATCCTATCATTACATGCCCTTTGTAGCTCACTAGACTTGTGATATTAGTATACTGCATTTTTAAAGAAGCACTGCCATCAAACTTTTTATCCTGTCAATATATTGCAATCATCATATTATATAGCACTGTGTAATAACAATTGCTCATTTTGACCTTCTACTTAGTTAATTCTTCTATTTTTCATTAGATCTATGACATCACATGATTAAAAACAAGACTAGCTGAAATCTTTCTAAGCTCTATGTAGAAACAGGAAGTCTCTTTTCACCTGCATGAGTCATCACTGGAAAAGTCAGTGGCAGGAGGAGAAGCAAAGCAACAGGGTCAGGAGTTGAAGAGGGGGTGACTCATGATGGAAAAAGTGATTTCCTGTTTCTACACAGAGCAAAGAAAAGAGAAGAGTTAAGTGGGTATAAAGGTAAAATGAGCAATTGTAAGTACACAGTGTTATGTAATATGATGACTGCAATATATTAAGAGGATAAAATCTTTGATGGGAGGGTTTTTTTAAGGAATCCACCTAAGATAGCTCAGTCTCGTTTTCATTCAGTTGACAGCTATCTCTCGCAACTCTCTAATACACATGCATATATGTTTGTTTTTCCATTCTACAATTATATAACATACAGAAAGCTTATTAAGCTGCTGTGAAACACCTCTAGCATTGGCTTTTCTTTTAAAAGTTCAAAACGATCAAATATTTGAATTAAAACTGCCATATTCTTTAAAAGTCTGTAGGCCATGTGGAATTCAGAGGTTTCAGCTCACTTTAACCTAATGTGTATTGGCGGCTTTAGGATCTGTTCACAACTGCCAATATGCAGCAGGAATTTTTCTGACAAAACTGCCAATGGAGCCACAGCCTCCTAGCAGTGTAAACAAAGACTCCTTAGGTTTGTCTTAAGCTCTACTGTGCCTGGAAAGTCTTCCGCAATGAAAAACCTGTGCATTTTTCCAAACTTTTTGTTCTCCTCTATTTCTATAGTGCACCACATATTTATTTCTACTATCCTGGAACAGTAAAAGTGAACATTATAAAAGTGAACATCTAAAATTTAATGAATAGTTTTAGAATCAACAATGCAATGAATACAGTAGTCCATCAGCATACAATATTAGTTCCGTAACAACTACCGTACAAAAAATATTTTATCTTGTAACAGTAACTCTATGGAAAACTAATGAATAGTTTCAAAAGCCCTAAAATGTAAAACCAAACAAAAAAATAAAGGATTAGAGAAAAATAAAAACAAAAATAATACAAATAAAGCAAGTCATTACATATAACAGTCAGAAGAAGAAACTGGAAGCAATATTTTTTTAATGGCTCCCTCACTTCTACGCCACTGAATTGCGGGATGCACCATCACTATGGCCTGCTATTCCGGTGGAACTGACTGCAGGCATTTCAGCATTGTTGACTTCCTCTAGGGGATCACAGCACCGATAGCTGCTTGATAAGAGACTGTTACTCCAACATAACTGCGTGAGTGGCTTCTAAAAGGTATTTTTACAGATTGGCTGTTGGTCTCAGCCAACCACTTTCATGGTGTCAGAAAAACAGTCAAACATATTCTGCAGATCAAAACAGCAGAAATACACACTTAAGTTATAATTGCCAGGGAGGGGGCACCATAACTTAAGAATTTTACACCATGAGGCCACTGCAAATGGAGGCCTACTATATTGTGCTACATTAGGTACATTCACTCTTTTCAAAGCAAAATTTTAACCCCTTTCACATTTTGGATTTCTCATGAATTTTAAATTAAATATTATATAACGTAAAACATTATTTTGTTCATTTGGCTGTTGCATTAATGGAAATATAATTTTTTCAGGTAAAAAAGCTATTATTGTAATTTTTTTTAACTTTTAGATAAATATATACAACATGTCACAAGATTGAAACACATGGCTGGAACATTAACACATACAGACATGAAGAAGCCAAAAAAAGGAAAATAAATGGATACCTAATAATTATGCTGCTGTGTTTTGCCACTGATGACGGAAGGTTTGGTGTTTGTCTCATGCCTCCATATTCTTTATAGGCCACTTGGGTCAAATCCCTTTCCTCTTATATAAAATATCACTGCTATTACTGTGGAGAGGGGAGTCCTGTCAAGGTTCACCCCAGCTAGTACCATAGTAGATGAGACTAACTAGGGCTCACTCACTTCTCTTCAATGATCATATAGCGGCTTTGAGTCTGCCTCTATTGAATGTACACCCTTGAGCGCTGGCGGACACAGACAAAAAGGGCCCCAGTGCAAGAACAATATAAGGGCCCTTTAAAGGCCAAAAGCTCATCAAAATTCACAATTCCACCTGCTTTGGAGGTAGAAATGGGCCCTTTTATCTCTTGGGCTCTTGTGCGACTTGCACAGGCTGCATCAATTATATGTCCCCCAGTTCTCTTGGGCTTGAAAGTAAATGTTCTTGCTATCACTTAATTTCCTAAATGTCTTAAAAACAGTACTGATACATTTTACTTTCAGGTCAAATTTGAACATTTTGCCGTGGTTGCTTTTTGGCAACAAAAGTGACCAAGTTGGCATATGTGTAGCAAGTATTTGTTGCGTATGAGTGAATCTAATTTTTATTAAATTTAATGAACATATGATTTTAGGATTAGAGATGGGTGATCCCCAGATGTTCAGGTTTGACGGGTCCAGACGGATTTTTAAAAAAACTTGAACCCGAACATCTGCCCGTATGCCGAACCCCATATAAGTATATGGAGGCCCTAACATTGTACTGTAAAATAGTGGTAGAATGGGCTAAGGGATTAGAGCAGGATAGTTTTACTTACCAAGTCTCTTGCATGTCTGTAACACTACTTATAACTTCTACTCATTAACCCTCATACATATTCTCTGATTCCCACTCCCACCGTCAGTATATATTAGTCTAGAGAGTTATTCTTCCCACAAAACAGTTTGTCACCACAAACACAGGTTTTCTCAGCTCACCCAATACTTACCATTTTAATTTCTATTTCTCCATCCTATCCTTTTTTTCATAACTCTCTTTTTGAGGGAAACACTGAGGCATAAGACCTCATTCTGATGTCGGTAATATTTCTCATCCGCAAAAAAATTACTGATTTTCATTAATGTTTTGGAAAAGATTTTCATCATTGTTTGGTCAGTGTATTAGTTTTTACCATCAGAGTTTTATCGATCTTTAACATCAAAGTTTCATCGTTTTTTCTCAGATGCCATAAAAACTTCATGGAGGTTTCTTAAGCTTCTCGTAACAGTTAAAAAGGGATAGAACGAAGGCATCTGAGTGTTGTCCGATTTATTTCATGGATCTTTAGCCTTAAGCCTGCTTTACACTTTGCAATTTTGCATACGATTTCATATGCGATTTGCAACGCCCCCATCGTATGTGTGGCACGTTCAATTTGTTGAACGTGCCGCACAAACGATTAACCCCCGTCACACGTACTTACCTCCCATACGACCTCGATGTGGGTGGTGAACGTCCACTTCCTGGAGTGGGAGGGACGTTCGGCGTCACATCGACGTCACGCGGTAGGCAGCCAATAGAAGCGGAGGGGCGGAGCTGAGTGGGATGTAAACATCCCGCCCACCTCCTTTCCGCATTGTGGGCCGGGAGCCGCAGGACGCAGGTAAGATCTGTTCATCGTTCCCGGGATGTCACACACTGCAATGTGTGCTCCCCCTGCTACGATGAACAACCTGACGTTCAATTCTAGAGAAAGGTACGATGTGTATGCGATGAACGTTTTACCGTTCAATCGCAATCGCATGCACCTGTCACACACTGCAATGTACCTTACAATGCTGGATGTGCGTCACTTACGACGTGACCCATCCGGCACATTGTAAAATATATTGCAGCGTGTAAAGCAGGCTTTACGAGTTTGATCCGAGATTCAGATAAAAATTGGACATGCCTCCATGTTTGATGCAGACCACTTGATCTGCAAATATACATGAACATGTGAGCAGCCCTATAGACTATAATAGGTTTGAGTTCTGTCCATTAAAATATGCATAGAGCCTGAATTCGAATACTGATGTCTGAATTAGTCTTTTGGTGGTGTGAAAAAAAGAAAGTATTAGGCAATGTGCACACGCTGATTATTTGGTGAGTTTTTCACCTCAGCAATTGTAAGTCAAAACCAGGAGTGGGTAGAAAATGCAGAAATGGTGCTTATGTTTCTATAAGGGTACATTCCCATGATTAGTGTTTGTTGAGTTTTTGAATTTCTGCACCTTAGTTTTCTTGCGTTTTTTTTTTCAGAGGTTTTTCATGCAATTTGAACACTGCATTTTTAGGGCTCATGCGCACGTAACTGCTGAATATTCTGCAGCAATTTGACAGCACATGTACGCGTCGTATCGCTGCAGAAACACTGCATAATGAATGCAGTATTTTTGTAGAAAATAGCCGTTTTCATGCGCTATGGCTGCTGCCCCCACCATAGACAGAGTGGGAGCTGCATCCAGAACGCACAAATAATTGACATAATGCTTTTATGAACTAACGGATTTGGGTCAAAATTTTAGCATCCAAATCGCTGCGTTCATAAAAGCAACGTACGCATCATGCACATTCTACATAGATTGTGCAGGGACGCAGGATGCATGCATTTACGCTGCAGTGCTAAATGCAGCGTAAATGCATGTAAGTACGCAACGTGCGCATGAGCCCTTATAGTATTTTTGAAGGTGCATTTTTTGTCCCTGTTTGGTGTATCATGCTGTAGAGAAAGCTGTTTTTGAAACTTCCTAGTATTGACATTCTTAGGTGCGGATCACATGCATTTTTGATACAGCTCCATTACGGAAATGCACTAAAAAGGCATGTGCATTTTTTACCTGTGTATTTTCCGTATCAAATGCAAGTTTAAGGGAAAATTCCACACAGAAAATTCAGTGTACCCGCAAGATAAATTACCATGCTGCAGAGTGGAAAAAATGACCGCAGGATAGTTTATGCAGTGTAAAAAAGAAACATAGTGGACATGGAATTTTTATTAATCCCATTCATTTTACTGGAATTGTTAAATGCTGTGTTTTTGACACAGTGAAAATATACGCAAGTGAAACTCATCATGGGCACATATCCTAATACTTTTCCTTTGATTGTTCCACTCCTGGTTTTGGCTTACAAATACTGAGGTAAGGCTATGTGCACACGTTGCGGGGGGTTTTTTTGCGTTTCTGCAGCATTTTGAGCAGCAGCGTCACATTATCAAAATGCATGCGTTCTGGTTCCCCTGCAAAGTCTATGAGAATCATGCAAAATCTGTGCGCACAATGCTTTTTGAAACGCAGCATTTTGATTGTCAAAAATTTGACAAAATCTCTGCATTTAGCAAAGCAGCATGTCAATTCTTTTGTCCGTTTTGGCAGCATTCTACACCCATTGAAATCAATGAGCTGTAAAAAAACGCTGCCAAAATGTTAAGCAGTGTGTTTACACTGCATTTTTGTTGCGAACCGCATGTTTTTTTGACATAACAAACGCAGGTCTTTTGGTCTCTCTGTCGTTTGATCTGTCGATGTCGGTCTCTCTCTCTCTGTCTCTATCTCTCTCTCTCTGTCCATGTCGGTCTCTCCCTCCCACCACCTCACTCATACCGATCACCGGCGTGGCGCTGCATGGCGTTCACACTGTGGCGGCTTCTCCTCTTTTGAAAATGTTGGCCGCTCATTAATCCATCTCGTATTCCCTGCTTTCCCCGCCCATCTACGCCTCTGATTGGTTGCAGTCAGAAATGCCCCCACGCTGAGTTACAGCTGTCTCTCTGAAACCAATCACAGCTGCCGGTGGACGTGTCTATATCGAGCAGTGAAAAGAATAAATAAATAAGTAAAATAAAAACGACGTGCAGTCCCCCCCAATTTGGATACCAGCCAGGGTAAAGCCACACGGCTGAAGACTGGTATTCTCAGGATGGGGACCTCCACGTTATGGGGAGCCCCCCAACCTAACAATATAAGCCAGCAGCTGACCAGAATTGCCGCATCCATTAGATGCGACGGTCCCGGGACTCTACCCGACTCATCCCGAATTGCCCTGGTGCCGTGGCAAATAGGGTAATAAGGAGTTAATGGCAGCAGCTCATAACTGCCACTAAGTCCTAGGTTAATCATGGCAGGTGTCTCCCCGAGATAAACGGCAACAAAAAGAGAAGGAGGATCCAGCACAAATTCCTTCAGGTTAAAATGATTCTTTCCTTTATTGATGAATTAAAAACATATCGAAACCGGAGATAAAGACATACAATTTTAAGGAATATGGGCTCTTTATGCGTTTCGGACTTAAGAATTAAAAACAACAAAGTCCTTAGTCATAAGGACTTATGACTAAGGACTTTGTTGTTTTTAATTCTTAAGTCTGAAACGCGTAAAGAGCCCCTATGCGTTAAAATTGTATGTCTTTATCTCTGGTTTCGATATGTTTTTAATTCATCAATAAAGGAAAGAATCATTTTAACCTGAAGGAATTTGTGCTGGATCCTCCTCCTCTTTTTGTTGCTGTTTACCCCAGGCTGGTCTGGACCTACCAGCGGACCCGTGCACCCTGAAGATCCGAGCAGTTTAGTTGGCAGGTGAGCTAAATTTCTTTGTCTATTTGCGTCTCCCCGAGATACCTTCCATGATTAACCTGTAAGTTAAAGAAAATAAACACACACATCCAAAAAATCCTTTATTTGTAATGAAAGACAAAATAACACCCACTTTCACCACTTTATTAACCCCTCAAAAACACCTCCAGGTCCGGCGTAATCCACGCAAGGTCCCACGACGCTTTCAGCTCTGCTACATCGGAAGTTGACAGGACTGGCAGTAGGACACCGCCGCTCCTGTGAGCTCCATGCAGCAACTGAATTGAGTTGCGCGATCAGCTGTGCTGTCAAAGAGGTTACTCGCGGCCACCGCTCTCAGGTGCAGGACTGCAGCTGTGGTCGCCAGTAACCTGAGTGAAAGCACAGCTGATTGCGCGGCTCACTGCAGTCACTCAGGGGATTTGCGAGCACAGGTGAGCCCTTCACGTGTGACCGCAAATCAAGCCGCGGCACACGCACAGAGCCGCCGGATCACAATGAAGTCGGGTGAAGTTCATCCGAGTTCATTATGATCGCGCGGCTTTGTCTCGCCGCCAGCCATGCTCTTTTTGACAGAGCGGTCCCACTCGGCTCTGCTGCAAGTCTATGGGGATGCTGCAGAGCTGAGTGGGACCGCACTGTCAAAAATATGCGTTCTGGAAGCATCCAGAATGCATGGTTTCAGCAGGAATTCTGCTGTAACAATGCGTCTCAGAACGCAGCTTTTCGGCTGTGTTCTGAGAAGCACATGCAGTGACTAATAGAACGCAACGTGCGCACATAGCCTAAAACTCACCAAATACTCAGCGTGTGCATGTGGCCTTACAAATATTGAGGTAATACACTCACTAAATGCTCAGCGTTTGCACGTGGCCTTAGTAAACTATTAATGATTAAGATAGATATTAGGCCACATGCACACACTGAGTATTTGGCGAGTTTTTACCTCAGTATTTTTAAGGCTATGTGCACACGCTGAGTCTTGGTGAGTTTTTACGTCAGTATTTGTAAGGCCATGTGCACACGATGAGTATTTGGTGAGGTTTTTACCTCAGTATTTGTAAGGCAATGTGCACACGATGAGTATTTGGTGAGTTTTTTACCTCATTATGTGTAAGCCAAAACCAGGAATATGTGAAAAATCCAGACGTGGTACCTGTTTTTCTAGTATAGTTTTCCTCTGTTTCTTCCACTCCTTGATGTGCTTTCAGATAAAAAACTCACTAAATGCTCAACATGTGCACATGGCGTTATACTATATTTTAGATTCGTGCAAACTCTTGTTTACTGTAGCTCAGTAATTCGTAGCTTTTATACTATGTAAAAAAATAAAAATACATGTTGTTTTCGCTAAGCTAAGGGGTTTATTTTTAAATGCAGCATGGTCTGATATTTTTTTCCTGCCAGTTTTTTCATGTTCTTCATAGAATTTAGAAGTAGCAAAGAAAACACATGCACACAATAAAAAGCTCCACCAATACAGTTTGTAAAAAAACCACTATGAAAAATGCTTTTGATTATTGGGGATTTGTTTGCAAATGTTTAAAAATGGTGGAAAAAATGCGTGTGAAAAAGGCCTGCATGTAAGGGAGTGCTCACATGAGCCGCATGACTCGCACGAGTATCAGATCGCATCACCCTGCATGGCCAGACACTCTCTGGACAGGAGCGTCTTGGCTGCATAGAAATACATGCAGCCGACCCATTCCTGTCAGGAGTGTGTGTGGCCGTGTCGGGTGACATGATCTGATATTCGTGCAAGTCATACTGTTCGTATGAGCGCACGCTAACCCTGTTATCTTCACACATACTTAGCGGACAATCTACTTTTTGAGGTATATCACTCTTCATCAAGGTTTCCATCTGATAGAAGTATTCAATCATTCTCTGCTGCATTAGTAAATTACCGTAGCTCATGTCAAATGGTGGATTATGGGAGCAGATCCCACATCCCTGAGAATTCGCTTGTTTCCTGCATAGTTAACAATGTAGGAGGGAGAGATTTAAGGAGCCAAGAAAGAGAAAATGTACAGTGCTATACCCGGACTTACATAGCAGGCCCTGCCCCCTTATCTTTATCACAAGGAGAAAGCTGCTTTTGTAAAGTATACCTAATATTGTATATTATGGTAACATTTAGTTAGTAGTATTCTACTTATATTTACAACCAATTACATATAATTAATTCCTCCATTTAAAACATTTAGTTCACTCATTTCAATATGACACTTGCAGAAAACCCGTATAGGAAGATTAAACAATAAAACTAACATAAAATTAACATCTATACACTTGGTTGTCATGCTACATATTATATTGTTAATTGGCCTGGCAGCATATATGTTTTGTTAAGTTAAAGGGTAAACCTACTGCACAAGGATTTTTCCATGGGAAATTAATAATAATAATAATAATTTTATTCATTTATATAGCGCTATTAATTCCACAGCGCTTTACATACATTGGCAAAGGAATTGATCCTGTGTAATGCCTCCCCATTTTTCAACATTATGACTTGCCAACGTGCCAAATTTCCCCAATTTTTGATTTATTTACTACAACATTTTAGTATTACAACTATTTAACTCCAAATAAATATCACATATATCGTGTTTCCTCCGAAAATATATATATATATATATATATATATATATATATATACATGTATATATATATATATATATATATATATATATATGTATATATATATATATATATATATATATATATATAATTTTTTGCTTGAAAATATGCGCTAGGGCTTAGTTTCAAGGGATGTTTTATAGTTTCCCATGAACAACAATCCACATTTATTCTTGAACAAGAAAAGAAAATCAACATTTAGTTATGTATAATCATGTCATCACTTTCTGGAAAATCAACATTTTGTATTAATCCAATTACAGGTTCAGATGCACATTTTCTTATCTGATCTGCTATTCTCATATTGCAGAACCAGTCCTATAGGGGTTACATACCATATCTACAAAGGTTTAAATTACCTGCTTAAATTTATAATTCTCTATGTACTGGTAAGTTTACCCCCCAAAAGAAAGCAGACATCCCCTAAAAGAATCGCACTTACCAGACCCCAAATGATTAGAGCTGGCAAGTGAATGGACTCTCACATACAAATGTGCATCACTGTCAGGTCCCCCTACGTTCTACAGCGGTTGGCTCCCCCTGGTGACTGGAAGCAGTATCTCTAGCATGGAATTATACTGGTACCTAATCTGTTTGTGAGAGCTGTACTGCAATACAGCTGGAACAGTGAGGGACCTGACAGCAACACAGATCTCTGCGTGAGAGCCCATGCACCATCAGCACTTGCCAACTGTGTTGGCTTGGGTCTTGTGAGTGCAGTTTCTTTTTGTTTGGGAGGGGTGTCTACTTTATTTTGGGGATGTCTGCTTTCTTTGATGATGAGTCTTGCTATATTCTTCAACTTATTAGCTGATTGGACACTTACATATGGAGCCACAGCTAGAGCTTATTTTTGGAGTAGGGGTTATATTTTAATCATACCCAGAAAAGACCCAAAAATCCTACTAGGGCTGATTTTCAAAGTAGGTGTTATTTTCATGGGAAACAGGATACATGGTAAGTTATCTTCCCTTTATTAGCAATGATTAATTACATTAGATTTTATACTCTGTTGACAGAATATTTTTGCAGGGTCTCTCATTGCTCTTAGTTTGGTAACTACTAATAAAAAAGAACTCCCATTTTTTTTTACCCTTAACCTACGTAAATGTTAGTATAATGTAATTTAAGTGAGTTAATATACTCATCGATCGCGGTCTTCCCCAGTTTCCAGCATCACTCAAGTTCTCTGCAAGTGACGACTCTTCTGGTATGCCAGCTCACATTGGTAAATGGCTTTTACAATGTAAGCCTTTGAAGGGTCAGGACGAGGTTACATAATTTATATTGTAAAAGAGACTTCCAGTTCACACATAGAAGACCAGTGTGATCCAGAGAGTCAGAGTCATCTTCACGTGACTAAGAAGAGGATCAGAGTGGCGTTGGACAATGGTGAAGATGGATATGGGTGAGCATATTACCACACAGTCACTACACTAACATTTACACAGATTTAGGGAATAAGAAAAATAATAGTGTGCTTTTATAATAAGTCTCTACTATAAGAAATTTTTTAATATCTAAAAAACATTTCTGTTGTGACTAGTTTAGTGTTGAAAAGTTACGATAGATATTTGAACAGATATTCATTGTATAAATGTTAATAGTAATTCACCTACTATTAAAGATTCTGATTTGTGCTAAATTATGGTTCACATGTTTAATTTCCCTTCCTGTTGCTCTGTTGGTCACTGTTTTAATTTTTGTAGCCAATCTGCAAATTCTCAAGCTAGGCTTCCTTCACATCTGCAATGGAGACTTTGCTCAGAACTTTAGTCTCAAAGCTCTCCAAAAATGCAGGACAAAATATCACAGTGTACTGCTTTAGATTGTTTGGTTAAGTACTTAGAAATTGGGGTCAATCGACCACCACTGCTGTCCAGTATACTGTATAATAGGTTCTGCAATCCTGGTAAGTTGGTTGTTAAAGGTGATCAAATCTGCATAAATTTGAATTCACCCAATTGCGCAGATTTTACAGAGAAATTCGATTTGCAGGAGAGTTATTTGCCTCAAATTGAATGTTTCTTATTTTGCTCTGGGGCCTCTCCAGACTCTAGTCAATATTAAATATGGGATGTTAAAAAAAAAAATCATCAATACCACACTGCTCCGATGTCTTACCCTCCTAGCAGCCCGCTTTTTGATTTTCCACTCCTCTTCATTTTCCGTTCCTCAGTTGGGCACACTATCTTCAGCTTATTCACTCCAGGCCAGATCCTTCACCTTGACTAGACCTCAGACGTCACTCAAGCGACTTGCATCATGATGTCACAACAACACAGCATGCAGGAAAATCTGAGGCTTAGCTGAGCCGAAAGACCTGGCCAAGAGTGAGAGACCAAAGACAGTTCACAGAAGAGGAGAAAAGAAGAGATGCAGAGAAATGGACAGTAGGAGTGTTGAGCTGTCACGTATTAGTATTTTTTACTGTACACATTTGATTAGCCTTCAACTGTTCAGCAAAATAGCGACTGTAGCTGGCCACCATTTTGCTGAATTCACGAGGAGGGAATTGCAAAAGTAATCCGTATTCTGGAGAACCAAACTTTTTATTAAATTTGAGGAGAATTCTGTTCTACACGTACTTTTGCTCATCTCTATTAGTTCTTAGTTATGTGCAGCTATGATAAATCAGCATATCAGAAAGAAAAAAATGCTGATGGGAGCAGTCCTAAAAAACTCACATCTTATAGTAATTTTACATGTTGCAATAAGAAAGAACCCAATGATAAACAGCTTGAAGTCAATGATAATGTTATTAGACACATTGGAACTAAGATTTCCCCTATATGTCAGTCCATATAGCATAACTCCCAACCATCCTGGATTCAGTGAGGCTGTCCCAGCATTCACTTGTACTTCTCTCAGTGCAGTACATAAATTATATTCTCCGCTACTCTTGTATCCCCAGGGAGAACTTGTGAACTCCTGTCCACAGGCAGCAACTCTACCGTTGAACCTCTGCCTAGGCTGAGAGGTATGGGAAGATTTGTTAATCGTGAATTGTACCCAGAACCAGGTTTTGCCTTGCGAAACCTTTCGGCCCCCTTGAATTTTTCAACCTTTTCCCACATTTCAGGCTTCAAACATAAAGATAAAAATTTTAAATTAGTGGTGAAGAATCAGCAACAAGTGGGACACAATTGTGAAGGTGAACGATATTTATTGCTTATTTTAAATTTTTGTAAAAAGTAAAAAACTGAAAAGTGGGGCGTGCAATATTATTCGGCCCTTTTAAGTTAATACTTTGCAGCGCCACCCTTTGCTGCGATTACAGGTGCAAGTTGCTTGGGGTATGTCTCTATCAGTTTTGCACATCGAGAGACTGAAATTCTTACCCATTCTCCCTTTGTAAACAGCTGGAGCTCAGTGAGGTTGGATGGAGAGCGTTTGTGAACAGCAGTGTTCAGCTCTTTCCACAGATTCTCGATTGGATTCAGGTCTGGACTTTTACTTGGTCATTCTAACACCTGAATATGTTTATTTGTGAACCATTCCATTGTAGATTTTGCTTTATGTTTGGGATCATTATTTTGTTGGAAGACAAATCTCCTTCCCAGTCGCAGGTCTTTTGCAGACTCCAGCAGGTTTTTTTCAAGAATGGTCCTGTATTTGGCTCCATCCATCTTCCCATCAATTTTAACCATCTTCCCTGTCCCTGCTGAAGAAAAGCAGGCCCAAACCATGATGCTGCCACCACCATGTTTGACAGTAGGGATGGTGTGTTCAGGGTGATGAGCTGTGTTGCTTTTATGCCAAACATATCGTTTGGCATTGTGCCTAAAAAGTTCGATTTTGATTTTCATCTGACTAGAGCACCTTCTTCCATATGTTTTGTGTGTCTCCCAGGT
Source organism: Anomaloglossus baeobatrachus (assembly GCF_048569485.1). NCBI lineage: Eukaryota > Metazoa > Chordata > Amphibia > Anura > Aromobatidae > Anomaloglossus > Anomaloglossus baeobatrachus. The sequence goes on from NC_134354.1 coordinate 449,556,509, forward strand.
GGCTTGTGGCAAACTTTAACCAACACGTTTTATGGCTATCTTTGAGAAACGGCTTTCTCCTTGCCACTCTTCCATAAAAGCCAGATTTGTGCAGTGTATGACCGATTGTTGTCCTATGGACAGACTCTCCCACCTCAGCTGTAGATCTCTGCAGTTCATCCAGAGTGATCATGGGCCTCTTAGCTGCATCTCTGATCAGTCTTCTCCTTGTTTGATATGAAATTTTTGAGGGACGGCCGGATCTTGGTAGATTTGCAGTGGTATTATACTCCCTCCATTTCAATATAATCGCTTGCACAGTGCTTCTTAGGATGTTTAAAGTTTTGGAAATCTTTTTTGCAACCAAATCCAGCTTTAAACTTCTCCACAACAGTATCATGGACCTGCCTGTTGTGTTCCTTGGTCTTCATGATGCTCTGTGCTTTAAACAGAACACTGAGACTCACAGATCAGGTCCATTTATACGGAGACTTCATTACACACAGGTGGCTTATATTTATCATCATCCGTCATTTAGCACAACATTGGATCATTCAGAGATCCTCAATGAACTTCTGGAGTGAGTTTGCTGCACTGAAAGTAAGGGGACAAAATAATATTGCACGCCCCACTTTTCAGTTATTTATTTTTTTTAAAGCTCTTTTTAAAAAAAATAATAAACATCACAAATCAACAAATACAATGGACATATTTGGTGTCCCTGCAATTCTAACGACCTGCACAACACAGTGATAAGATTATTTATGAGGATCGGTAAATGGTGTAAAATCATGGCATGATTGATAATTTCTCTGTATTAAATCCCTAAAAAAATAACACTGAGGCAGTGATCGCATGTAGCGTAAATGCTGTGTTTTCCACCAGGTGTTCGCACGACTCAACGCAATAACAGTGCTTTCTCCAATATTTGATTCATGTTCTGCAGATGTGAATCCTAGTTTTAATGCATTTTAATAGTACAGAAAAGCTTTGATTCTGCTTTTAAAAATGCAATATTGCAGCTATAAGACTCCTCACTGGCAGCCAGATTGGTTGGTCAGTCTCCACAAAGAGAAACGTTTTCCACTTAAAAATGCAATGGCATGTGTTTTGCTTACTTTTTATTTTTTCAGGCCTCCACAAAAAAGCCTAGAGAGGTGAAAAAAAGCACCAAAAAGCGCAGAGTTCAGCAGCATCTTTAGATGCTCCGAGGGTAGAGATTTCATGAAGTCACATCCTCTTTGCTTGGACATTTAGTCCGTGTTCACATGTAGCATAAATGTTGTGTTTTTTTTCTGTGGTTCTTTTTGCACAAAAATTCTGCTGTTTAACTTTCCAAACAAAGTGGATGAGATTTCATGAAAAGACGCCGCTGAACTCTGCGGTTTTGGTGCTTTTTTTTTTTCTCTAGAAGCTTCTATGTGGAGCTTAAAATATGCATGGAGCAAACTGCAGTTACTTTCATAAGTGCAGAATCAGAGCTTTTCTGTACTATAAAAACACTTAAAAATGTGGCCTCACATCTGCACCAAAAACGCATGAATGAGGAAAAGGCATAAAAATGCAGCAAATATGCAACAATCAGAGAAGATTGTTATTGTATTATTTGGTGCAGACACTTGCAGAAAACAAAAAACACAGGATTTATGCAATGTGTGAATACGGCCTTACAGACACAAAAAAAAGCAACATATATAGGGAAGCTACATAAAGATGAGAAAGTTCTGGCTGCTATGACAATGAATTAATGAATGAATGAATGAACGAATGAACAGTCCGGAGCACCTGCTGAATGTCTCTCACTGCCAAATGGGTGTGGCTTGGATGTGACTAGGGGATTAGTGAAAATTTATCATGGCGCTTTGTGCACGACGCATGATTTGTCCTTCTTGCTCTTTTTCAAAAGTTGGGAGTTGTGCATATAGTTATACTACTACAGCTTTATGATCCAAACTATGACCCATAGACTCCCACTTCACATTATGTAGATATCCACTTAAACATTGCTTCAAGGAGAGAATACAATTCCACATGAAGGTAGCAGAGTAAGGCTATGTGCGCACTTTGCGTTTTTTCATGCGTTTCCGTAGCGTTTTGAACTGCAGCGTTTTAATGCAAAAATGCATGCGTTTTGATTTTCAAGCAAAGTCTATGGGAAATAGGGATTTCTTGTGCGCACAATGCTTTTAAAAATGCAGCGTTTTAGGTGCAGAAAATGTGTCAAAATCTCTGCGTTTAAAAAAGCAGCATGTCAATTGTTTTTGCCATTTTGGCAGCGTCTTCCTAACATTGGAGTCAATGAGATCATTCAAAACGCAACCTTAAATCAAAATCCTAGCATTTTACCTGCTTTTTTGGTGCTTAATGCATGCGTTTTTGACATTAAATTGAGGTAATGGTAATGATGTGTCCCTTTACACACACATATAGTCCGACAATTAAATTACTGAAAAACAATATTTTAACGTTATTTTAGCCATAAATATTAGATAACAGTTATCATTTTAATAAAATTAGCTATTTTGTCTGATTTTAATCATGATATTTTTTCCCATTTTTTTCCATCTTTTTCTTAGTGTTTGAATGTTAAAACGTTATTTAGTCGTGTATTCATAATGAAAACGCATCTGACTTTAAGGAATGAAAAAGCATGTAAACCGCGGTAAAAACGCATGCGTATTTTTAGCGTTTCTGTGGTCCAAACCAAATTTGACAAAGACAATTTCTGCCAGAGGATACGTTTACAACTGCAAGTAACTCGACGCAAAGTGTGCACACAGCCTAGGGCCTCTGTCACACGCCCGTGAAAAGCACGCACGTGTTTCACGGACGTGTCAAAGATGCGGATTGTCCTCAGTGAGCTGTGTGTATGGCACACGTGTGTTTTCCGTGTGTTATCCGTGATAACACACGGAGAATGGGAACTTTCTACTCACCTGTCCCTGGCTTTGCTGTCCGTGGTGCTGATCTTCGGTCTCCAGCCCTGCCAACTCCCCACTGCTGCTGCTTCCGGCCGCAGTGAAGTAAATATTAAATGAGCATAATGAGCAGCGGTCGGCAGCAAGTGACAGCAGCGGCAGAGACAGGAGGGCTGGAGAAGGTGAGTAAAGGTTTGTTTGGTTTTAAAAGACACATGTCTTTTCTCCGATGCGTGTCACATGGAACACATCCGTGTGGTCCGTGTGTGTTCCGTGTGACACCCGTGATGCCGGAGAAAAACGGACATGTCGGTGTATGGAGCACACGGGCACATGTAAGTACGGAACGGACACACGTTCCATGCAAAAATACTTACGTGTGCCCGAAACTATAGGAAAACATATGTCAACGTGTGCCTGTGTCTCCGGTACGTGAGAAAACTGACCATAAACGTACCAGAGACACGAACGTGTGAAAGAGGCCTAAGTGCCTACAGCTGCTTAGTGCTGAGGCTCTGACACTAACAGAAATGGCTGAGGCTCCAGTGTAAAAGTATCGAGATTCCTGATCTTGCGTTGCATAACCTGCTGTTAATTTACAAGTGGATGTTGCCTGAACTTTTACTCGTCACTTTATGGTAATTGCAATGTTGGAAAGTAATTTTTGCTTGTTTTGCATTTATTTTCTGTGAGCATTTTAGGTATAGGCACAATCTTTTAGTATTCTACAGCTCTGACATGTTGCACATGTGCTTTAATGACAAATTTCATCCTTTGACCTTAAAATTTCTTTTCTTTTTTTTATTTAAATAAGTACTAAATTCTATTTTTTAATAGTTCTAATTATAAAAATTCATAGACTTATAGCTGATTGTAACCACCATGCATGCTGCTATTATATTATTATCAATAATAAAACTGTATACAGTGATCTCCTAAGCACCCCCTGGTGGTGCCGCAGGCACTATATAGTTTATTTTTTAACTTAAAGGTAACCTGTCAGTCAATTCATGCTGCCCAAACTATGGGCAGGATGAATCACTACCTAGCTGCATTACTACAGCCATAAATATTATTCCCCAGCATTTCAGAGAAAATATATTTAAGGCCCTGTGCGCACTAGAAAAAGGATTTTTCTCAAGAAATTTCTTGAGAGTCTGAAAGATTAGCGCACTTGCAGTAAAAAAACCCCACCAATACCGCACCGAAAACTAAAGGCGTTTTTACCACGGTTTTGGACGTTTTTTATGCGTTTTTGGTGTGGGTTTTCCGCAGGTTGGTCCCTGCGTTTTTTTACCATTATCTATAGCAAAAAACGCAGGTACCTGCAGAAAGGAAGTGACATGCTCATTCTTTTCCTCAAGAAATTCTGCAGAAATAATGTTCTTCAGAAAAAAACGCAGTGTGCGCACAGCTATTATTTTTTTTTTTATATATAGGTTTTGCTGGGGAATGTCTGCAGAAAGGTTACAACCATTTTCTTGAGAAATTTCTGCAGCAAAAATTGAAAAAAAAGGCAAGTAGAACTACAGTGTGTGAACAAGGCCTTAGGCTATGTGCACACATTGCGTTTTTTTATATGTTTCCGCAGCGTTTTGAACTGCAGCGTTTTAATGCAAAATGCATGCGTTTTTATTTTCAAGCAAAGTCTATGGGAAATAGGCATATTGTGTGCGCACTATGCGTCCAAAAACGCTGCGTTTTTTGTGACAAAAATATGTCAAAATCTTGCGTTTGAAGAAGCAACATGTCAATTGTTTTGAGCGTTTTGGCAGCGTTTTGGCAACATTGAAATCAATGAGAATTATCAAAACGCATCCTAAAAGAAATTTCTAGCGTTTTTCATGCTTTTTTGATGCAAAATGCATGCTTTTTTGTCAAAATCAAAGCATGCGTTTTTGGCATTATAGTGAGGTCAAGAGGTTTCCATTTGCCCTCACATCCATTCCGACTTTAAAAAATAAGTCAAACAATAATTTTACTTTATTTTGAACATAATTATAAAATTTCAATAAACATTTTCGGTAAATTATCATTATAGTGTATGATTTAAAGGTTGTTTTTTTTATTTTCATTCTTTTCCTATTGTTCGAATGTTCTAACTTTATTTAGTTGTGTATTTGTATTGAAAACGCATCGCAATTTAAGCACTGAAAACGCATGTAAAACGCGGCAAAAACGCTATAAAAACACCTGCATATTTCCTGCGTTTATCAAAACCAAATTTGACAATGACAAATTCTGCCAGAGGATGCGTTCATTTCTGCAAGGTACAGAACGCAATGTGCGCACATAGTCTTAAGGATTCATTCACTTGACACCCCTTGCTGGATTCCCAGCACTGTTAGGGCTTGTGCGCATGTTGCTTAATAGCATGCTTTTACGCTGCATTTAGCACTGCAGCGTAAATGCATGCATCGTGCGTCCCCAGCACAATCTATGTAGATTGTGCATAACTCGTGCGCACGTTGCTTTTTTGAAAATTTTGACCCAAATCCGTGCGTTCAAAAATGCAGCATGTCAATTAATTTGTGTGCTTTGGATGCAGCTCCCACTCTGTCTATGGCTTCTTTCACACGTTTGTGAAAATCATGCATGTTTTTCACGGACGTGTCAAAGGTGCGTATTGCCCTGCGTGAGCCATGTTTATGGCACACCTGTGTTCTCCGTGTGTTATCCGTGATAACACACGGAAAACGGGAACTTTCTGCTCACATGTCCCTGGCGTTGCTGTCCGTGGTGCTGATCTTCGGTCTCCGGTCCTGCCAACTCCCCGCTGCTGCTGCTTCCGGACGCAGTGAAGTTGAATATTCAATAAGCATAATGAGCGGCGGTCGGAAGCAAGTGACAGCAGCGGCAGAGACAGGAGGGCTGGAGAGGGTGAGTAAAGTTTTTTTTTTTTATGTGACTGCATCTTTTATGCAGTGTTTCTGCAGCGATTTGAAGTGCACATGTGTTGTTAAATTGCTGCAGAAATTTCAGCATTTACGTGCGAACAAGCTCTTAGATGTTTTTAACAGGGCTTTCCCTTGCGTGGGAGAGACCTGTCAATCATTTGCAACGGTGCTGAGAGGTGGAGCCAGACTAGCCTAATCTCCAGCTATGGTCCTTTAAAATCAATGCTGGAGTGAAGATCTGGTAGCAAGAATGCAGCTAGTCTGCACTTTATAGACTTTAACGTCTATGCAAGTCATTTGGAGCCCTGTGTCAAAAATTGTGAGCTCTGACCATTATAAAGATATAGTAACAATTTAATAAGCACAATTTTCTAATTTGCAGTTCTAATGAAAGGGATTTGTATCCTTTTATTAGGATCTGTAAAGCCTTGTGGTTTCATCAGTTAAAATCAGACGTATGATGCATATGATGCCAGACGTAGGTAAAGTCTACTAATCAGTGATGAGCGACTACTACCATGCTCGGGTGCTTGGTACTTGTAGCTAGTTATAGGCGAGCACTACCATGCATGGGTGCTCGGTACTCGTGACTAGTGATGAGCGCGAGCACTACCATGCTCAGGTGCTCAGTACTTGTAACTGGTGATGAGCGAGCACTACTATGTTCGGGTACTCGGTACTCGTAATGAGTAGCTAATGCTCTGATAAGCACAACTCGAGTATAATGGAAGTCAATGAGGAACTCGTGGATTTTTCCGGAATATTTCCCAGAAAAATGCTTAAGTTCCCCATTGGCTTCCATTACACTTGGGTACTCGAGTCTCCCCCATCCGAGCATTAACTGCGCGTTACGAGTACTGAGCACCTGAGCATGTAGTACTTGCTCATTACTACTACCAATGTTTTGTCTACTTGTGTTTATACTAGAGCTCCATTTTATATAAAATGGAGCTTCTATGATTTCTATTTCTGATACCTTACTATCTACAATAATTTTGCTATGTTGAAATAGTCTATTTGAAATTATCAACATATATTATAAATATATAAGTATTTTTAAAGGATTGTTTTGAATTAGAATAGAATTTTAATGAAATAGGCATAAAATAATAAAAGATCCATTACTTACATAATTATACATGCACCTCTAGGGCTGCAGTTGCAGTTTTTCCTGTTGGTCTCAGTTTACCTCCCTGCCACAATCACGTGCAGTGTACCCATGTGGCTCCTGCAGTCAATCACTGACCTCAATAGTCTTGTGCTATCTCAATGAATGGTATTAGCTGCAGCAGTGTCATAGATAGACGGCATGTGACAGTCTTGTGGAAGTAAACAGCAACCAACCTGGAGCAACAGAACATCAGTATTCGAGCAACGAGATTCATCAGATAAGTTCTGTTGTTATTTTAGGCTCTTTACTACCTAAAGAACAATTTTTTATTGATTCCGGAAAAATCCTTTAATTTTTTGACTATCAATCATGTCTCTGGTGTCTGGTAACATTATCACAAACTCAAGTAGTAAAGAGAAAAATATTAGAGGCATAGAGAATTAGGGGTACTTTGCACGCTGCGAAATCGTTACTGCGATATCGTCGGGGTCAAATCGAAAGTGACGCACATCCGGCGCCAGTAACGACGTCGCAACGTGTAAAGCCTAGATGCGCCGATAAACAATCGCAAAAGCGTCGAAAATCGATGATCTGTGTAGCGTCGGTCATTTTCATAATGTCGCACCAATAGGAGATACGATGATGTTCCTGGTTCCTGAGGCAGCACACATCGCTGTGTGTGAAGCCACAGGAGCGAGGAACATCTCCTTACCTGCCTCCACCGGCTATGCGGAAGGAAGGAGGTGGGCGGGATGTTTACGTCCCGCTCATCTCCGCCCCTCCCCTTCTATTGGCCGGCTGCCGTGTGACGTCGCTGTGACACCGCACGACCCGCCCCCTTAGAAAGGAGGCGGGTTGCCGGCCAGAGCGACGTCGCAGGGCATGTAAGTGCGTGTGAAGCTGCCGTAGCGATAATGTTCGCTACGACAGTTATCACAAGATATCGCATGCGCGACGGGGGCGGGTACTATAGCGCTCGGCATCGCTAGCCGATGCTAGCGATGTCGCAACATGCAAAGTACCCCTTAGTGTAACTGAAAAGCAATACTAACATATAAAGTAGATTAGGAACTTGTTGGAGTATGCCTCTCATACAAAATGTTATTAAACTATTATCAATCGAAATATTTTCTAACACAAACTAGGTATTTATTCTAGGTGTGTAATTTCTTAGCTGTGACTGATGATAATGTTCTATTGGAGTAACCAGCAGTGAAATGAACGATCATAGAATTTAAGCTTTTTGGACTTGCTGAATCTGAATAATAATAATGCACCTGTCTACACTAGAGACAGCCGAAAAATGAAAAGAGAAGGTCATTTATGGCAGAGGTAAAGTACATTTCTCATTTAGCGGTCTTGTGCACTTTTGTATACTTATACGATATGTATATTTTGCTATCTTAAGAACTTTGTAGACAAGTAATGTTATTTGTTGCTACTGCATCTGCTTTGGGTTTCCTTCAACCATTTAAAGAAACTCTGTCAGTAGAGAATGACTGTTTAAACCAAGTACAGGAGCTTGGTGCATTATGGTGGGGCCAAACATTTAAGTGCGCCTTCTCACCTGCTTGTTTTACATTTATCTTCACGCTTCTCTCACTTTGTAAAGCCAGATCTGTCACTCAATGAAGGGGGGTGGTGAGGGTGTAAAGGCACGGTCACACACAACGACTTACCAGTGATCCCGACAACGATGCAACCTGATAAGGATCGCTGAAAAGTCGCTGGGAGGTCACTGGTGAGATGTCACACAGTCAGACCTTACCAATGACGCAGTAATGATCAGCGACCTGTATAACGATCTCGGCGGGTGTTGGGACCGTGTTAGGAGGTTGTTGGAAGGTGTCCAACACAGCGATGCGTCCTGCCCAGCAGGACATCGCGTTTGAAGAAAATGGTCCAGACCATTCGGCAACGACTAGCGATCTCACAGCAGGGGCCTGATCGCTGGTAGGTGTCACACATAACGAGATCGCTGGCAAGATTGTTGCTGCGTCACAGAAACTGTGATTCAGCAACAATCTCGTTAGCGATCTCGTTGTGTGTGATGGGGCCTTAACAATAGAGGGAAAATAAGTGGGTTGGAAGGTGCACTTTAATATTTGGTTACGCCACAATACCCCAAGCACCTGTGCTTGGTGTGAACAGTCATTCCATGCTGACACAGTCCGTTTAATCCCAAGTCCAACAGGCTCAACAGATTACTTGCCCAAATAACAAGAGGACATCATGTGCACTTGTCTTTAGTCGGGTAGAGGAAGCATAATGTCCCACTGTTATTTTTGCGTAGCACAGGCAAAAAAAGCCCCAAACTAGGTGTGGCTTTTTTGAATGATAGGATTTCCACACTTATCTCTAATATTAGAATGGTTCTCCACTCCAACAGTTCATAGAGAAAATTGCTATCAGTGTTTTGTGCCTTCGCTCTTCTATCAGTGTCTGTACTCTTACCAGTAATATTTCAGTCACTAACTAGCAAAGAGCTAAATTAAAGACCTCCAATTTGTTCCGTAAAGACAAAGCATTATCATTGCCAATATTAGTCAACGACTGTTTCATTGTAAACGACAAGGTTCAATGTTTAATATGTTTTTAACATAGTTTATCAGATTTTTTTCTTAAACAAAAACATTTCATTTTTCAAAGATTATTGGTTCACAATGCTTGGCTGGACTATGCCATATCTAGCTGGTTTCAGATGGCCTAATTTGTATCCAAACTTCCTGGGGCTCTACTGAACCATCCGTTGGTCTTAAAGAACCTTATTGTGTTCTAGGCTCAGTTAAGCAGTACCATAGAAGGTCAATTAGCTGCTGCCACGATAACATGCTGCTGCCTCCTAGAGATTTGAAACTGGTCTTAGTTGAAATGATAGTTACCTATATTAAGATGATTTTATGCAAATATATACTTAAGAAATATTCAAAATATATTGACATTTTGTAAAAAGTACTTTGTCCCTTACACTTATGCCATTAAAAGGCTTAGAATTTCTCCACACTTCCCTATAGGGATTACTAAATCCTACTTTCATAGTAATCCTATGTATCACAATCTTCTTTAGAGCAAACAACCACAGAGGCACAAATGAGCATGTTATATTACAACAGAGAAAAAGGTATCTCTTAAGCTCCCTGATGGTATGTGATGTGGTCGTGAAAAACCGTTAGCATATAGAACAATAATTTTAATTAAAACTATAAATGTCACATGAGGTCCTCAGTTTGTTGCTGTGCAGAGACAATGAAATAGTGCAAACCAGGATACTGATAACACATAATATTCCTTTTTTTTGCTTTTTATCCAAACGAGTCTGCAAACAATCTTTTTACTTCCCATCCTAGCGCCACAGCAGAAAAATAGTTTCTGTCACAAGCTAACTCATGATTACAATGTGTCAGTAACATTTCACTGCTCAGGCGATCAAACTCAGTGAATAGCGAAATAGAAATCATCATGATAAAAATATGCAGCCACCCAGTAGAAACAAAATGCGTATATCACCAGGTGAAGGGCTCTGTCATGTAATTCCTGTAGCAGAATAGGGAGCGGATGCAGTTTGGGGGTGAGGTGTGTTGAACTCTGTGACCCTGATTGGCACTATTGCAGCTTAATGTACTTATAAAAGCATTGCAGGCAAATTATTCCTAGTCATCTTTCCACGTTTGTATGGTCATGGTAAACTGTGGTAAGGGCAAAGGCATAGCTTGTGTCTTGTTCCTTTACAGCTGCGCCACCGAAACACAGAGTGGCACACTCAGGTCAGTCACTGAGGAGGACAGCCCCCGGTAGCTCATTTGTTAATGTGTGCCAGCGTTCAATTTTCTTGTCTTTGTTTTTCAGGCAGTCAAACCAGTGTTTAAGACGTTCTCCTTTTGCGTTGATTCCCAAAACAACTCCACCTATTGATTTAAGAAGAACATTATCAGTTAGTCTAGTTTTCCAGAATATGGGGTTTCACTATGAATTTATTACATAAACATAAATATGATTTATTCTATTACTCTGGCATTTAAAAGGAGTTGTCTGATTACTATAATGCTCTTTATAAATATCTAGCCTTAATCCCTAACCACTTTTGTAATTTTCTTTATTATAAAATTAGCTACAATTATCCCTCTGCTGCTATATTCCTTATATATGTTTTTTTCTTTTTCTTCATATGATGTTACATTTAAGGGGAGTCTCAAAAGAGATGAGTGATACCAGCACTACCCCACAGCTTTGATCCCCGCCCTGAAACAAATTACCAACAGAACATAGTGATAGAAGACGGATGAATGACAGCAACACTACACCACAGCTTCTATCACCGCCCTGAAAGACATTACCATCAGAACACGGTGATAGAAGCAGGGTGAGTTACAGCAGCACTATCCCTTGATGTCAATTCATTTCAAGGCAGTGATAGAAGTTGTGCGGCAGCACTGGTGTCACTCACAGTTCTTCTATCACTGTCCCCTGTTGGCAATTAATTTCACTGAAAGAGGGAGTGGTGTCAGAAGCAAGGATTGTGGTGGTAATTGATGACAGAAGTGTGGCAGTGGTGACTGAAGATGCAAGCGATGGGCACAGGTAAAGTGGAGTGGCGGGGATAGAATCGGCGGTTAATTCTCCATCAACCCTTATGAAAATGAACATCATCAGAGGATGGTGGTGACAGACCTGGGGTAAGTGACCGCAGTGCAGCTCTCTGATGACATAATCTGTTTTGGCGGGATTGATAAAAGCTGCAGGGAAATGACTGCAGGACCATTTTCCTGTGACATCGCATTTGAGACTCCCGTCGAAACATTGCAAGAAGTTCAGAAAATAAAACACATATTTGAAATAGCAGGATAGGGAGAATGGTAGGGAATTTTATAATAAAGCAAATACAAAAAATGTGTTAGGGTTTAAAGATAGATATTCATAAGGGGCATAAAAGGAATTTGACAATTCCTTTAAGTCAACTTTTAGTCAGAAAGAAGATCCATATATATCTTTGAATATAGAAGTGATAATTCTAAATAATTAAAATAATGGAACTTGACTTAGTTATATATGATAAGCAATATAATTTATTGTCAAGCAGCAGTTGCAAAGCAGATTATTAGGATACATACAAACTGGTTCAAATAGTATATTTCTCTTCTTCCCTTTTTCTAAATGCATTCTAGGGCTAAGTTCACATATGAAAATTCATTAGTTTTCAATCCAGAAAAAGTAATTGATTTTTCATCTGTATTGATATCCATATTGCATACACTTATAGAAAATAATAATTGATACATTTTACAAGGCCAAATACAGTTTCCTATGTTAATAATTGCAATGGAAAAATTTAAGAAACGGATTCTGTTCGTCTAATCATGTCTGTCCTTAGACATAACCTTATAAAAATGCAGAAAAGGACTCTTTAACCTCTTCATTCTCGATAAATAGCAGAAATCATGATCTGTTATGAACGGCGGACCATGGCGTTCACAAGTGGATCGTAAAGACAGACATGGGGGTCATCAATAGAGAT